>NC_034176.2:70487060-70836227 GCF_002021735.2 Oncorhynchus kisutch
CTAACACCGCCTGGTATAGAGGTCCTGGATGGCAGGAAGCTGGGCCGTACACACTACCCTCTGTATTGCCTTACGGTCAGATGCCGAGCAGTTGCCATACCAAACGGTGATGCTCTCGATGGTGCAGCTGTAGAATTTTCTGAGGATCTGAGGACCCATGCAAAATCTTTGCAGTCTCCTGGCATTATCGTGCCCCCTAGGCATTATCGTGCTCTCTTCAAGACTGTCTTGGTGTATCTGGACCATGATAGTTTCTTAGTGATGTGGACACCAAGGAACTTGAAGCTCTCGATCTGCTCCACTACAACCCTGTCGATGTGAATGGGGGAGTGCTTGGCCCTTCTTTCCTATAGTTCACAATCAGCTCCTTTGTTTTGCTCTGGTTGAGGGAGAGGTTGTTGTCCTGCCACCACACTGCCAGGTCTCTGACCTCCTCTCTGGTTCGTCGTTGGTGATCAGGCCTACTACTGTTGTGTCATCGGCAAACTTAATGATGGTGTTGGAGTCGTGTGTGGCCACGCAGTCATGGGTGAACAGGGAGTACAGGAGGGGACTAAGCACAAACCCCTGAATACACAAGTATCTTGTGTGTATTATTTTATTGTGTGTTGCTCAGCGGTTGGTCCTCGCAGTTGAATTTAAAGATGATATCTGGCCCAGCTCGCAACTATAGTTTATCTGGGCCCCATCAAAATTTAGCCATTGCCAAGAATTACCAGCTGCCAATCCCATTATGCTCTAGGTAGCAGCTTTTCATTGCTCCTGTCAGCTAACTTCATTCTGCCGTAACCTTCACTAGGAGTGGAGTAGTTTACATTGATCATTGCGGACACTACCTGTCCACTACCCTTAACTGTCTCATACTCTCTCTTACGTTGATAGACTTTGAGCTTGCAGCCTTCATTGATTTCTAACAGTATTAGTTTCCTGTGTGGATCAGATGCCCTATCCTCTATGCATCTGGTGTTGTCATATACTGTATATATACTGTATATCCATGTCACTTAGGATCCCCTAGTAAAAGTCCCCCAGAAAAACCTAGGATCATAATGAACACACCCCATATTCTGAAATACTTCATATACTACATACATTGTGAATCATCTCTGACCTCTGACTTCTGACCCTTTAGAGAAGGAACTGGAGGTGTACCAAAACATTGCTGACCTCACGGTGAAGGCAAAGGACGAGGCTGTGTTTAAGTGTGAGGTCTCAGATGAGACTGTGAAGGGTATCTGGTACAAGAACGGAGTGGAAGTGAAGGCCGATGCCAGGACCAATATTACACACATTGGCAGGTGAGAATGGTATCCATACTGTTGTACTGGGTAGCGTCAGAATGTTTGTTGAGTAGTTGGACAAATATTTGTGAAAATTATGTCTCACTGAAGGATCCACAAACTCACTATCGATGATGTCAAACCTGAGGACCAGGGTGACTACACCTTTGTTCCAGAGGGATACGCATTCAACCTCTCAGCCAAACTCAACTTCCTGGGTACTTTTACAATTACACCATGTCATGTGCCCCTGCATTTCATAATGATCCTTTTCATTTTATGAATTCATTGCGTGTTTGTCTGCTTTTCAGAGGTCAAGATCGATTATGTCCCTCGACAAGGTATACCATGGTTTATTCTTCATCCTCGTAGCTTCTTATTTAATTGAAAATATTATATATCTTGGATTACTGGATTAAGAATACATTTACATATGTTGCATATCCATCATTCTTTATTCCTGAAGATCCTCCAAAGATCCACCTGGACTGCATGGGTCACACGGCCGACTCCACCATAATGGTGGTGGCTGGGAACAAGCTGCGACTGGACGTGCCCATCACTGGAGACCCAGCGCCTACTGTGGTCTGGACAAAGGGAGAAAAGGTAAAGTTGCTGGTTTTCCTTATTAGCCACGCAGGCTAGCACATAGCCTCTATTCCAATCTTGGTAGGCCAGAACCAAATCTTGTGTGAACGCTGGCCTCTGACCAGTGGATGTTTAGGAGAGACTACCTCAGTTCCAACGACTGTACAGATGATCAGGTCTTCTAGGTAAGGCTTGCTGTGAGAAGACTGAACCATGTTGTTTTGTCTTCCCATTAGTACGTCATAAGCTGTCTGATACTTTGTATGTTCACTCATACAATTAACTCTTCCACTACCATGTACTGTAGACTAGCTTAATTATTCATGTTTCTTTCCTTGTTTTTTTCAATATCAACTATGGTGTTTAACTTGTTTTCCACTTTCAACTATGTGGTTTCCCATGTTCTCAATTGGCAAACTTTTAAATTTATGTCTTAGCTAATTGTCCCACTTTCATGGTGAGAGGGTCCCTTCCTCACCCATCCCAACAGGTAGGAGGTCTGCTGGTGATCACATGACCTAAATGCCCTCAGGTGATTGATTGCTGGGAACGGGAGGTTAGTTGGGGAGAAGGGGGAGACAAGAGGGGAATACCCTCTGGCCTCCTCTTCAGCACCCTTACTGCTTTGCTCTGCTCATGTAGGCTGGCTCTGAGGTGGCGGCAGAAACATGGAGCATCAAGGATGGGGATGTGAGTGTGGCCCTAAACACCAACGCTGAGACCTGTGCATGTCTCTTTTCAATTTCTATTACTACTTTCTCTCCATAGCACCTGGGTTCCAAAAAATGCATCTCTTTCCCCTGTATATGTGTTTGTGCATTTGTGTCAGTCTCATGCTGTCCTTTCTCTTCTGGCATCCCTGTTACTTTTAATTCCTCATGCTCTCACACACTGTTCATTTCAAAACATCAAGGATTTTATTTTGTCTGTGCCAATAGAAGCCTGGGTGGCAACATGTTGCCTGATAACTTACCACAGCATTCAATGCTAATTAAACAATGCATGCAGTTTCATACTTCCATGACGATCAGGTAAGAGCATGTTCTAAATCTTCTGCTGAAATGAAAGACATCGAAGGGGTGACACCAGGGCAGAACAGTAAGTATTATAGCTGCTTTTGCATGTCCATTTCAGCTGAGTCTATGAGTAAACCTCCCAGTGTGGTTGGTTTTCATGCCAAAAAGCATGACCAGGTAAATCTTTTCCAGCCAATGTGTCTTGGAAAGTGTATTTCATCCTTTTTTGGCTTTGACAATAAACAGTATCATCAAGGGTGTGTTCACTACAACAGACCGGAAGCAAGCAAGCTGAAACAAGGAGGGACCTACCTGAATTTGTCCATTAAGAAACTCTCGTTTGCAACGGTGTGCACTAATGAATACACCCCAGATCAGATGATATAAACGGTTGCATTACGAATTGGAATTGATCCCTTAAGTTCAGCTGAATGAGAATTACTCCACTAATGATCTGCTGTCCTGATGAGTCAGGTGTTGACAGAGGGAGATGGAAGGCTCCACGTGGAGAGCACCAAGGGACACTGTATCTTCACTATCGAGGGAGCGGATAAACAGGACGAGGGCCTCTACTCTGTGATTGTGCGGAACCCTGCTGGGGAGGACAAAGCTGACATTAACGTCAAAGTTGTTGGTAAGATACAACCACTGCCCACAAGGATTTTTGTTGATACATTTTTCATTCTGTCATTAGTCAAAGAGATGAGACAAATTTGTTTAATCAGGTTGTGCCTTGCTTATCCTGTATTTTACACTATATTTTGGGAACTTGGGACAAAGGTTCTATCTGCATTTTTGTCCAAATGTAGTTATTGTCATAGCCTTGTTCTGTTCAATGTTCTCTGCCTATGTAGTACTCTAAATACCCCAATTCATTTTGTTAAGTTCAAAAGAATACTAGATAAAAATTGCAGACACTATTCAAACCATTGAGGGTTTGAAACTTTAAAGCCAATTATCTCAGAATCATCCTTTTGCAGATAGATTCCTTATAGTCCCAGGTTTTTTATGGCCTTTTCTTTTCCTCAGATGCGCCAGACCCTCCCTCGGCCCCAAGGATCCTCAGTGTTGGAGAGGACTCCTGCGTTGTCCAGTGGGACCCCCCTAAGTCAGATGGTGGCAACCCAATCATTGGTGAGGATATACAGTAGCGTGCATAATGTCTTATCAGATCTTATGTTCAGGCATACACAATGCTCACTTGTTTACAGTGAACATGTACAGAGAAAATATGAGTAGTTTGATTGTAGTATACTGATAGGTACAGTCACATATCTATCAGTGGAGGCTCCTGGGATGACGGCTCATTAATAATGGCTGGAACGGAACTGAACGAATGGAATGGCATCAGACACATGGAAACCACATGTTTGATGTATTTGACACCATTCCACTGCAGCCATTAAGGTGCCACCAACCTCCTGTGATGTATATAGTAACAATGTTTGACTTTTTCTTCCCAGGCTATGTGCTGGAGAGGAAGAAGAAGAAGAGCTACAGGTGGATGAGGCTGAACTTTGACCCCTACACGGATACTACCTATGAGGCCAAGAGGATGATAGAGGGTGTGGAATATGAGATGCGTGTCTATGCAGTGAACGCCATTGGCATGTCATGTCACAGCGCTGCCTCACAACCTTTCATCCCAGTGGGTAAGTTCCCCTCCTTGTGATTTTCCTTTATATACATCTATGAAATTGAACTTCCCTGTTTGAGGAATGGGGAAATACATTTTGTTCCATGTAGCGCCTCGTACAATCAGGTCATTCAAAATGCGAACAGATATGTGTCTGCTTGTTGGTGTAAACTTTGGGCGGTGGATGGTCATCGTAGAGGCATGTGCTCTCCCTTGGGTGGTCACACTGGACAGTCAGTCACTCGCCAATCATATGATTATGTTTACATGCACATCAATAATTCAATATTAAACTGATTATGACAATAGGCAGATTATGCAATAGTCACGTAAACACCTTACTCTGATTATCTTAATCGGCGTAAGGTCAAAATCGAAGTAAACAAGCAGCAATTAAAACACCAGGTTTTCTAAGCAATCTTTTGAATTATTAGGACATGTGTAAACGGCTTAATCGGAGTTCCAGCAGTGCATTTGATCTGCACTTGTGACAGCACCAGCAGCGCAAGCTTTCCTCTTATGTGCGAGGGAAGTTACCACAAGAGGGCACAGTGGTCTGAAAGTATGTATTTTTACAATGCAATCATGTATTATGCCAAATCAATTAAATTAAACCATTACTTATGAGAAGCAATTCACCTCACATACTTTAACCTACTGTAACAGTGTGAGCTAGCACATCTAGATGTCACTATCGCTGTCTTCCATCTCCCTGTCATAAATGAGCCAAGGAGCAGCGTGCATGTAATTCCACATCTTTAATAAAGTGAAACCTTCACAAAAAAACAGGTAAACAGATACCGAATGTGACGCAACCGTGGCGCACACAAACACTCACAGAAAATAAATTATTACCCACAAACACAGGTGGGAAAAAGGCTACCTAAGTATGTTTCCCATCAGAGACAAAGATAGACAGCTGCCTCTGATTGTGATCCATACCAGGCCAAAAACAAAGAAATAGAAAACATAGAATGCCCACCCAAATCACATCCTGACCTAACCAAATAGAGAAATAAAAAGGCTCTCTAAGGTCAGGGCGTGACACTAGATGAATAATGCAGAGAAATAATGAGCTGTGTTTGTGGAAAAACTGAAAGTATGCATCTTAGAAATAGTTTTCACATACAAACTGTATATGTCTGAACTCAGAATCAAGTAGGCTTCCCAAAAATAACATGGTTGCTGTGGTAGAAAGTTTACTTTGATTGGTGATTTTCTGCATTAATCAAAGTCCCATCAGGTAGCCTGATTTCAGATGTGTCCATGTAAACAAGATTATTAGGAAAATCGTTATTTTTGCATTGCATGTAAACGCTTTCATCAAACTATTATATTCATCTGATCAATCCCCGAGCTGACAAGGTACAAATCTGTCGTTCTGCCCCTGAACAGGCAGTTAACCCACTGTTCCTAGGCCGTCATTGAAAATAAGAATTTGTTCTTAACTGACTTGCCTAGTAAAATAGAGGTAAAATTTAAAAAAATTTAAAAAATCACAATAATCGTATTATTGTCCATGTATTGTCACATCAACACAACTTTTGTCCTGGCAGAGATTACTGATGTGAGCTGACCACGGAACATAAACAGAGCATAAAAACAGAAGAAACAACCCCATTGTTCTGACTGCAGCTACATACCTGTATTCTCTGAATATAATGTTGATATTACTTCCTTAATAATACAGTTGCGCTAATATGTCACAAAATTCCCAATTTGATGTATCAAATTGTATGTATTTTTTTTTACATGATTTTAATTGGAAATGTACAAAACTGTTTCCATCCTAAAGTATTTGGATTACCCATATACATATTTTCAGTGGCAGTGTGTTTGATTGATGTCAGTGCTGTCTATCACTACAGTGAATTGTCTTGGGGGTTTGGCTACTAAGAGTTAAGTTTACATATCCCCTAAGCCATGTAAGGTCTGCTATGCAATCACAACGGGCACCTGTAACCACTCAACAACAACACATGGTCATCTTGACATTTGGTTCCCATGGCATGCTTGTAAGGAAAACATGTTTGGGTAGACACTGTCTAAAATAAGACTGGAGGGGGTGTCTTCAAGACAGAAATCAGTGTCTAGTGGAATTATGGGTCTCTCTTTGCTGTGTCTCTTATTCTTTTACCTTGGGTCCCCCTCTACTTTCTCCTCCTTCTCGGGGATGTGAGTGTGAACATCGAGGTATCTGGACGGACCCATCTCTTGTAAGACAGCTGATTAGGAAACTATCTGTGGCATCCCCCTCTATAAATAATGACATGTAAGCGTGCGGCGGGGCTGGGACCAGCTGCTTAGAACACAGGGGCTAGCTGCTACTGTTGAGGCTGCTCTGGGAGGACATTGACCCAGCTGAACTGCTGCTGTCGAGTGCTATCACTGAGATAGAACAGATCGAGAGAGAGGAGCAGCAGCAGAGTAGATTGAGGCGTGTGGGAGACAAGGAACAGGAGGAGTACGACAAGCTCACTTCGAAGAGCACTATCTTAACCTTATTCAAGGATGACCAAGCCAATGCTGCCAAAGACGGCCGAGAAGAAGCCGCCAGCGGAGGAAGTTCCAGTGGATGGTGCAGCAAAGGCACCGACAGAGTGGGAGGCCAAGCCAGACGCAGCAGCAGTACCTCCTCCAGAGGAACAAGCCCCAGATCTAGCACCAGAGACCCCTGTTGAGCCAGCAGCATCCGCAACAGAGCCAGTCCAAGCAGAAGGAGCCCCAGATCCGGCACCCCCAGCTGAGGATGGGGCCTATACGGCAGAAGGAGATCCACCAGCCGATAGAGCCCCCCCAGCAGAGAGTGACCCAGCAGAGCCTGCCCCGGCACCAGAGCCCGCCCAGGCACCAGAGCCCGTACCAGAGTTGGAACCTCCTAGGAGTAGGAATTGATTTATTTTCCTCTAAGCTAGGGTCAACTATTAGGGGTTTGTGCATGGTTTGTGCTGTAATAAATAGTGGGATTTCTTTAATGATAATGATGATAATACGATAGAAGGTAAACCCTGGCTGTGGTTTCTGTGGTTCTGTTCTCCTTTTTACTGTTATTGTAAGGGGCAATGTAAGTAGGAATGGACAGTGCCACCGTCATTGGTAAATCAGAGATGTTTGTTGTATGTTTTGTCTCACAGGCGCAAAAGAGAAGAAAAGTTTTCTACTAACAGACTTTCCTGTGTTGTTGTTGTTTGTGTGTTGGCTAATAAAATAAAAAGGATGTTTATCAAAGTATTGTTTGCTGTGTTCCTGTACTGCCTGTAGACGCCGGTTGGTCTTTCCCATTCAGTCCCTTTAAACACAGACTGACCTCTGACCTCTAGTACGTGCCTACATGGCTCCAATGTCTGGTTAACCTGTGACATGGGACCATGGGCTCATGGCCCGGGGGAAAGGCAACTCTGTAACTCAACCTCTGATGGCTGTCAGCTTGAGCTTATTTTAGGCTGCTTTTGCAGGATGTCTCTATGTGCTAATGTGTTGTTACATGCAAACTGTTTATGTGGTACAAATCAGCTATGACAGGATCAATTACAAATAACCTCAGTTCTCTCTGTTCATATTAGGAGGATTATTCATGAAATACATCTTTAGACTTATGGATGTAAACAAAAATGAGTAAGATACTCTCTATTTGTTTCTCAAATTGTTATTTACCCATTTTCTAAGAAAATGGTGAGATAAACATGACATTAAGATTTATAGGGACTGAATGGTTTCCATAGGAGCATTGATGCAGCTAGCCCAGTATTGCAGCCTGGTCTCATAGACTAGACGTAACATAGTAAAGGTAAATCCAGAACACTAATATTAGTGTTCTGGATTTATATGTCACGTTTGGTATGGTTACCACAGGAGGTTGGTGGCACCTTAATTAGGGAAGACGGGCTCATGGTAATGGCTGGAGCGGAATAATTGGAATGGTATCAAACACATCAAACACTTGGTTTCCATGTGTTTGATGCCATTCCATTTACTCTGTTCTGGCTATTATTATGAGCCGGCCTCCCCTCAGCAATCTCCACTGATGGTTACATAAGACAGATGGTTACTTAACTTCTTGGTGACAGAGGGGCAGTATTGAGTAGCTTGGATTAATAAGGTGCCCAGAGTAAACTGCCTGCTACTCTGTCCCAGTTGCTAATGAATGCATATTATTAGTAGTATTGGATAGGAACACTCTGAAGTTTCTAAAATTGTTTGAATGATGTCTGTGAGTATAACAGAACTCATATGGCAGGCGAAAACCTGATAAAAAAATCCAACCAGGAAGTGGGAAATCTGAGGTTGGTCGATTTTCAACTCATTCCCTATTGAAGATACAATGGGATATTGGTCGTGTTGCACTTCCTAAGGCTTCCACTAGATGTCAACCGTTTTTAGAACTTGCTTGAGGCTTTTACTGTGAAGTGGGGGCTAATGAGAGGGGAATGAGTCAGAGGTCTGGCAGAATGCTTTGAGGTAGCTCGCGTTGCATTGCTTCGGAATTCTTCGGTTGGAACATTATTGAAGATTTATGTTAAAAACATCCTAAAGATTGATTCTATACTTAGTTTGACATGTTTCTACGGACTGTAATGGAACTTTTTGGACTTTTCGTCTGACCTTTTGGCTGGACTTGTACGCGCGTTTGGATTTGTTTACAAAACGCCCTAACAAAGGAAGGTATTTGGACATAAATTATGAACTTTATTGAACAAATCAAACATTTATTGTGGAACTGAGATTCCTGGGAGTGCATTCTGATGAAGATCATCAAAGGTAAGTGAATATTTATAATGCTATTTCTGACTAATGTTGACTACACAACATGGCGGATATCTCTTTGGCTGTTTTGATTTTTGAGCGCCTTACTCAGATTATTGCATGGTGTGCTTTTTTTCCGTAAAGTTCTTTTGAAATCGGACACAGCGGTTGCATTAAGGAGGAGTTTATCTAAAGTTCCATGTAATAATAGTTGTATCTTTTATCAATGTTTATTATGAGTATTTCTGTGAATTGATGTGGCTCTCTGCAAAATCACTGCATGTTTTGGAACTACTGAACATAACACGCCAATGTAAAATGAGATATTTGGATATAAATATGCACTTTAACGAACAACCACAACCTTAACCCCTTTAGCTAACCCTTCCCCTGATCTAACCCTTTACCCTAACTCATAAACTTAATCTCAACCCTTACCCTTACCCCAAACCATAAACCCTAGCCTAGCTAAGGTTAGCTAGGTAGCTAACGTTAACCCCCCAGCCACCTAGCTAGAATTTCTAACATATCATACCTTTTGCAAATTCGTAATATATTGTATGTGTGGCAAATTCGTAACACATTCATTTTAGATATTCGTAACATATAATATGAATTGTAATTCGTAAACATGTTATACAAAAAGGGTTATGGACATCCACAAATTAATACATACCATCCTAAATGGAGTGGCTCGTAATTGCATACAGAATAATATAAAATGCTCTAAGACCAGGTTGAGTATTGATGAAAGCTCTGTCATGCATTTTTTATTTAACCAGGCAAGTCAGTTAAGAAAAGATTCTTATTTACAATGACAGCCTACATCAGCCAAACCCGGACGACGCTGGGCCAATTGTGTGCCTCTCTATGGGACTCCCAATCACAGCCGGTTGTGACACAGCCTGGATTCGAACCAGGGTGTCTGTAGTGACACCTCAAGCACTGAGATGCATTGCCTTAGACCGCTGCGCCACTCGGGAGCCTGCAAGGTCCATACTTAATCTCCAATGTGTTAGCTCCATGTCAGCTAGCCTGCAGGGGAGCTTAACACATGGGTTGTGGTAAGGTTGGAGACACTGTATTTCAGGAAGTGATGCTTTTATTGGAGGACCCTAGTTTACAAGGCTGTTACCAGTAGCAACACACTTTATCTGCAGCTAAGTTAAACTGTCTTGATGCTGAGGCATCAGTGACAGGTAGCAGTAAATCCACAATAAAAATATCCTAGAATAATGTTGCTGAAATCCCTCTCTCTTCCTTTCCTCTCTCTCTCTCTCTCTCTCTCTCTAAGCCCCAACCAGTGAGCCCGTCGGCCTGTGCGTGGATGACATCAGTGACACTACCATCTCACTGAAGTGGAGAACCCCGGAGCATCTGGGTTCGTCTGAGCTGGATGGCTATGGGGTCGAGTACTGCAAGGAGGGCTGTGAGTACTGCATTCAATATTTTGATCCCTGACACTCACACAATATCTGGGTAGATAAGGAGGAGGATGGCATAAAAGCTGTTGAATATAGTATTTCAGTTAGGATCACACTATTTGAAAAACAACCTAACAATATAGAAAAACTGTCAAATAAATCCAAATGCAGCAACATTTCAGAGAGCCATTGCCTGTTTAATTTTTTAAAAATCTTACATAAAACGACATCCTCTATCATGCTAGCTATATCACACTTTCCATGATGAGCCATTATCTAAAAAGCTTTGGTTTTAGTCTGACAACATCAAAGGCCTAAGTTGTCAAGAGTGGTTTGAGCCAGGGACCATTAGCACAACACGTAGGTAATTAAATCAATCCCTCCAGGGCTGGCTATGCCGGCCAGCTGCATGTCAATGTTCTAACTCAATCCATGCAGGCAGCCCTAGTTGTGATGACATATAGGGATGGGGCACTGAGCCTTCTTCGGATGTTGCGTTTTGACACGTCTGTCTGGCCTCTTGCCCACAGCTGATGAATGGGTGCCAGCTTTCGAGGGTCTGACAGAGAGGACATCTGTGATCATCCGTGACCTGCCAACCGGGGAGAAGATGCAGTTCCGTGTCAGAGCCTACAACATGGCAGGGCCCAGTGCACCTACCTCCCTAGCACAGGCCGTCACTATCCGCGAGATCATGCGTAAGCATTCCCCCATGATTGCCTAAAACAAATTCAATTTTTCAATTATACCCTCCCTCCCATACAATGAGCATGAAGTCAAAACATGTACAAGACATAAATATTATTTTTTTTACCAGGGAAGTTCCTAAAACACTTGCACTGTAAGAGTAAGACATCATCAGTTTGTTCAAAACCCAAAGGTTGTAATGGAATGTAAGTGGGGTGTCCTGCTGTTGTCTCCTCTCTCCTATTTCTCTACAGTTTGAGATATTTAGCTGATGAGGCTTGAAGTTAGCCTCCACTACCCTACATGGATCTCAGGGCTCACAGATCATGTTTGGGAACATACATACATTGCCAAGGTCATCAGCTATTTCGCTCTCAGCACATAACAGATTAGTTGTGAGGTGTATTTTGAGTTCTCAGATGTACACTGAAGCCCCCGGCCTTTGCTCTTGCTGACAGGATGATATTATCACTAAGTGCTGATTGGCAGTAAGGAAATTTCACAGTAACAATGACACTGAGACTCAGATTTTTCACTTTAAAATGTATGTCAAACAAAAACCAATGATTGCAAAGTTAAACAAACCATACAACTCTATGCCTAATGACTACGTTTAACATTTTCCATTGAAAGTGTTACAAAAACACATTTACTTGTAGAACAGTGCAGATGCAAAGTTTGGCAAAAGAATGGTGGCACAAACTTTCATTCTGTTACCAAACTTTGCATCTGCACTGTTATTCAAGTAAATGTGTTTTTGTAAAATTTTCAGTGGAAATTGTTAAAAGTAGTTCCTGTGCATAGAGTTGTATGGTTGGTTTAATTCTCCAATTATTGGTTTTTGATTGACATACATGTTAAAGTGAAAGTCTGTGTCACTGTTACCGTGGAATTGCACTGAAAAGCACTTGATGTTGTCAACTCACGCTTATTACTACCGCACAGGCGGTTGGTCAATGTACATGAGCAGTAACTCATTGGATCAGTAATGGTGCCATCAAGCTAAACGTGATAGTTGAAAGGTATTGTAATGAAACAGAAGGGAGCAGGTCTCGGACCCTCGACCTTCGAGCCCGAGGTCCGGCGCGCTATCGACTGTGCCGCAAAAGCATGCTCATGCGGCAGAGTCGATTTCAGTGCTTATAAACCCAGGGTCGTTACAGTATTGTGGTACTCCCAGTCTCAGGGAAAAGTCTGAGCCATGAACCAATTTCTAGGGTTGGGCGGTATGCATATTTTCATACCATTCCTGTACCATAGAGTATACGGTATTACTGGCAGTGCACACAATGGCCGGTATTTTTTCCCCCCAAAAAAATCCCACAGCGGACACTAGCTAAATACTAACAAGCGAACATAAACTAATTGCAAGAACAGACAACCGAGCTCATAAAGTTATATAACTACAGTATCTGAAAAGGCTAATCAGTTTGCTGCAGCACAAAGAAATGTTTGGCAGCCAGGATCTTTATCCAGGGGGGGATAATTGTTTCTGCCATAACCAAGAAGCTTGATCTTGCGAGCTAGCCACTAAGCTAGTGCATAGCTGGAGCCCTGAGCTGGAGATAATTTATTTGGCACATCTTAGATAGTGAAAACGTATAGTTATAAGCAGTGGCGTAGCACACTCCCCCGAGAGGCGGGTAGGCCCCGAGCTTTAGGGTACTGATGGCATTGGCATAATTTCAGGTAAACTGAGGGTAGGCTATAGCAAAGTGACTTTATTTATTCTATTTTCTGCATTCCTACACAACTTAAAAATGTCTAAAATGCTGTACAGAGAACAGCAAAAACAAGCAATTGACAACAATTGACTCCAGTCATTATCACCTTGGCTGCTATACCTTCATTCACCTCAGTTGATAAGGGACATAAATAACATTCTTCAGCAACATATCTTACAGCAATTAGCTGCTACGTATTAGCTCAGCACCGGAATTTAAAACTCGAGTTTAGTTTCAAGTCAAACAGCTGTAACCTAGTCAATTACAACCATCTTCCACCTCTGCACTGTTTTGAGAGGAAAGTTGGGCTGTTCACCGCAGTCAGGCAAACAGTCTTCCCGCCCACTCCGAGGTGTCTGCATGGCCTAAAGCCAGCCCAAATTGACACCCCTGATTGACAGTATTGAGAATACGGTATACCGCCCAAACCTACCACTTATGACATTTTTGTTAACAGAGAAACCCAAAATCTGGATTCCTAGAAATCTCCGCCAGACCCTCATCAAGAAAGTGGAGGAGACAATCAACCTTGTGATCCCTTTCCAGGTATGGGGTAGAGTACACTCTTCACACTCTATAGGATGAATGTACTGTATATATGCTGGTGCCCTTGCCCATAAGAGTAATATGTTGAATGAAATTGCTATTTCATTTTCTTTGGTGCACGTTGAGTAATGGAATGGTGCTACCGACATGAACAAATATTACAGTTTACTATGGAATACTAGTCCTACCTATCTATAGGTTTTGGAAAATTTGCTCTTTTAGTATTTGTCCAGTAGGTTTCCTCAAGGAGAAAGCTCCCATTTGTATGTCAAAAATAATAAAGCAAAATTACTGCAAAAACACAACAGTAAATACTACAGTATACTACAGTCTGCAAAAATACTACAGTAAATCACGCTATGTCTCTTTATTCCTTTCTGCTTTTCCCTCAAGACTATAAATACATACAGCTTCAGTTTTGAAACTGTATCCTAGTAACACATGCAATTGACAGACTGATAACTGATACAGACATGATTCTCTTAAGCAGCTCATAGTGAGTAACTGCTGAAAACCACAAGCCAAGGAGTCTGGGCCACTGCCAAATGTACCACCATCTACTGTATTCATTAGGAACATTTATCTAGGTTCAAATCTGCCATACAAATATCTGAACAATATCATATTTCAAATGTCTTGGTCTGGAGATGTACTGAAATCATCATCACCCCTGGAACTGTAATGATTATTTAGTAAACGTAGGTTACTGAGGAAAACCAATATTTCACACATATTAACTTACTTGTACTGTAGTCCTCCAGAATCTGGTTTGGTCTTTCTAAAAAATATTAGAATGTTTATATTATTTTTATTTTATTTTAGGGCAAGCCTAGGCCTGTGATCACCTGGAGTAAAGATGGGGAGTATCTGAACCCGAAGCAGGTCAGCGTCCGAAACAGCGACACCGACACAATCCTGTTCATCCGCAAGTCAGAGAGGAAGGACTCTGGGAAGTATGAAGTCAAGCTGCAGATTGAGAATGTTGAGGACACAGCCAGCATCTCAATTCAAATAGTCGGTGAGGACTCCTCACAACTCTAATGGTTTTGAATATAAATGGTTTATGATTGATCAGTGGCACTATCAGTTCACTCAGAATGGGTTTATGCTGTATCTGAGTTAACTATGAAACTGACACGTTCCGCAAGTGACACATCCCGCAAGCTGGTCCCATTATCGTTGGATATTGAAACAAAACCACTCCTGTCCCTAAGATAACACGTAAACAATATTCTACGTGTACCCACCGTATGGTTTACATTTCTCTGTGAATGATTGGATTGGAGTTTAAGGTAAAGTTATGGTACAGTATGTTGACTCTAAATATTATTTCTTATCTTTAGATTTGCCTGGGTCTCCAGAGAAACTGAAGATCATGGATGTTTGGGGCTTTAATGTGGCTCTGGAGTGGAAGCCACCCAAGGACAATGGAAATTGTGAAATAACCGGCTACATGGTTCAGAAGGCTGACAAGAAGACCATGGTGAGAGTCAATGTGCTGGGCAGTGTCTAACATGAAAATGTTCTCTTCATCAATTTGAGCAAGAGGTTCATATACGACAGAAAACGAGCAATTAATATTGGTCAGACAATATTGAATGAGTAAAGTTATACACTGCCCCTCCCATGGCAGGTTCAGGAAAGCATTATCTATATTATAAATTATGATTAGGCTAATATTTATTTTCTAACTGACACACAGAGGTCATCCCAGTGTGTGTGTGAGAGAGGGCGAGCTGCCTGATAATTAGCTGTTAGTTCTCTGGCTGGGCTCAGAGTGAACTATGCCAAGCTCTGAGTGCCAAGGCAAGGTAGCTAAGCTCTCTGACACACGGCCATAATTGACTCATGTATGTACACTATGTGAGGGGAAGAATGCTACATGGTCACCGAGGGGTATTTTACCCTCACTTGTGACACACAGTCAGCCACAGCTAGGCAGAGAGCCTTTGTGAGCAAGGAAAACTGCATGCTGGGCCTGTTTGTTTGAGCTCCAACTGCCACCTTCCAACAACCCAGGCAGCCACCCAGAGCACAGCAAGCCAAGCACACCCTGTTTTTAGCCCCCAGCCTTGGCCTCATACTGGACATGGCTTGTCTGTGTAGCGATGGAAACCCATTGTACTTCTGAGCTGCAAGGTTAGTGGCTAAATAAAAAGCTCCCTGTTCAGGTTTCACACAAGTCATTATTAGACCCAATTAATTTCCTACATCTCACCATGGCAGGCTGTGAGATATGAGATTATCATGTTACAAAGAACACTATCTCATTTGGATATCGGAGATGCCCCATTACTAAATATAACACAGTGGGGCCCCTTTGTTTGGCAAACATTCAATGGAGTTGGCATGCATTCTCATTCTCTCAAGACACATTACACTGACATTGTGGTTGAGTTGTTCTGTAGTATTTTGGTAGCCCTAAAATATTGTCTCACTTAAAAATGAAGAGTTTGACTAAAATATGGTTGGTTTTCAGGAATGGTACACTGTCTATGAGCTATATAGGCGAACTAACTGTGTGGTGGCTGATCTCATCATGGGGAATGAATACATCTTCCGTATCTACGCTGTGAACATGGTAGGCCTCAGCCTAGAGCCCTGCTTCTCAGCAGACGGTGCCTACATCCAGAAAACAGGTGGGCTCCCATACCTGGCACACTGTTCATGACAGTAATACCACCCTGACATCATAACTATAAACAAACAATAGCTATACATTTATGTATGTAGGAGCAGCATTCATATGAAATTAATTTTAAAAAACATCCCCTACTGCCACCTGTGTAAAAACCCATAAACTTTCTGAACAAAGGTTGAGCACTGCATCTGTTCATCTGTTCATCAGGTTTCGAATACAAGCCTCCAACCTACAAGGAGCATGACTTTTCCGAGGCGCCTAAATTCACACACCCTCTAGTGAGCCGTTCAGTCATAGCAGGCTACAACGCCACCCTCAGCTGCTCTGTCAGAGGCATCCCCAAGGTGAGGTGTCCCTATACAGGCGAGAATGACAGAGACAAAGGCTATGCTGCTAACCATGAATGATATAGTGATTTATCACCATCAGAATGACCATCAAATCAGCACGACTATTACATTATCATCATGTCTGCTACTGGTACTGTAGGTGGATGTCAAGCATGTCCTGACCAGTAAAACAGTAAAAACTATGAGCCTTAGTTATAGCAGATAGACATTATTTCATTTTTTTTGCCACATGCATTACTTTAGGCAAATCTAGTTCACATTGTAACCTCTCTCTCTCAGCCCAAAGTGACATGGTACAAAAACAAGATGGACATCTCCAACGAGGCCAAGTACCGTATGTTCAGTAAGCAGGGCGTACTCACCCTGGAGATCCGCAAGCCCTGCTCATTTGACGGGGGAGTGTACATGTGCAAAGCAGTCAACGCCAGTGGAGAAGATGTAGTGGAGTGCAAGCTGGAGATTCGCCGTAAGTATCCCTAACACTACTCACTTTTTCTCTGCTGGTGAGCTCCTTAATACACCTGGCCTGCCAACCAACTGCCAAATCCATTGTCAATCTTGTATGCTCAGTGGCTAGTTTATTAGGTACACCACCCTGTTTACGAAAATGGTTCGCTCCTACAGACAATTAATCATGTGTCCGTGGCTTGTTATATAAAGCAGGCAGACAGGCATCAAGGCATCCAGTTACTGTTGGATTGAACGTAAGAATGGGCAAAATGAGTGACCTAAGTGACTTTGATCGTGGTATGATCGTCGGTGCCAGGTGCGTTCCAGTATCTCAGAAATGGCTGGCCTCCTGGGCTTTTCACGCACAACAGTGTCTAGGGGTCACCAAGAATAGTGTGACAAACAAAAAACATCCAGGCAACGGCGGTCCTGTGGGTGAAAACAGCTCATTGATGAGAGGTTGAAGGAGAATGGCAAGAATGGTGCAACCTAACAGGTGGGCCACAAACTGGCAAATAACGACGCAGTGGTGTGCAGAATGGCATATAGGAATGAACAACTCATTGGTCCTTGTCACGGATGGGCCATTGCAGCAGATGACCGGGTTCCACTCCTATCAGCTAAACACAAGAAGTGGCTCCAGTGGGCACGCGATCACCAACACTGGACAATTGAGGCGTGGAAAAACATTGCCTGGTCCGAAGAATCCCGGTTGCTGTTGCGTCATGCTGATGGCAGAGTCAGGATTTGGCGTAAGCAGCATGAGTCTATAGCCCCATCCTGCCTGGTGTCGATGGTACAGGCTGGTGGCGGTGGTGTAATGGTGTGGTGAATGTTTTCCTGGTACACGTTAGGGCCCTTGATACCAATTCAGCAATGTTTCCATATCCTGAAGAATTCAGGCAAAGGGGGGACCGACCCGGTACTAGATTGATGTACCTAATAAACTGGCCACTGAGTGTACATGGTGATTGTCAAGGTTTCCAACTCCCTATGTACTTCACTCTGTTTACGGTCTGGAACAGGTACCCTTAGTACATATGTGTCCATCAAATATGAAGTCATATATGAATGTCTGAAAATGTCATCATATATGAATGCTCCCCAACTCATATTTGAAATATGTTTTGGGGTTCCCTTATGAAATAATACATTTGGACATCAAATCTGAGATGGAAGAATTCTACTTGTACATGTTAAATGGCATGTTCAAATCTAGAACATGTATCATGGTAATCATAGTATGTTCTAGTGGGCAAATACAGTAAATCTATTCTTCCTATTTGAGATCTCATGTTAACATATACAGACATATCGTTATGTCTTCATAAGGGTATATTAACTCCCTGGCGGACCTTTGGAATGTACACTGGAATACATGTAAAGGTTCTAAATGGATCCTGCCACCATTACATGATCCATCTCCTCCTGTCTCTCCTTCTGTCTGTAACCCCACCATGCTGTGTCCTGTCATGCTTCTACCCGTTTTATTCCCAGCACCTGGCACTTTCCCCCAAGGTAAGCCCCCACACTCAGTAATAACTGAGGTCAAACCCGTTATTATAGAACTGTTTCATTTGTATTAATTAGAAAATAATAAAAGGTGTGCCAAAATACTTCATCCTAATTGCTTCTGTAAATCGCTCTGCATAAGACCATCTGCTAAATGACTCAAATGTAAATGTACTATACATTACTGTATGTAACAATGTGCATTGTCCATCTCACTTCATTTAAGGTCAAATATGTTACAAAATATTGGATAATGTTAAAGGATAAGACACGTTTTACCTCATCTGTACACTATAGATTTTTAGAAAAATCTATCTTGATATTAACAAATTGAACTGGAGATGTTATTCTAATCCCAATGTTATTGAAGTAACAAACATTTCCTCAGCTGTATTTTTTATCAAATGGCATGGATATTATAAATAATATACACTGCTCAAAAAAATAAAGGGAACACTAAAATAACACATCCTAGATCAGAATGAATTAAATATTCTTATTAAATATGTTTTTCTTTACATAGTTGAATGTCCTGTCAACAAAATCACTAAAAAATTATCAATGGAAATCAAATTTATCAACCCATGGAGGTCTGGATTTGGAGTCACACTCAAAATTAAAGTCGAAAACCACGCTACAGGCTTATCCAACTTTGATGTAATGTCCTTAAAACAAGTCAAAATGCGGCTCAGTAGTGTGTGTGGCCTCCAAGTGCCTGTATGACCTCCCTACAATGCCTGGGCATGCTCCTGATGACCTGGACTAAATCATCCGCCAACCCCTGGACAGTCTGTGGCGTTGGTGGATGGAGCGAGACATGATGTCCCAGATGTGCTCAATTGGATTCAGGTCTGGGGAACGGGCGGGCCAGTCCATAGCATCAATGCCTTCCTCTCGCAGGAACTTCTGACACACTCCAGCCACATGAGATCTAGCATTGTCTTGCATTAGGAGGAACCCAGGGCCAACCGCACCAGCATATGGTCTCACAAAGGGTCTGAGGATCTCATCTCGGTACCTAATGGCAGTCAGGCTACCTCTGGCGAGCACATGGAGGGCTGTGCGGCCCCCCAAAGAAATGCCACCCCACACCATGACTGACCCACCGCCAAACCGGCCATGCTGGAGGATGTTGCAGGCAGCAGAACGTTCTCCACGGCGTCACATGTGCTCAGTGTGAACCTGCTTTCATCTGTGAAGAGCACAGGGCGCCAGTGGCGAATTTGCCAATCTTGGTGTTCTCTGGCAAATGCCAAACGTCCTGCACGATGTTGGGCTGTAAGCACAACCCCCACCTGTGGACGTCGGGCCCCTCATACCACCCTCATGGAGTCTGTTTCTGACCGTTTGAGCAGACACATGCACATTTGTGGCCTGCTGGAGGTCATTTTGCAGGGCTCTGGCAGTGCTCCTCCTGCTCCTCCTTGCACAAAGGCGGAGGTAGCGGTCCTGCTGCTGGGTTGTTGCCCTCCTACGGCCTCCTCCACGTCTCCTGATGTACTGGCCTGTCTCCTGGTAGCGCCTCCATGCTCTGGACACTACGCTGACAGACACAGCAAACCTTCTTGCAACAGCTCGCATTGATGTGCCATCCTGGATGAGCTGCACTACCTGAGCCACTTGTGTGGGTTGTAGACTCCGTCTCATGCTACCACTAGAGTGAAAGCACCGCCAGCATTCAAAAGTGACCAAAACATCAGCCAGGAAGCATAGGAACTGAGAAGTGGCCTGTGGTCACCACCTGCAGAACCACTCCTTTATTGGGGGTGTCTTGCTAATTGCCCATAATTACCACCTGTTGTCTATTCCATTTGCACAACAGCATGAGAAATGTATTGTCAATCAGTGTTGCTTCCTCAGTGGACAGTTTGATTTCACAGAAGTGTGATTGACTTGGAGTTACATTGTGTTGTTTAAGTGTTCCCTTTATATTTTTGAGCAGTGTATTTTACATAGTCTAGAAATAAAATGTAAAAAGACAATAATTAGATTGAATAGTCTAAAATAGTGAAGTATTATCACTCCTACATTGATCACCAACAATAAGTTCTAGTATGTTTGATTTATAATTTGAAATATGATTCACGACTTAGACTAATTGCCTTGCAGCTCAAATCACCAAAGAGGAGAGGGATAAGCAGATGAACAAGGCCGATTAGGTGTAAAGAAGCCGGTTGAAGATAGGGTGGATGTCCTGTCTCATCCTACACGGACCTCCACTGGGACCCTGGTCAGACTACAGCTCAATGTGAAGAGACCAGAGATAATCCACTAGCTTTCATTACCCTGTGTCCCACTACCACCCCGTTATGTGCACATGCCAATCTTCCCGGTTCGCTGTTGTGAAATCATCTTACATAGGTCATCCAAGACATTACATTAATCCACATTGTGTTATTGTACCTTTATTTGGGGTGGCAGGGTAGCCTAGTGTTTAGGGCGTTGGACTAGTAACCGGAAAGTTGCAAGTTCAAACCCCCGAGCTAACAAGGTACAAATCTGTCGTTCTGCCCCTGTACAGGCAGTTAACCCACTGTTCCTAGGCCGTCATTGAAAATAAGAATTTGTTCTTAACTGACTTGCCTGGTTAAATAAAGGTTAAAAAATATATATATATTTCATGGAATAATTTGAGGAGTAGCAAAGGACTGCATTGTTTGATTCACTCTTGCATCCTTAGTAGAAAAAAGTTAAGAGTATTAGTGGCAAAGATCATTTGTTTTATGTATGAAAAATAAATGCAAAGCTTTGTCAACGGGCAGTAGGCGCCCCTTTTATTCTCACTTATTCAAATGCAAGTCTATCCCAGGTTTCTAGGGTGCCCAATCATACTCATATTCCCAGCTGTAAACTGGTTATAATGCAAGTTAAGTAAACCACTACCCTTGATGTGGCCTGTTCACTAGTGGGGGCCTTATAAAACCCCACCATTGTTTAACATGGGAAACAGACAGTGGACAGGGGTAAACACAGAGATGAATACACAGGTGGAGCAGCTCTCGTGTGCCTCATGCTACCCTACCCACAGAACATTATCACTATGAGGTCAACAAACAGTTGATGCTGTGACACTTGAATGAACAAAAGTGGGAATGAACAAAAGCTGCTGGGTATTAATGTAACAAAGCCTAATTAAGGCCAAAAGAGGATACAGCAATATGCTTAATGTGTTTGGCCCAGTGGGAGGTGTGGGGAGGGTTGGAATGTCCCATTCCCCCTGGGGGTGCATCGCTGGGAGGTGAAATGTTTGGTCAAGCCACGTCCATTGCCAAACAGGGTGTGAGAGGTAAGGCTGCTCCTGTTGGTTTCTGAGGTCCACTGCCAACCACCTACCTTCATCCACATGACACATTTAAACAAACACATAATTGTCAAACTTGGTGTAGATTTGACATGTCATATTCAAATCAATAGTTCATGTGCACTTGTCCACTTCCAGTAAGCCCCATCGTGATGTTGTTACACCCCTCGCAAGGTTTGTATGTGTTAAAGGAACAGGGGCAGGTGACATGGACACCATCAACAGGGTTATTTTTTAACCCATAATGCATTCAAACCTTTCCACACACCAGTCAGAGGAGCCAATTGGGAGAGGTGTCAGTGCCCTGATGCACTGTGGACCAATTATAGCGATGATGATTTCAACAGCACCCTTGAGTAGCACTATGGTCAGTCAGTCAGACAGAACCTAACACTGTAGGCAAAGAAAAACACTCCCGATAAGTCCTGATGAGGCCAACTTAACTGTGTGTCAGTGTGGGGCAAATAAATGATACGAATGAGTGAGAATGTCTGTCAGAAATCTTGTACATAAAACATTTTTTTTAAGCAACTGGTTTTATATATTTTGGTTTACAAAAATCACAGTATACAGTACATACTGTACATTCCTCCCACAATTGGCATCAACTAAAGGCGTGACTTAAATTCAGTGGTGCTGTACAACCAGATGTATTTACAAACAAAGCCTACAGTTCAAACCAAAATAACAATAGCATAAGAACACACACCTTACAAAGCACTGCTGGTAGCCACTAAAGTACAAGAGGTAGCTTCCATGGTTAGACAATGCATCCCATTCTTGATTATTGGTTTTTCTATCAAAAATAATTTACATATGGATAAACAGACAGCAATACACACCAATTTGGAATTTGCACGTAAGGGCTTCAAACATCTCCTATACAATCTGGACAGTTGGTTGGGGATAAAATTACACTCAGTCAAAACATTGACAAATCCATACAAAAATAAGAAACTTTGTGATATAATTTCAAAAAGCCAATGAACTTCATAATGTGGACACATTAACAAAATGTTGAGGGGAGTCCAGGCTTCCCTACATTGCCTAATTTCCTGAGCGCTCACATGAAATACACATGTGGATACAGGCTCCTAGGGTGTGGTGCAGGCCCCATACGCAAAGTCATGCTCGTGCACATCAAACAGATATTCCCCTACAGTCACACGTGATCCAATAAAATGTTTCATAGTGAAACATTATCTACATATGTTGTTATTATATCATAATATATACCATGATATCCATTACACTGCTGAGCTGTGGGATTGTATGCATATTGATCAAAATGAATGGGTTGTGAGCACCAATGATGTCGATAAAATGTTGAAAAAATATTTATATATATTTTACTACAACGCGAACTGTCTCAGAACAATCCAGAAATGAAGGCCTTTGTGTGGCACCAACAATCAGCGCCAGAGGCTTAGCTTGCACTTGGTACATGCTGCACTCACCTTTCAAAGCCAACTTCCTGGCACCTGAAATAACCTTGTCCATGGCCCAGACATTCTGCTCCTCTTTAAGCAATAAATTAGAACGATTCTGGGGGTAAAGCACAGTTCAACTACATTATTTTCAGTCCAAGAGACAAAACAAACAAAGTTATAAAAGTCTCCACAACATCCTGGGAAGACTGTTGATAAAACAGTGCTCTCTTCCATTCCCATGGGACATCCAAGACTTTATCACTCATAGCGAGGAAGAATTGTTGACACTTATTGTCAAAGATAATAAACATTTAAGTCATTGGACTTGTACTCTTGAGGAATGAATACAGGGCATGTGAAGATGCATGAACAGATTCAGACTGTAGATTCAGTTGGCTCACAAAGGGAGGGCTGAAAATGCAGCTGTCAGATTATATTTAACACATTGTCAGTACCCCTTAATTTAAAGCCGCTTCCATACAATTCTCCTTTCAGTTACTTTACATTCTCATATGAAAAACAACCCTAGAATGAGGATTATGATTACATTTGCTACATATACAAATGAATAGCGATTATGGCAAGGCTTTAAAATCGACAGACCAGGGAATAACAATAAAATTAAACATATAGCTAGCTACAGGCAGAACCTACAAAAAGATGGCACATAGATGCTTGCCTTAGCAAGAGACGTGACAGATCAATTCAGGCTTGTAACATCTTGATAATGAGTTTGCTCTAAAACAAGAAGCAGGCACTGGTGGCAAGGTTTCCTCTTTTGTTACATATTTGACAGACAGTTTGGTGTTATCACACACAGGAATCAGTTGTAAATCCTGAAGGGCAAAACAAGGGTTGGCCAAAAGTCTCTGGTCTCAGAGAAGTCTCATTTAATGCCAGATTCCCTTTTTGTGACAGTTGAGTCTGTTTCACACAGTGATTAAAGAAGTGCTCCCTGAATGATTTGTGTGCAGGGACCCACATGCACATGTTTTGTTGTTTATCAAAAACCTTTACTTTTTGTTATAGTGTCACAGACACAGACACACACACAGACACACACAGACACACACACAGTTGAAGAGTTTCTCAGTCTTTGATGCGAGGTATGTTGTATGCGTAGTGGACCAGAGGGAGCCCTCGGCTCTGGCAGAAGCAGGCTCGTCCACAGGCCTGCACCTGGTCTGAACTGTCGGACACAAACGAGTCCCCCTCGTCAGCGTACTCTGACTGGGCAGAGAGGGTGCCGCTGTCTGCCCAGTATCCCGCCGTACGCTGGCCCGCTGCCGCACCGGCTGAGAGGGTAGGGCAGCTGTGGGACTTCACCAAGTGTCTGCAGACTGATGTTGAGGAGGAAGAGGTCCTGGCGTGTAGAGCCACCTGGCAGCGCTCACACATGCCTGTTTCCCCACAGAGCTGGGAGTACACCCCACAGTCATAGCTCAGCCGTGTGGAGGAGTCTCCATCCCCATCCACAACCCCAGAGCCCCCTGCACAATGCCCAGCCTTCATCCCCCGGGCCACAGCTCCATGGCCCCGCAGCCGCAGCCAGTCCTCCCGGAAGGCGGGGCTGAAGAAAACGTAGAGCACAGGGTTAAGGCATGCCGGTAGGGGGAAGAAAATGAGCGTGACGGACTTGGCGATCTCAGGGCCCCCTGCGGTGCCAGACCTGGCCAGTAGAGGGGCGAAGGAGAAGGCTGCCACAGGACAGAAGAAGATGCAGTTGGTGAATATGAGCCATGCCACATGGCGTACGGCCCCTGCCTGCTCCTGGTCTGCCAGCTCCACCCTGCCCAAGCCACAGTACAGCTGGGTGTACACTGCTGCTGTGAACAGGTAGGCCAGAGCGTTGAGCAGCACCAGGGCCACAGTGACCCCCAGTGCAGGGCCCTCACCGCCAGAGAAGGGTAAACAGAGAGGGGAGGCTGAAGGGTCGCTGGTACTGAAGAGGGGCAGGCAGGCTGCTGCAGCCGCCAGGAGTCCCAGGAGAGCAGCCGCCAGGGTGAAGCGTCTGTCCCCGAACCCCCTCTCGCTGCTCCTCCTGGGCGAGATGGCCTTCCCCAGGAGCGCCCTCACCGCCACGCTGCGCTCCACAGCCGCCAGGGGCAACAGCAGCACCGCCCACTCGGAGGAGAACACTGCAAGGGCCCCTGTCGCCCGGCAGCCCAGCCCCGTCTCCCACCAGACCCCAAACTCAGCGAAGGAGCCCCAGGTGGCAGCATCCAGGACAGTGAGCACCCCCACATAGACCCCAGTTAGCAGGTTGGTGAGGGCCAGGAGGCCAACCAGCAGCCTGGCAGGGGAGAGGGCCAAGGCCCGGCGGGAGAAGGTGGCTGCCAGCACCAGAGTGTTGAAGATCAGGGCCACCAGGCAGATGAACCACACAGTCAGACGGATCATCCAGCTGCCCAGGAGGTGCTCACAGGGCTTGAAGGCTCCTGGAGGAGAGAGACAGACTTCAGTTAGTAGGAGATGTGACGATGTACACAATTCAATGCTGTAGATGACAATAAAGTGACTGTGGTTTACCTGGAGAGGGAGAGCAGTGCATTACCATCGATATCCTCTCCACATCTTCTCCACCTAGAACACAAAGATGATTTAGCTAATCACTTTCAATAAACTTTTTATCTCTCCTCTGAATAATACTTGTTTATGTCAAGAGTGGTCTAATGACCAATCATGACTGACATAATTTACCTGTAACCTTCTTGATGTTCTCATCAGTTGAAGAATCACATCCCACAAATGCACAGCACTGGTAAGCATAGGGAACTGATACTGACCTGTAGACCACAATAGGACCATTATCATTCAAAGTGTTGCATGACCCCAACCTCACAGTTGGACTTAAGTTTAGTTACTGTAAGTGAATTGGGTTTGGCACTACAGTGAGTTCACATCTAGTTCAGGACAGTGTGAGGTCATTTGGATGAATTACTGGGATTCTGACCTGAGTTTGGGGAGGCTCTTTGCAGTAAATACATTTTTCATCTGCAGGTTTCCTGTGAGTTTCAGTTGGTTCAGGGAACTCAATCCAGTTGTTGGAATGCTGGTCAGCGAGTTTAAGCTCAGGTCTCTAAAACAAACAGGACATATTAGCATACATACATTCCTGGAACACCCTACTAGCATATGTACACATTTGTTTAAACAGTAATGTATTTGTTATCATGACTTGTATGAGAACGGATTTAGTTTTTACCACAGTACAGTGTCCTACTCACAGGTTTGTTAGCACCGTCAAATAGAGGAAAGCATCTCTGTGGATGGTTTTCATTTCATTTCTACTCAGGTCCCTGTAGTAAAGAAAATTACTTAATGATGTGTTCAGAATGAGGGCAGCAAATTAAGCATGCTTTTTTAAATTAGCCTCTGGCATGAGCTAGTGAAAGCAGAACTGAGTTAATTTCCAATGAGATCTACTTAGGCCCTTCACCTTTAAGCCTACTATAGGCTGCAAGTGTGTGTGTGTGTGTGTGTGTGTGTGTACTCACAGCAAGCGCAGGGCAGACAGGCCCTGGAATGTGTCCCTGTCGATTTGCTGGATGTGGTTGTGCTGCAGGCTTCTATAATTAGGGCAGAACACAGAATATACACTCAGGAAAAGGTAGAAGGTGGGGGTCATCTTGAGTGTAATGTTTAAAAATGTGTTTGTGCTCTTGCTCACATTCCCAACAATATATACAATACTCACATTTCCTGCAACTTTAGACAGCCCTGGAAGGAAGGCAGCTCCTCAATCTCATTGTAGGACAGGTCTCTGATGGGCAAAAGGATGAAATAATATAATCTGGAATGTCACCAGCATTTATGTGAAACATATTAATAAGGTAGGATAAGGGTGAGAGGTGAGGTTGGGGATACTTACAGAGTCCGCAGCACCTTGAGATCCTCACAGAGCTCAACCGGTATGGCAGCAATCTTTGTGCCTGTCAAAGTACTGAGAAAGAAACACACTGATTTAATTACCACTGACAAACTGTCTCACATAACCTCAAACGAGGCAGAAAAAAAGCTAATCACTCACAATCTGTCTAACACAAACACATTCATTCTAACATTGTTGGTCAGTGTCAGTTGTGTATGTTGATGTAAAGCATCTGCTGTATTGTGTACTCACAGACTCTCCAGGTTGTTAGTCCCAGTGAGACAGGGAAACTCCTGCATCATACTGGCTCCACGAAGCATCCTGAAACACATACCTCACAGGGTTAGAATACAATAGGTATGACACACCAGAGACAAACTTTATGCTGAATAACTGTCCACTTGTAACATTAGATTATGGTATGAAATAAGCACCAGCATTATTCAGTGTACTGTATCACATGGTGATTAAATACACTTTTATTGTATATCAGTTAATTCAGAGATTCTTACCACACTATGAATACAATGTTCAGAGTACCAGACTTGGTTTTCTAACAGATATGGACAGGGACTTACAGGGAGTGCAGGTCAGACAGGTTCTGGAAGGCTGAAGTTCCCACAAATGACAGGGGGTTGTCATACAGGTGGCTGGGGAGGATAAGAGAAGAGGACACTCTGACAATAAACGTATTTACTATGAGAGAATGGCACCATCTTCTGGACAAGTATCTTCTAGGCCCATGGTTAGTCACTATATTACCAGCGTGGTGCTGTCAGTCAGTCACTATATTACAAGCTTGGTGCTGTCAGTCAGTCACTATATTACCAGCTTGCTGCTGTCAGTCAGTCACTAAATTACCAGCTTGGTGCTGTCAGTCAGTCACTATATTACCAGCGTGGTGCTGTCAGTCAGTCACTATATTACCAGCGTGGTGCTGTCAGTCAGTCCAGTCAGTCACTATATTACCAGCGTGGTGCTGTCAGTCAGTCCAGTCAGTCACTATATTACCAGCGTGGTGCTGTCAGTCAGTCCAGTCACTATATTACCAGCTTGCTGCTGTCAGTCAGTCACTATATTACCAGCTTGCTGCTGTCAGTCAGTCACTATATTACAAGCGTGGTGCTGTCAGTCAGTCAGTCACTATATTACCAGCTTGCTGCTGTCAGTCAGTCACTATATTACCAGCTTGGTGCAGTCAGTCAGTCAGTCACTATATTACCAGCTTGCTGCTGTCAGTCAGTCACTATATTACCAGCGTGGTGCTGTCAGTCAGTCAGTCACTATATTACCAGCTTGCTGCTGTCAGTCAGTCACTATATTACCAGCGTGGTGCTGTCAGTCAGTCACTATATTACCAGCGTGGTGCTGTCAGTCAGTCACTATATTACCAGCTTGCTGCTGTCAGTCAGTCACTATATTACCAGCTTGGTGCAGTCAGTCAGTCAGTCACTATATTACCAGCTTGGTGCAGTCAGTCAGTCACTATATTACCAGCTTGGTGCAGTCAGTCAGTCAGTCACTATATTACCAGCTTGCTGCTGTCAGTCAGTCACTATATTACCAGCTTGCTGCTGGTGTGTTTCCCAACTCCTGTCCTGGACTACCCCCAACAGTACACATATTTTGTAGCCCCGGACAAGCAGACCTGATTCAACTGGTCAACTAATGATCAAACACTCAATGAGTTGAATCAGGTGAGTTTGTCTGGAGCTACAACCAAAATGTGTGCTGTTGGGTGTACTGGAGGACTGGAGTTGGGGAACACTGTGCTAGTACATGAATGTGTGAAGGCTTAAGATTCTATTCTATAGTATTTGTTGACAGTCGGACTGGCTTTGAAGTATGGTGGTCTTACATGGTGCGGAGCAAAGGGTTCTTGTGGAAGGCTCCCTCAGGTACGGCTGCTATGTCGTTGCTGTGAAATCCACTGGAGGAAAGTGAAAATATACACCATGAAAATTATTCTTACCACAATCTTTGGGATGAAGGTGGAATATTAAATATGCAACGATACATTTGCAAGAGCTGAACGAGAAGAACGAGATACAAATTGTGATTAGGAAAACATATGGGTCCCAAATTAAGTAAACTGTTATAGTTGCCAATATGTAAATGACGACTAATTCTGTACACATGTGTGCTACAGCTTCCTGATTTCTGCACTTAATGTGGCTAATTCTAGTTTTCACCATTAGATGGCATCTTTCAATCTAATGTGTGTCAATTATTTGACTGAAGGTCAAATAATTACTAATGGCTAATTAATCTATACTGCTCTCATAAAAAAATGGTAAATTCCATATATGTTTAATATTGTTTTTCCATCAGAAATATGAAAGGACACCATCTGGAGAACAGTTTTGACTGTCCACATGAAACGTTGTGAAGTCATGATCTATTGTTCAGGATGTCCCAGTGACACTGTGAAAACAAAGGCCAGGTAATGTACCTAATGTGCCTGCATCTTTTATCTAGTATGTCCCTTATATCCATCACAAGTTCAAGGGATCAAGAAACCATTGTACAGGAACATTAAGACAGCCTCTCTCTCTACTACAGCGCTGACAGACAGGAGAGGAGAGCAACAAAGGTAAGGAAAACAGATAGAGGAGTGTATTCTTGGGGGCACTAGTCAGACCCCATCATTAATCTCCCAGCTCCCCCTGCCAAGGTTCACAGCTCCACCGAGACACATCAACAGCTCACATTTCTACAAAAACACTGCAGCCTGCACGCAACCAGAAAATGATATCACCTCTAGGCCACATGCCGCTTACTGACTAAACAACCTAATCACTCAAAGTTGACGTTTCAGATTTAAAAAATCTCACTAAGGGAATCTGTGTACGCATGTGCATCCCTGTGTGTGTGTGTGTGTCGGTATCGGGGTGTGTGTGCTTCCATTTGTGACTGTGTGTCTGTGTGTGTGCATGTGTTTGTCATGGGACAGTACTCACAGCTCCTTCAGTTTGGGCAGTGCCTGGATTGCTTCTGGGAAGGTCATCAGGTTGTTGAAGTTAAGATCCCTGAGGGGCCAAAAGGAGCAGGGAGTTTCATAATCATTACACCACACACCACAGCACACTCAATCATACTGTAACCATTCACTAGCAGTGCTGTGCAAACATACGGTCACCTTAACGATAGTAAAATATTGATCTTCCAGTTTCAGGCACTACACTATAAAACATTATCTTGAAGGGATATCCAGTGTTCACGAATAGCCAAGTGTACTGTAGTTCCCATGACAGACTGGAGTACTCACGTATAAGGTAGGCTCCTATAGTAAGTAAGACAATTCTCTTTATGCTTTATCAGTGTCAACGTTGTGAGTGAGTGTGACACTGCAAAAATAATTGTAACAGCCATGGTACGTCTAATATGGCTGCTGTTAAACCATAGGTCAGAATGCCTCTGTCCTCTCCGGACTAAAGATGTTGTGTCACTGTTCAGGCTGGCGACGCAGGAGGAAGCGAACAATGGGAGGGTAGTGCAGATAGCCATCACGGACTCTGCTCCATTTATCCTGGAGCAATTACAGGAGGAAGTGGACACACTGACGTCCCGGCTGCTCTGGGTGTGTGGGTGGGTGTGTGTGTGTGTGGGGGGGCTCATACACACTGACGTCCCGGCTGCTCTGGGTGTGTGTGTGTGGGTGTGTGGGGGGGTGAGTGGCTCATACACACAAACTCATTAACAGTATTCAAATGTACTTACAGCGTCTCTAGGTTCTCTAGCCCTGTGAAGCAGCTCTCCCCAATCTCCTTAATTCTGTTATTATGCAGATGCCTGGAAGATAAAGGATATATTTATATTCCATTCCCGGCTCCAAATAGACTTCACTGTTGCAGACGAGCCAAAACGGACATTGAACAACAGAAGGAACATGTATAGGATATCTAGTCTATGTGATTGAACATGCAGGGAGGTTTTAATAGGAGTCCGTCTGGGTTTTTAAGCAGGATATAATATAGCTATTCTTAGTGACATACAACACACATAAAACAAAATGCTCAATCTGCCACATGGCATCCCATCCTTTGTGGATGAACAACACAGCACTTTTCACATCTACCACACTCCCTGCCTGATAGTAAGACCCAATTCAATCTATTCATAAGGTAAATGTCCTCTGCAGCTATCACCAGAGACCACAGTGATTGGTAAGTCAGGTATCATTGTGAGTGCTGGTGTGTCGAAGCCTGATGGATTCAAGGTATTTTCTTCCTGTTTATTCTTGCCAGCCACTAGAGACACAGCTCTGTCCTATTTCCCTCCAACTGGGCCCTGCAGCAATAGCATTTTTATTGTGTGTGTGTGTGCGTGCATGCGTTTGTGTGCATGTGTGTGCGTGCACATGTGTGCATGGGTGCATTTGTGTTTGAAGTGATGGCTTCATACAGTATGTTGATATATTTAACTAAGAATTTCATTTGACTTGGAGAGGAATGGATTTGAACATCTGCAATGTTTGAATGGTAGAGAAATGTAATCCGATGGTTTGTTCCTTTGACACTGTTTAAAAATAACTGTCTTTCATAATAAAAGTGGAGATTGTTCTATTACCCATGATTCTACATTTTCTTCTTCCAACAGATGTAAATCTCCACCAAAAATATCTCATATCTGTGCTATATCTGAATCTACAGTATACTACCATTGAGTTGAACCCCCCAAACTCTCCCATATGGGAAGGAGCACAGAACAGATCCAGAACAGGGTTTAAATACGATCTTGAGTTTACTGAGCTTGCCTGACACAATGGAACCAATAGAATAATCACAAGGAGTCCAAACCCTGCCCCTCTTGCACTCCAGAGAGGCTAGAGCAAACGCTAAATGTATTTGAAAGATTCAAATAGTATTTGAACCCAGGTCTGGAATAGATAGATCTGCAGCACTCACAGCACCACCAGACTGGAGAGGTTGGCAAAGGCATTGTTGGGGATGTGGGTGATGCGGTTGAGTGCCAGGGTGAGAGCCTGCAGGTTAGCCTGGTGTCTCATGGGGCCCACTGGGACCTCAGTCAGGCTGTTGTCATCCAGCCAGAGGTGGCGGAGCTGCTGCAGGCCCTCAAAGCTATCCTCAGGCACCGTCGTGATGTGGTTGGCATCCAGACGTCTGCAGAGGGGGGGGGGGGAGAGATTTTAGAAACCTTTATCTTACTAGTTATGTCACACAAATGTGTGAATCCTGTCATACATTCACCACCATGAACATTCTCATGTTGAGGACATCTCATATTGATACAGCACATAACGAGACAGAGAGAGAGACAGAGAGAGAATCAAGGGCCATGTAAGGAATGGTATTTATGAGGTATTTCTATTGCCTCAGTAGAAAAACATTACACTATGGTCTTCCATTTTTAACAGCTTTCCATTGCCCTTACTCTTATCAACTGCAAATATTTGAATGAGCCATTGAATAGCTTACTACATTATAACGTATGTATAGTAAGTATGGTGTTTTATAAAAAATTGAATTTAATTATTCTAAATATTCTGCATTTATTTCTAACTATTTAGACTGTTCTGGTGAGAACTACAAACAAAAGGTTTTAAATAGCTTTGTTCTACAATCAAGGTTCCTACTAGTTTTGTATTTGGCTGGTGCTGCACATTCTGTTCCTCATTCATGAAACCTGCTCCTTAATGCTGATATCACAACATTAACTCTAAGTGTCCCTCTCCTCTTCCCTCGTTCTCTTTCCACCTTCATGACTCCATATCTCTCTCTCCCTCTACCTTCCCTACGAGTCTGTGTTGGAAGAAGAAAGGCACGATGATTGACATCTAACTCTCAAAAGCATTATACAAACCCAGCTAGGCTCTGCCAAAACATATTACTTCAGCTACAGACCTTAACTCCTAAGAGAGAAAAGACTTGTGCAAAAAAAGAGAAGGAAAAAAAGAGAGGGAAAACGTGGGACTGAGGGAAAGGATCTGGAGAGGTGATAAATGGCAGAAAGCAGGATTTTCAGCACGCCCCGGACCAGGCTTCCAGCTGGAACTCATCCTACACTATTCACAGTCAGAGTCAAAAGAGGCACAGGGAAACAAAGATGGAGTAATGCTCAGTCATAGTCCCTCGGAGAGTGACATGCAGTAGTCATAGAGAGTCACTAAGTTAAAGTCAAATGAAAGAGACGCTGAGGAGCTGGGGATTTGGAAACCAGTGAAGGGTTCTACGCGGACCATTTTTACAAGGAGCACTCGTGCGCGCCTAAGTTGAAAAATGTAGGTGGACACAAAGACATTTAGGAGCACAATGAAAAATATTTGAGGTATTAAAGCTAGAATCCTTCATTTTTCTAGGCACATTGGTGACTAAATTCAAATTCCAGGTCGCACAGCAATAATTAAAATGGCCGCACTGTAGAGCCCTGCAGTGTCTGGGAAACATAACAACCCACACACATCCCTTTCAAACCCATACAGGCAAAAACCAATCACATAAATAAATAGATGATGTCTCACTGCTGGTAAATGCAACGTGGTGGGGGGTAAAGACAGCATGGTAACAAGATGGTGCTGTGTGAGCTGTGTAAAGGTTAGTGCAATGATGCAGGCCAGTCTAGAGGAAGCGAATAGGTCAATTGGATTGTAGAGTGAATGCTTCCCATTGTAAATGTCATGATTAAGCTTACGATGTCCATTTGAGGAGTTTTGACATTTCAAGTCTCTAAAAGGTGTGTGTGTATGTGTGTGCATAGTCATGTAATTCCAGATGGGTGAAGAGATAGGGGGACTCACAGAGACTGTAGAGAGTAGAGGTTCTTTATAGCTGTACTTGGAACAGTCTTCAGCTGGTTATTCTGCAACATCCTGAGGGAGAGAACACAGTTTTATAACCTGAACTGTGGTCACACCAACATGCCTCCTCGTTACAATTTCTGCACAACCAAATCAAATCAAATTTTATTGGTCACATACAAATATTTAGCAGATGTTATTGTGGGTGTAGTGACATGCTTGTGTTCCTAGCTCCAACAGTGCAGTAATATCTAACAATTCATAACAATACACGCATCTAAAAGTAAAAGTACACAATTAAGAAATATATAAATATTAGGACGAATAATGTTGGAGTGGCATTGACTAAAATACAGTAGAATAGAATACAGTATTTACATATGAAATGAATAAGCAGTATCTAAACATGATTAAAGTGACTAGTGTTCCATTATTAAAGTGACCAGTGATTCCATGTCTATGCAACAGCCTCTAAGGTGCAGGGTTGAGAAGCCGGCTAGGTGGTAGCCGGCTAGTGATGCAACCAGCAGTCACGTGGTGTGTACGAGAATGAGAAGATCAGCTATGTATCAAGTTAAAGTGTGAACACAGTATGAAAATGTATGCACTAACTACTAGTAAGTCGCTCTGAATAAGAGCATCTGCAAAATGACAAATGTAAATGAACACTGAAGGACTACAAAGTGTTGCAGTCTCAGCCTCCTATCTCTGTGAAGAGTCAAAGTCATTGACTCTAACTAGCACCTCAGGCTTTGTTTCATAAGCTTGTGTATGGGTTCAGGGTGAAGTAGAGTGTACAGCATGCATTAAGGTATGGGGAGGGGAGGATGTGTGTGTCTCTGAGCATAGCCCATATCAAAAAATACTATAGTAGGAATAGTATAGCATTTCCATGACAGACTGACCAGGTAAATCCAGTTAAGTTAGTGTAGTGTTTTTGCGAACTTTACTCACTGTATTGTTTAAAAATATATATTTTTTTAATTTTACCCCCTTTTTTCGCCCCAATTTCATGGTATCCAATTGTTTTTAGCAGTTACTATCTTGTCTCATCGCTACAACTCCCGTACAGGTTTGGGACAGAGGAAGGTCGAGAGTCATGTGTCCTCCGAAACACAACCCAACCAAGCTGCACTGCTTCTTAACACAGCGCACATCCAACCCGGAAGCCAGCTGCACCAATGTGTCGGAGGAAACACAGTGCCCCTAACGACCTGGTGCACTGCGCCCAGCCCACCACAGGAGTCGCTAGCGCGCGATTAGACAAGGATATCCCTACCGGTCAAACCCTCCATAACCCGGACGACGCTAGGCCCCATGGACCGGCCGGCTGCGACAGAGCCTGGGCTCGAACCCAGAGTCTCTGGTGGCACAGCTAGCGCTGCGATGCAGTGCCTTAGACCACTGCGCCACCCGGGAGGCCCTCACTGTATTGTTTTTGCAGACTTAACACTACACTCCAAAAATGCAGATTACCGTTTGTTATGAAAATTTGATATCGGCCCTAATTAATCGGCCATTCCGATTAATCGGTCGACCTCTATTATCTATGACATAGAAGTGGGGGGCTTTCTCTTTGACAAAACGTAAGAGACAAATACTAAAAGAGCAAATTTACAATAACCTGTAGGTGGGTAGGACTGGGGTCTGAACGGAAGGTTCAGAGCTTCTGCTCTTTTCTATAACCATAGGGAATATAATACACTTAGTGTACAGAGCATTATGAACACCTTCCTAATATTGACTTGCACCCCCTTTTGCCCTCAGAACAGACACAATTTGTCGAGGCATGGACGCTACAAGGTGTCGAAAGCATTCCACAGGGATGCTGACTCCAATGCTTCTCACAGTTGTGTCAAGTTGGCTGGATGTCCTTCGAGTGGTGGACCATTCTTGATACATACGGAAACTATTGAGTGTGAAAAACCCAGCTGCATTGCAAATCTTGACACACTCAAACCAGTGCGCCTGGCACCTACTACCATAACCAGTTCAAAATACACTTCAAATCTTTCGTCTTGCCCATTCACCCTCTGAATAGCTCACATACACGATCCATGTCTCAATTGTCTCAAGGCTTTAACATCATTATTTAACCTGTCTCCCCTCCACTTCATCTACACTGATTGAAGTGGATTTAACAAGTGACATCTATAAGGGATCCTAACTTAACTGGATTTACCTGGTCAGTCTATGTCATGGAAATGTTTTGTCCACAGTGTAAATGGTCTAACCTTGACATGTATGTTTCTCACTTACAGGTGGCACAAGTTGGGATATGGGGAGGGGAATGGGCAGGGTATATGCAAATGAAATACTGTAATATTTATTATAGTAAAAAAAGTTTGGGCGGACTAACATTTCATGAGTATTTACTATAGTATTCTACAAAATTATATACTACTAGTACAACACACAATCAAGGGATACTACAATGTGTAGTATAGAATTCTACAGTATACTACATAATTATATAGTAAGTACTGTAGTATTCCATAGTAAAATAGTATTTTTTATGTGGGATGTGAGTACTTGACCATGTAGTGATGAGCGTTTGTATCTGTCTGTGGATCCTAGTATCTAATGGACACAAATGTGGTTATGGTGACTATCTCCCTTCCTCTCTACTATCAGTAGTCTCTGTCGTCAAAGCAGGCTAGGGCCCAGGGGAACAGGCCCTCTGGTTTCCTGCTTCTTCACACACGTCACATGGCCACCGCTCGTTGGGAAGGAAGTGAACACCTCTGTTTTATTTACAGGTGTGTGTGTGCGTGTGAATGTCTGTGTGTTTGATTTTGTGTGGGTTGTGCCCGAGCACTCACCAGTACTGGTCTTTGACCCCTTGGCTCAATGTACAGTCACAGAACATACAGGTATTATATGAGTGTTTGTCTATGTGTGCGTGTTGTAAGTGTGTGTGTAGGACCAATGAGCGGCACACTTACAGGACTTTGAGCTGATGTAGTCCAGACAGAGCGTCAGGGTGGATGAATGAGAGGTCATTTCCTGCCAGTCGTCTGAGGTAGAGAGAGAGACGAATAGAGAGAACAAGAGAGAGAGGAAGAGGGAGAGAAAAAGATTCAGAATTGCATCGGAAGCTAAACGAGGATTCGTACAGTAATCTATATGTTGTTGGTACAACTTTCAAAGCTCTCAATTTAACAGCTTCACTTTGAAATGTTAATACATACAAGATGGAAAGTCATCGACCAAAATACAAATGAAAACACCTCACAGGTTCCAGTTTGTGTTATCAGGCATAGCATAGCATAACATAATGCCTGGGGTGCCAGAGAGACGTGTCAGTGCGACGGCATGTTGTCAATTCACCAGACACTCTGGGGAGAGAGTGGACACATTAGGACTGGGCCTGGGTTTCCCCTCCTGGGCCTGGTCTACCTCCCCTTCCCTTCCCTTCCAGCCAGGGTATCAGGAAGAACTGGCAGTGTGAATAATCATGTGGGGGCGGGATGTCAGGGACTCATAGTTCCACCAAATCTGGCCTGGGAGATTAGCACCAGATTTATCACCCTTTGCAACTTGAGCTGGGTGGCATTAGATTCCCCTGCAGCCAATAGCTGCTGGGTGTGAGCCTGAGAGCCTGGGGAATCTGAGTAACAACTCCCACTATGCCCTAATACAACCCCACAACGCACCCCCTTACTGGGGCCTACTCGGGGACACACTTCCAGGGATGTCGAACACAGTTGGTCCATCATATAACAACCAGACAGCATCATATGACAGGGTCTCTTGTCTAAACACACAAACACTAGTGGCAGACTTCCACTGTGATCCAATGGCAGACCATGTTAAAAATCACATATTTGTTGTGGTTGACAAACATGGTTAGGATTGAAAGGCTATATACTGGTACATGCTCTACAACTTGACTTGGCTTTGGCTCAAACCAAATGATTGCCTTCCAGTGGTGGATTCCAAAGGACACGCTTCACCATCAAACACCCAAATCAATTTGGCTTCTCATGTGTCTTTGTCAACTATTCATTTCACAGCATTTTCATTGTTTCTCAGCAGTAAATTAACTGTAGTCAAATGGGACAGTTTCATGCACATAAATCAAGCCTACTCCTTGACTCAATTGCACTAAGTTTGCGGCAACTGCAACTACTGACAATTATTTATTATTAATCTGGGACTCAAGTAACACATCTTCAGGTTTGAAAGCAGAGTAGGATTTATGTGCAAATTGGTTAGTGTGTCTGCCAGATTTATAAGATACTGTAAACTTTACGTCCACAGCCTTGGAGCTGGTCAACGCCCACATATCTATGGCCCAGCCACCACACGCAGGCCTGCTAACAAATTGCTAGGACATCCTTCACATTTCAGGGTGAAGAACCTCCCCACCCATTCCCTTTCTCTCAACAAATTCAGAACACGTCCCCCTAGGCTTTGATGAAGGCAGAAGAATGTGCTAAGCCTTGTTGAGGAAAGACTAAGTCCTTCCCTTCTGTAGCACCACTCCCACAACCATTCTATTTCACTAAGAAACTCACTGGTAGACAACATGCACTTTAACATCAGAAGGTGAAGATATTTGGAACACACACTCAGGGAGACAAATGTGTGCAGAGACACAGACAAATACACAAGCACTCAAACACAAATTGAAGGGGATGACTCCCCTACATCTATTTATCTGTCAGCATGGTAGCTAGGCTGTGTTGTGCTTTGTTCAGGATGGGAGGTGTGTATGAAGGAGGGTTGCGTGACTATCAGAGAGGGAATGTTTCTCTCTGGGCATGTCCCCCTCTCTCTCAGTCAGCCCTCAGGGCTGGAGCTGTGGTTCAGTGACACACCACCACCCCGGGCTACAGAGCCATCCGCTCAGTTCACTCAATGAAACATTATGATTTGTTTCGAGGATAAGGCTAAACAAACACAAATTAAAAACTAAAGACAGCTGTCAACAAAAAAAGCATTCCAAAGCATGAATATAATTGCTAGGCCCTACAGTGCTGCTCAGTAGGGCTGGGCGGTATCCCGATTTTCATACAGAGATACCGTTTCTGTACCATACCGGCAGTGCACACAATGGGAGCTCATTCAAACAAAAGGAAACTAGTTTTTTGTTTAGTTTTTTTGGGGCACAGAACAATTTAGGCAACAGGGATCCTGATCCAGGAGGGAAATTATTGTCTCTGCTGTGACCAAAAAGCTTGATCTTGACATTTAGCAAGCAAGTTAGAAAAACAAATGCGTAGCTGGGGCCCTCAGCCTGATATAATTGATTTTGGCACATCTTAGATTTCTTAGTTATACTTAAAAGCAGTGGCGTAGCACACACCCCATTTTTGAAAATGCACGCACCCCAGTATTGAAAATGATACTGTAAGTATTTCGAAAAATACCCCGGTATACGGTATCTCCCAAGCCTACTGCTCAGCTACAGAGCAGGATGGAACCTAGAGAACTGGTTTCACTAAGTATATTTGACACTGGGCAGAGACCCCCGTCCCTGCCTGAAAGGTAATGTTGAGTGGTAGAGTGCAGCGAGGGTGCGTTTTTAGCCAGGTTGTCATGGAAACCATTGTTTTGCCTTCTTCTTTCCTGCCTGGCATTCCTCCACTTACAATGCGATGAAAAGTAAATTGCCCTTTGACAAAGCAGATGAAGTAGGCCTAGTGTTAGGAAAAGAAGGGAGTGAAGACTGGTCCGAGATGATAGACACAGACAGGCTAAAATAACATGGGCACAGAAGCAGAATAATGTTAGCTGGTCATTTTGCATTCTCAGGGTTACATGTTACCTGATATCAGGTAGACAGATCTTATCCTTACTTCCAGCTCTGAACCAGACAGAGGGGTATTTCAAGAGTAAAAAAAATGACAAAGATTAGATATGCTCATTGAATGGGTCCCAGAACTGAAACATGCGGTTGCCACCCTGCAAATTCTCAAAGAAAACACAATGAAAGAAAGTGAAATATCTCACATACATGTTCTCTGGAATCATACGTAGCCTATAGTCATGGTACAGTGGCATGACTCTTTGGTGTTAGAGAAACTACAGGGTTCTTTATATCTTGTTGAGCAACTTGATGATCAAACACATAATACAACTGGGCTGTTGTGGTTGAAAACCACTGATTATCATATGCTTGTGACAACAACTGTAGCGGGTAATGTACAAGAAAAGATGAATACTCACAGTTCTTCTAGATAGGGGAAGGTCTTGAAGACAAAAGCCGGGAGCTCTGTGATGTTATTCATGCTGATGTCACTGTGGAACCAAACAACAAGTGTCATGAGTGGATCAGTATTTCTCTCAGGTTAGAAAAAGAACACAGTCAGGATTCCAATTAAAATCTCAAACAATCAAGGTGGATTTATACTCCTAAAGATGCAACAACAGAGAATTGCAGAAATAGTATATAATGTTTGATGCCATGGTAGTGTGTAACAAATGTATCTTTTTGGGGGGGAAACTATTAAGTAACTGCTCAGAAGCATGCTTTCAATACGGTTACATTGGTTTTCATGTCATGTAGATTGGTAGAGGGAAAGTATGGTCATCTTCCCCAGCAGTATAATGATTCATTTGGGCCAAAACAGGTCCCCAGCAGTACTGTAAACCCTTGAAAAAACCCTCCTCGTATTGCCCAGGGGATGTTCACTTTTCCAACTCACTGCAGAGAAAGACAGGCATGTAGCAGCACGACAGCTATGCAGACAGCACTCACGTTTCTTCCCCACCTGACTAATTCAGTATGTGACTTACATATAGTTGAAGTCGGAAGTTTACTTACACTTGGGTTGGCGTCATTAAAACTCTTTTTTCAACCACTCCACAAATGTCTTGTTAGCAAACTACAGTTTGGCAAGTTGGTTAAGACATCTACTTTGTGCATGACACAAGTAATTTTTCCAACAATTGTTTGCAAACAGATTATTTCACTGTATCACAATTCCAGTGGGTCAGAAGTTTACATACACTAAGTTTACTGTGCCTTTAAACAGCTTGGAAAATTCCAGAAAATTATGTCATGGCTACATAAGCTTTGGATAGGCTAATTGACATCATTTGAGGCAATTGGAGGTGTACCTGTGGATGTATTTCAAGCCCTAACTTCAAACTCAGTGCCTCTTTGCTTGACCTCATGGGAAAATCAAAAGAATTCAGCCAAGACCTCAGAAAAATACATTGTAGACCTCCACAAGTCTGGTTCATCCTTGGGAGCAATTTCCAAACGCCTGAAGGTACCACGTTCATCTGTACAAACAATAGTATGCAAGTATAAACACCATGGGACCACGCAGCCATCCTACTGCTCAGGAAGGAGATGCGTTCTGTCTCCGAGAGATTAATGCACATCAATCCCAGAACAACAGCAAAGGACCTTGTGAAGATGCTGGAGGAAACAGTACAAAAGTATCTATATCCACAGTAAAACGAGTCCTATATCGACATAACCTGAAAGGTCGCTCAGCAAGGAAGAAGCCACTGCTCCAAAACCACCATAAAAAAAGCTAGACTATGGTTTGCAACTGCACATGGGGACAAAGATCGTACTTTTTGGAGGAATGTCCTCTGGTCTGATGAAACAAAAATATAACTTTTTGGCCATAATGACCATCGTTATGTTTGGAGGAAAAAGGGGGAGGCTTGGAAGCCGTAGAACACCATCCCAACTGTGAAGCACGGCGGTAGCAGCATCATGTTGTGGGGGTGCTTTGCTGCAGGAGGGACTGGTGCACTTCACAAAATAGATGGCATCATGAGGCAGGACAATTATGTGGATATATTGAAGCAACATCTCAAGACATCAGACAGGAACTTAAACGCTTGGTCACAAATGGGTCTTCCAAATGGACAATGACCCCAAGCATACTTCCAAAGTTGTGGCAAAATGGCTTAAGGACAACAATGTCAAGGTATTGGAGTGGCCATCACAAAGCCCTGACCCCAATCCTATAGAAAATGTGTGGGCAGAACTGAAAAAGTGAGTGCGAGCAAGGAGGCCTACAAACCTGACTCAGTTACACCAGCACTGTCAGGAGGAATGGGCCAAAATTCACTGGGCCAAAACTTATTGTGAGAAGCTTGTGGAAGGCTACCCGAAACATTTGACCCAAGTTAAACTGTCACATCCTGACCATAGAGAGTCCTTATTTTCTATGGTAGAGGGCGTGACTGGGGGGTTAGTCTAGTTTATTATTTCTATGTGGGGTTCTAGGTTTGTTTTTCTATGTTGGTGATTGTGTATGATTCCAATTAGAGGCAGCTGGTAATCGTTGTCTCTAATTGGGGATCATATTTAAGTAGCTGTTTTTCCCACCTGTGTTTATGGGATATTATTTTGAGTTAGTGCACGTAGCATCTCTGTAGTCACGGTTCGTCGTTAGTTTATTGTTTATTTGTCTTTATTTGTTATAAAGTGAAACTAAGTAATGTAGAACTCAACATCCGCTGCGCCTTGGTCCGACATTTATTCTAGCAAACGTGACATAAACAATTTAAAGGCAATGCTACCAAATACTAATTAAGTGTATGTAAACTTCTGACCCACTGGGAATGTGATGAAAGAAATAAAAGCTGAAATAAAATCACTCTACTATTATTCTGACATTTCACATTCTTAAAATAAAGTGATGATCCTAACTGACCTAAAACAGGGAATTTTTACTCAGATTAAATGTCAGTTATTATGAAAAACTGAGTTTAAATGTATTTGGCTAAGGTTTATGTAAACTTCCGACTTATACTATGTAATACATAGAGAGTAACCATGGGCAAAATTGTGATCGAATCCAACTGAAGTTCTAGGAATTGAGAGATTGTTATATCGGCAGGTTTAGTAAAGATTGTAAACTGATTGTAGAAGGATCCTAAAGCAGCCAACAGATTAAGGCACATCCAACTTCCAATAAAAATTACACAGGCTATAGTATAAAAGGACTGGTATGGTATGACACTATAAAAATGATATGACACCATAGCCATTCCCTTGTGTTCAACAACTCAACAGAGAGTACCTTTTAACTTTGGGCCACTCTCATCTTGATTAGGAATCCTTTCATCGGTTTCAAAGAGGAGCCCATAGACACCAGCTGTTAGAGTTGAAGCACAACAGGACTGAAAAAACATCCTGCTTTTGATAATGAAGCGAACCCCCCCAAAAAGGGTCCATCTTGAATTTCACTACCAGCCGTCCCCAAAGTCTTGCATGTGTGTGCATGTAGGACTTTGGATCCTTAAAGGATAATATCGCCCACCACACTCCCACCCCCCATGTTTCTAACTACAAAGGCCCCCAACAGAAGCCCTCATCGTCCCTGCCATCTATCTTTCCCATCTCCAGGTTACCTAGCTTATCCAATTTCCTTCTAGGCTCTGTACAATGGAGCTTCCACCTTGATCCACCCCCCTCTTTATCCCCCCCCCCCCCCCCCCCCCCCCCCCTACAGACTCTCCTTGGGGCGTTGTGTGGCCACTATTTGGAATGCTTTCCCGGTGGTCCCTCCTTTGGATACATTCTGTCTTGCTGACAGCACCCCTACACCTGCACCCTGTAACCATCTTCCACAGGCTGTTGGCTGCCATGGTCAAGAGTGCAGGCAGCCACAGGGACAGGATGAAAGGGTGGTCTGTGTATGCTGTCACCCTCCCAGCTGCTTTAGTCATCAGGGGACCTGCCTATCCTACATAGAAATACAGCTGTGATACATATAGAAAAAAACAGCACTCCCACTGTTCTGAGTGTATGAAATGCCAACATGACATCAAATAATGCAAAGTTGTCACTTTGGGCTCATAGCAGCCTTGGTGGGAAACCGAAAGAATCACATTTCCAGCAAGAGTTGCCCAAAGGTTTCACTTCTCAAGCAAGATTTCCCTACATTTAAAAAAAGAGATCGGCGACAAAGACATCCTTCAAAACACTAATCACATCCAACAGAGGAAAGTATGGGGAGCAGGCAGCAGAGGCTGTTGTCAAGTCTCAACAGAGCACCTCCCTGGGAATTCACTGCCAATCCAAGTAAATAGAGACATACAGATCATCTTTACTCAGAAACAAATGTCAGCTAAAAGACACGATACCTTTCCTAAATCACTTTTGGGGTCAACGACAAAATCTACACCTTTTAAACAATTAAAAAAATAAGCAATAATTCATCATCTCTGCTATGATGCAAGATGAGAATAAATATATTATCTCAGCATTATCTCAAAGCCAACCACAACCTCTCCATGGTAAGAGGGTCAAAAAGAGGTCCACCCTGTTCAAGTCTCTGGCAAGTGAGAAATTATACTTGTTACTTAGTGGCTTATTGTGTGGTCTCTGATGGTTGGATCATGGTTTTAGAAAGGTTTGTGGTCATAAGCACATCCTTAAAGAATTTGGTGCTGGGCTAATAAAGAAGGCCTACACACTGTTTATGCCCCCAATTCACTGACAACGTTTGGATCCAAAACGGATCTTGGTCAGAATGATTTTAACCTGAGCTCAGCATTAGCTTCCCCCTCACAATTACACAGTCCACTGGTGTTTGTCCACAGACCAGACAAGGAGCTCAGCAAAGCCACACAACAACCACAGAGCTCCACATTACAGACAGATAAATATACATGGAAAGATTGCCAAGCAGTGCAAAGGCAGACCAAAAAGAGATTCAAATTAAAGCGACTCCAAAACCAAGGCGTGTATATGTGGTATGTGTGTGGGCGGATCAGACACTGGCTGGCATGGAGCCATGAGAGGGAGGGGAAGCTACCGTGCCAAGAACAGCAAGGATTGACAGACAGGACAACGGCAGATAACTAAGATAGAGATTTGGGGGAAAAGGTTACTATGTCCTTCCTTTGAAGATCTTTGGGCACAGAAGGTGGCAAGTGTAAAAAGTATCTGATGTAGTCTCTGCAAGGGCTTTGCTTCAAGGAGGCATAGCCTTAGTTCAGATGCACCATGAATCCCAAGGTGATCTTCAAAAGGAGGACAACTTCACTTCTTCAATACCTTTTGGCAGTGTTTATTTAGCCGGCTAATGTCATCTGAATGAAAATCGATATCCTGCCGGTAGATCATTTGTTGAGGTAGAGAAGCCAAACCGGGCACCAACCCAACCACCTGCTACCATTGACTACCTCAGAAGTAAAGCAAACTCAGTCATGTTTTGGCTTTTTAGCCCCCTGGTCCCTTGACAGCAGAGTTGTGGGAAAAAATGCAGGTAACGGGTAACTATTTTCTCAGCCGGCTGTTTCTTATTGATTAGAGAGGAGGTGAAGGTGGTGAGAATTGAGGAAGATGGCTGAGGTTCCCTGGCTGCCATGCTGGAAAGGAACAAGGGCACTTTGTATACACAGACGGGCAGAGTGTTCCACCATGGGAGTGCAGAGAAGGTCAAGCATTTACCACATGGGTCCTAGGGGAGACTGATTCACTGTAGCTAGAGTGCAAACAACCAGCCGGCAATGCAAACATGTCAGCCCTAAAACAGTGAGAGACAGAGAGGGAGAGAAGTGATTGATATTGGTATGGGAGTTGTTGTCATTGTAAACGTATTGTTATTTTGCTATTCAAATGTATGTTTTTTTATACCAATTTACAACATTGAATTGAACCAAGAGAAAAAGAGATTGACAGAGAATGTGATGATGAGAGAGCTGGAGAGGACTACGGAAAAATAGGATGAAAATTAGGAAGATAAGTGATCATAAGTAAAAGAGAGTGTGAGTTGTGTGAGGGAGAGAGAGAAAGAGATAGAGCAAGGGGGGGGGGGGGGGGGGGGTAAACATTCAACCATCTAGCAGTCATCCTGTTTGGGAGCGGAAACCAGTGACTAGCTCCTTTCACCTCTGCTGACCATGAACAAAAGTATCATTCAGCTTAAGATGGATCGAGGGCACCAATGGCGAGTGAGCTAGCTGGACCAGTGAGTGAAAGGGCATTAGTCCCCCTATCCCCTCCCTCCCCTAAACTTGTGCTTGTTCACACTATGAAAGGACTTCAATTGAGATGAGATGTGAGAAGTGACCCCCTCCTACCCCAAACCCTCATGCCCCCCCGCATGCACACATGAGAGCGAGAGTGCACACACAGTCACCAAGCCCTCAAGAGACTGAGATGTTCTTTCGTCACTCGTATCTGTCAGAGGGGAAATTGGTGTACAGGGTGAGGGGGGTTCCAGAACGTATTTCTCTTTCTCCCCACCTGTTGTCCTCAGGCAGGAGAGTCTCATTTTCAGCTGCCAATAAAAAATATAATGTACACACCAACATGCTGCAGGCAGCTCCACCCCCCAGCCCACCTCTCCAACCTTCCCCTGGGCTGCTGGCTGGTGCCAACCAAACACTCTGATTTATGGACTGATAAAACAAAGGGCACAGGCCAATTCCCATCTGTGTCAAATTCCGTAAGATTATGCAAATCAACAGATGCATAAATGTTAAAGTATTGTAGGATATTGCCAACGAAAGTGGCAATGTACAGTACTGTATATTATTTTGTGACTACGTATATGGGTTACTGATTTTGAAGAATGACGACACATGAAATAAAAACTTGAAGTAACGCTCTCTAAATAACTACAAATGCAGGACAAGAGCAGGTCTAGTCATACCTCTGTCTGGAACTATTCCAATTTAAGAGGACATTCCAGAATTCCAAGGCCAGAAATTCAACAAAAAACCTGACTTTCAAAAGATGGAGTTAATGTCTGTGGCCCCATTTCTTTTACTTCTCTTAATAACATAACTGCTACCCTCCATTCTCCTCTCTGCTTCTCTGTACAACAGATTCAGTACATTCATGGGGTGGCAGGTTGTACTGGATGGAATCACAGCAGGAGGAAAAATCACAAACAAAGCCAACCTTCTGGGAAACCATTCTCCCACCTCTAGGGACAGCAGGGCCTGCAATGTGCCTCTTGTAAGACTGCTGGACCTGTCTGCTTCTATCATTATCTCTGTGTGTGTGTTTATGTGTGTGTCAATTTCCCTGTCTCTTTCTGTCCATTAATCTCTCCCTTCAGTAATTTTCCATATCTCAATTTATCAAGCTCTTCACTATTTGCCTGTCTTGTTGATCCCCGTCTGTCTCTGCTGTTTCAGCAAAAAAGCTTATAATTGCCACTAAACATCACAGCAGATGATGTGTACCCCAATTAATAGATTAAGTTGTTTGTTTGCTGACACACTAATGTAAAGTGTTACCAAAATATATTTCTATACTAAGGATGTAATTCCACTTTTGATGAGTGGTAAATGGGATTAAATTAACATTATGGAGGTAAATATTTTGTTTACTTCTTTAAACAAACATGAGCTCACTTCCGGTAAGGAGCATTACCAGCTCAGCACAGCCTCCCTGTGCATTAACTCTGACAAAAAGAGTATTTCTACAGCTGCGATGTGTCGCACTAATCCATCATGACCCCTGACCTCTCTACTCACCAAAACACAGAAGGAATGGAAAGAAGGGGAATTTAAGAGACGGAGAAGAGACATTGAATGGAGAGGGAGGGAGAGAAATAGAAAGAGAGAGACAGCTGCACTAAGGGTCAATTCCACATTAACATAGAAACATTTTTTACTTTAAAATGTATTTCAAACAAAACAAAAACCAATGATTGACCACTTTTGACAACGTCAAGTGAACATTTACTTGAAGAATTGTCAGTGGAAATTGCTAAGTAGTCCCTGTGCATAAAGTTGTATCATTTGTTTGCAATCATTGGTTTTTGTTTGACATACATTTGAAAGTGAAAAATCACTCTGTTGGCGTGGAATTGCTCCAAGGCCACCCGTCAAATACTCTGAGGGCTTGAACTGAATATATCACGTAGTTATGAGCTAAAAAGCTGTCACAAAGCATTTGGATAACCCTTGCTCAGTGTAGGTGCACAAGAAGCCTTCACGCCCACACTTCCAGCCGTAATACGTTGACTTCGCAATTGTAATACAATATTTGGGGATGTGTTGGTAACTTACACGCAAGATCATGATGTTTGATAACAGCATACACTACACTGTGTCTTAGTTTACACATTGGTAAATACCACAGTTTCTCTTCATTTTACCTGACACAAAACATCTCTACATTGGCAGTTTATTGGGTCAACTCTAGAGCGTGTGTATTTCTACAATTCTGCTGGATATTAATGAACTCAAGAAGTCAATCAAATGTACTTACAGTCCATGTGGTGTAATGTTCAGGCACCTAGGTGGAAATAAATATAAAAACCAACCCCTCAGCTTTTATGTTAAGTTAAGTAAATAAAGGTGATGGTGATATTGTATATATTTAAATTTCTCATTCAGTCTTGGATATGAAACTGTTCTGTATCAATACCCACTGGGTCCAGACGTCAATTCAACATCTATTTCACGTTGGTTCAACGTAATTTCATTGAAACGACATGGAAACAACTTTGAATCAACCAGTGTGTGCCCAGAGGGTAGTCTTCTCAAGGTCAGATCCTTCCTTCTTTTCCACATTAGGAAGCACATTTCATTCATCCACCTTCAATAAATAACACATAGACCCTTTGACGCCCTTGGGCGGCTGCTCTGTTTATCATTAACTAAGACATTGTGAAACCTTTAAGGCTGGTTAACTAGAAATGTATAACTATGTAGACCCAGTCTCAGTTTCTCCTCAGTTAGTAATGCTCTCTCTCTCTTTAGTAAGGTAGTGCAGAGCAACTCGCTTTTTTTTGGTACAGAGACAAAGACAGATACGATGGCGGAATCACAGGGAATACAGAAAAGAAACAATCACCATTCCTTAAAATAAACTATAGGCTAACTAAAAGACCCATGTCAAAGGGCTTTTGGTTTAGTTGTTATTTTGTGTTGATCACAACAGCTTTTTCCTTTCGGCGGTTGCTGAACAAGATTCAGAATATATTTTATTCTGTAAAAAATATAGTCTACAAATAATTTAACATTGCACATTTTCCCCATGTTGATAAATTGCTTGAGCCACAATTTTGCAACTTAGGAAACTTTGGAAGGAAAGTCAATGAGACTTCATTATTACAGTAATGTGTTACTGAACTCACACATTCTGGGGTGAATTCTGGTGTATCCCTGTAAGATGAATCTGAATCACTTTGTAAAGGACATGTATTGCATATGTAAAGGATATGTAATGTAAATATCAGAATAACAACCGTCTCTGAGATGATGGGTATGTGTGTCCACAGTGTTTTCTTTTAGGGATAGGCATACACCTAAAGTGACATGGGACTTTCTCTGCCATGATGTGAGTTGGTGAGTGGAGCAGCATTCAGGACAAACACTCTCTGGCAGGTATAATCACAATCAAGCGAGACCACAGAGCTAAGACAGGCCAAAGAATCAGCAAATGAAGACAGATCCACCTTCTTGCTTTACACAGGATGGGCTACTATTCCACATGTCCCTAAATATAAGTGACTGTAGTCTAAGAAAGTGAAAGTCCAGGTGCCAGGCCAAGGAATATGCTATAGCTTGTATGCTTTTCAGTATAGTAAAATACTACGGTATAAGAGGGGTCATATCAAGGAAAGGTCAGCAAGTGAATGAGTTTGGACCCACATGAAACATTTTGGCAACCATTGCATTAAAATAATAGCCTAGCCAATACTGTATGTACCAACCTTCAATTTTATGGGCTACTTTTCCTCTGGCTGTTCTTCATTTTTTTGTGTTTGCTCTCTCATACCAACCACAATAATGTGTTTGTTATCAGTTGAATAACTGATCCACAGCCCAAAGTTGTAAAAATGCACTCGATTACTTGGCTTCATTGACAGCCATTGTGCAAAAGTTTGCTCCAGTATTAACGTGGAGAGGTGCCCCTCTCGAGTACCTAGTGGCCAATCTTACCATTATAAACACGTCCTAACCAGGGAGAGAGATTGATTCTAGGTTTAATCGTGTTTTATTACACAGTTTCAATATGTGTTGATACTTACAGATAGTAGGTGAAGGCGCTTAGACCAGTTGGGACAGTGGTCAGTCCTTTCCCAGAGCAATCGGCGCCTCCGTCCTCGTCGCAGCTGCACGAGGACGAACAAATAGCCGGAGTGGATTGTCCTTGACCAGCCGCACCATTCCGTAGTGAAAACAACCGCAAAAATATCCAGATGACAAACACGCGCATGTTCTTCTTCTGTTCAGACGGAGCAAAATGGCTTTACGTGTTTCTCTTATAAGGACATGTAGGCCAATTTTCATGTGACTGCTCTGTTGTGATGGCTTGTCCAAGAAGCTTGAATACGTATTATTGTTGATAGGTAGTCGACCACTTCAAGGATATAACATGTTAATGCATCAGTCCCACCAAACATATATCCTTAACTACCCCTGTCAAATCTGGGACATTTTCTTTACTCAAACAATGCGGTTTACCTTGCACTAAGTGTCCTCCTATTCATCCCGTGTGGAGTATTGGTTCCATAAAAATAAGTAGCACCCGTCCACACAGACGACAAAATTGGCACCTTTTGCTTTTTCCGTTTTCGTTGTCCCATTAAATCTGAAAACCAGGCGGATCCGTGCGTTGACAAAATAAGAAGCCTCAGTACAATTCTCCAACCGAAATGGGAAACACTTGGTGACTTATTTTTGCTATCGTTTCCCTCCTGATTTGTTTCCTGTAGAAAAACACAGTCAGCTTTCAGCCATTCCTCACGTTTCCTTCCTTTGCTCCCTGCCACCAGCAGCCCGCTTTTTCTTGCTCACTCGGTAAGCACCCTGCCGGACAACCTGCCACACGATCTGCTGAATACAGTATGTTAATACTGACCTACATATTACTTATTTCACAACGTCACACTTTAGTTTTAGTAGGCAACATACTGCAATTAATACGTTTGTAATTGTGTAACAATTAATTTAAATGATAAATTAATTTCCACCTCAGTCCTTTCTTTGAGTGTGTTACCATCTCAGGTTAGTCCTTTTGTAGTAATTGGTCAATATCGGATATAATGGTAGGCTTATCATTCTTGTTTTAGTGAATTCCAAATGACTGAAATGTAGTTATTATTAGATAGGCCTAATTGTCAGGTTATTATCATTTTACCATATGCTTTCTACCAATAATACTGTAGGCCTAAAATAAAGTGTAACCAGACAGTTTCTTCAACAACTACATGCTCCATGCCAGATGAAACTTGTTTCTTAGCCTTCTGGGGTCAAATGTTATTTGTTTGATTACATAATTCTTTGTGTGGGTCCTGTGATTTGTTGAGTTGGAACTTGGGCCATGCACCCTTTTCTTTCATTTAATCTTTATTTAACTAGGCAAGTCAGTTAAGAACAAATTCTTATTTACAATGACGGCCTACCGCGGCCAAACCCTCCTCTAACCCGGGCCAATTGTGCGCCACCCTATGGGACTCCCAATCATGGCCAGTTGTGATACAGCCCGGGATCGAACCTGGGTCTGTAGTGACACCTCTATCACTGCGATGCAGTGCCTTAGACTGCTGCGCCACTCAGGATTTCTGCTTGACTCCTGCCTCCAACAAGGGGGAATGTGAAAGTGTGACAACAATCCTGCCAGTAGAGTAGATACTTCTCTCTCAATGGTTTAAGAGTCGCTGTGCTAAATAGGACTCTATCTTCACCAACCGGGTGGTGGGCAAGGTACTTTGTTACTTGTCCATTGCTCCCTCCTCCAAGCGTTGCTCTTTTCTGTGGTTGGGCAGGCAATCCTCTGTGGCTTGTGTCAAAGCCTCTGCCGCAGAGGTGACCAGTGCGAGTTCCCCAGAGGCATGCAGACCAACAGTGGGTGCTGTCCAAGGTGCCATTCAGCCTGTTCAACATACAAATATATGGATAGTGTATGATATCGAAGTGGATAGTGTATGACATCATTAAGAAACGTTGTAGAACCAGCCATCTCTCCAAACTGAGTAGCCAGAGAAGAAGGAAACTTCTTAAGGATGCCATCATCGGCAATATCAGCTTTGAAAGAGACACATCATGCTCTACACATCATGCTCTGAGCATCATGGAATCAGGGCTGTGTTCTGTTTCATACCTGAGAGAAATACTGATCAGCTCATTACACTTGTTGTTTGGGTCCACAGTGACATCAACATGAATAACATCACAGAGCTCAGAGCATTCACTGTCAAGAACTTTGAACAGAGAGTATTCATCTTTTCTTGTACATTACTCATAACACAGTTTTTGTCATACCCATATGATAATCAGCCATTTTAAAACACAACGGAGACATTTTTATAATACGTGTTTGATCAATATGTTGCTCAACAAAATATTAAGAATTATGTATTTTCAATTGAAGTTTCTCTTACATCAAATAGTCATGGCATTGTGGAGTCAGTTAATGTAGCATTTTCAGAAAGCCATACATTTTTTCAAGCACCGAAATTATACTCACAACAATGTCATCCAATTAGTTCTAAATGTTATTCGTGCACATGATGGGGACATACTTATAACATGCAACATACATTCCGCCACTGTGTGTGAACGCAACAGCAGCCAAGTTTGTTCAGATGGAGAGGAAGATCCTGCAAGGTTGTCAGTTTTCATGTAAATTATATTTGCATAATTTTGCAAGTGAAAGGTGCAAAGGCACATGTTATGATAGATTGTTTGAGAAGGAAATTGTCCAAACAGAAGCACATTAACAAAGCAAATATCTATGTAACATAGCAGGTTTATCAAAGCATTGGTGGACGTACATAATGGGCAGAGGTTACAAATGTGTTTTTAAGTGACACATTTTTACAAGTTTTGGATCCCTTGATGTTAAATGGAGTATGTAATACATTATTAAATTGTCACATTTACCAATGCACCCTACCTATGGATCTGTTATGTCACCTTTATAGAGTATGATATAAGTTTTAAGATGAGTAAAAACCTTTTGCAACGCTATATAAAGCCTTTATATGGGGAGGGGGGTGTAGATCATCTTTAATATTCCAGATAGATTTGGCATTTATAATCCCCCTTATTTGTTTATTCACCCCTCCAATCCCTACCATCCCTCCCCTGATTGGGGTAAGCTAACAATACGTCCTCTATTGCAACCTACCGTGATTATAACTGTAGTTAACTAATTATACAGTTGAAGTCGGAAGTTTACATACACCTTAGCTAAATACATTTAAACTCATTTAATCCTAGTAGAAATTCCCTGTTTTAGGTCAGTTAGGATCACCACTTTCTTTTAAGAATGTGAAATGTCAGAATAATAGTGGAGGGAATGAATTATTTCAGCTTTTATTTCTTTCATCACATTCCCAGTGGGTCAGAAGTGTACTTACACTCAATTAGTATTTGGTAGCATTGCATTTAAATGGTTTAACTTGGGTCAAACGTTTCGGGTAGCCTTCCACAAGCTTCTCACAATAAGTTGAGTGAATTTTGGCCCATTCCCCATTCCTCCCACAAATGTTCTATAGGATTGAGGTCAGGGCTTTGTGATGGCCACTCCAATGCCTTGACTTTGTTATCCTTAAGCCATTTTGCCACAACTTTGGAAGTATGCCTTGGGTCATTGTCCATTTGGAAGACCCATTTGCGACTAAGCTTTAACTTCCTTACTGATGTCTTGAGATGTTGCTTCAATATATCCACATAATTGTCCTCCATCATGATGCCATCTATTTTGTGAAGTGCACCAGTCCCTCCTACAGCAAAGCACCCCCACAACATGATGCTGCCACCCCCGTGCTTCACGGTGGGATGGTGTTCTTCGGCTTGCAAGTCTCCCCCTTTTCCCTCCAAACATAACAATGGTCATTATGGCCAAACAGTTCTATTTTTGTTTCATCAGACCAGAGGACATTTCTCCAAAAAGAACGATCTTTGTCCCCATGTGCAGTTGCAAATCGTAGTCTGGCTTTTTTTATGGAGGTTTTGGAGCAGTGGCTTCTTCCTTGCTGAGCGACCTTTCAGATTATGTCGATATAGGACTTGTTTTACTGTGGATATAAATACTTTGTACCTGTTTCCTCCAGCATCTTCACAAGGTCCTTTGCTGTTGTTCTGGGATTGATTGGCACTTTTCGCATCATCTCTATTAGACAGAACGCGTCTCCTTCCTGAGCGGTATGACGGCTGCGTGGTCCCATGGTGTTTATACTTGCGTACTATTGTTTGTACAGATGAACGTGGTACCTTCAGGCATTTGGAAATTGCTCCCAAGGATGAACCAGACTTGTGGAGGTCTTGGCTGATTTCTTTTGATTTTCCCATGATGTCAAGCAAAGAGGCACTGAGTTTGAAGGTAGGCCTTGAAATACATCCACAGGTATACCTCCAATTGACTCAAATTATGTCAATTAGCCTATCAGACATTTCTAAAGCCATGACATAATTTTCTGGAATTTTCCAAGCTGTTTAAAGGCACAGTCAACTTTGTGTACGTAAACTTCTGACCCACTGGAATTGTGATACAGTGAATTATAAGTGAAATCATCTCTGTCTGTAAACAATTGTTGGAAAAATTACTCGTAGTAGATGTCCTAACCGACTTGCTAAAACTATAGTTTGTTAACAATACATTTTTGGAGTGGTTGAAAATTTTGTTTTAATGACTCCAACCTAAGTGTATGTAAACTTCCAACTTCAACTGTACATATATTCCTAATTTCCTCTTTCTGCAACTGCTGGATTTTCACCAACAGTGGACAATCCACCATTCATTCTTATCTTAATTCCATTCCTCTGATGTCCACAGATGAACTCATCTTTCCCAGTATAACACCATTTTGCTATTTCCTTTTGCAATACATCCCTCCATTTTACTGTAATATCTTACGAGTGGCAGACAGACTAATTCTTACATTTCTTCTTTAAGTAATTGCCTCATCCAATTTTGTGTCAGAGCTGCGATGAGTTGGTTATCATTTTGTATTGAGCATACACCTCCTTACACTGTTGTTAGTTGCTTGTGTGACAATTTTACCATCCTTGTTTACAATAGTTTTTTTTGTATCAGTACATTGCAGTTTTGCTGTAATATTTGATCTACCTTTTCTGGAGGATGACATTTACATTGCAGCCAACTATGTATGGCTTTTATTTAAAAAGGAAGACACTTTAAATAGGATAACACTATCAATCCACCAGAAATGTGCAGTTTTAATCTGAAAAAAGACAAAGAGCCCCCTCTTAAACATATGATGTGCCTTTCTTAGTAGCCTGCTGGAAAACCAGTTTGGATTGAGAGATTCTGTATGTGCCTTGATATTAAAAACATTTAGCCCTCCACACTTATGCTCTTACAGTCACAACAGTGCCGTCAGAAAGTATTCACACCCCTTAACTTTTTCCACATTTTGTTGTGTTACAACCTGAATTTTAAATGGATTTTGTGTCACTGGCTTACAAACAATACCCCATAATGTCAAAGTGGAATTATGGATTTAGACATTTATACAAATAAATACAAATTAAAAGCTGAAATGTCTTGAGTCAATAAGTATTCAACCCCTTTGTTATGGTAAGCCTAAATAAGTTCAGGAATAAAACATTTGAATAACAAGTCACATAATAAGTTGCATTGACTCACTCTGTGTGCAATAATAGTGGTTATCATGATTTTTGAATAACTACCTAATTTCTGTAAGCCACACATACCATTACCTATAAAGTCCTTCAGTCGAGCAGTGAATTTCAAACACAGATTCATCCACAAAGAACAGGGAGGTTTTCCAATCACGTGCAAAGAAGGGCACTTATTGGTACATGGGTAAAAAGCAGAATGTCACACCCTGACCATAGTTTGTTTTGTATGTTTCTATGTTTTGGTTGGTCAGGGTGTGAGCTGAGTGGGCATTCTGTTACATGTCTAGTTTGTCTAGTTCTATGTATGGCCTGATATGGTTCTCAATCAGAGGCAGGTGTTCGTCATTGTCTCTGATTGGGAACCATATTTAGGTAGCCTGTTTGGTGTTGGGTTTTGTGGGTGATTGTCCTTGTTCTGTCGCTGTGTTACTTTGCACCAGTATTAGGCTGTTTCAGTTTTCGTGTTACGTTTATTTGTTTTTTTGTTGTATTTGATCGTGTTTATTTTGTCTCATTAAACATGGATCGCAATAGCCACGCCGCATTTTGGTCTGACTCTCTTTCACCTAAGGAAAACCGTTACAGAATCACCCACCACAACAGGACCAAGCGGTGTGGTAACGGGCAACAGCAACAGCGGCGCAAAGAGGAATGGACATGGGACGATGTATTGGACGGCAAGGGTTACTACACCTGGGAGGAGATCCTGGCGGGAAAGGATCACCTTCCATGGGAACAGGTGGAGGCAGCTAGGAGAGCAGAGGCAGCCGGAGAGAGGAGCCGGCGATATGAGGGAACACGGCTGGCAAGGAAGCCCGAGAGTCAGCCCTAAAAATGTATTGGGGGGGGGGGGGGCTCACAGGGAGTATGGCTACGCCAGGTAGGAGACCTGCGCAAACTCCCTGTGCTTACCGGGGGGCTAGAGAGACCGGGCAGGCACCATGTTATGCTGTGGTGCCCACGGTGTCTCCAGTGCGGGTGCATAGCCCGGTGCGGTACATTCCAGCTCCGCGTATCGGCCGGGCTAGAGTGAGCATCGAGCCAAGTGCCATGAAGCCGGCTCTACGCATCTGGTCTCCAGTGCGTCTCCTTGGGCCGGCTTACATGGCACCAGCCTTGCGCTCGGTATCTCCGGTTCGCCTGCATAGCCCAGTGCGGACTATTCCACCTCGCCGCACTGGCAGGGCGACCGGGAGCATTCAACCAGGTAGGGTTGGGCAGGCTCGGTGCTCAAGAGCTCCAGTGCGCCTGCACAGTCCGGTCTATCCAGTACCACCTCCACACCCCAGCCCTCCAAACACATTACAACCATCCATATTTTCAAACATAGTGGTGGCTGCATCATGACATGGCTTGTAGTCGTTAAGGGCTGGGGAGTTTTTCAGGATAAAAAATAAATAAAATTGAGCTAAGCACAGGCTAAATCCTAGAGGAAAACCTGATTCAGTCTGTCTTCCAACAGACACAGAGACTCCCGAGTGGCACAGTGGTCTAATGCACGGCATCTCAATGCCAGAGGCGTCACTACAGACCCTTGTTCGATTCCAGGCTGTATCACAAACGGCCGTGATTGGGAGTCACATAGTGCGGCGCACAATTAGCCCAGCGTTGTTTGGGTTTGGCTGGGGTAGGCTGTCATTGTAAATAAGAATTTGTTCTTAATTAATTAAGGCGTTCATTAATAATTATCGCCTTAAGGCTATGGCAGAATACTGCCCCCGTTGGAGAAATGCGTGCCCATAGTAAACTGACAAAAAATCTGTAAAAAATTGCTAATATATGCATATAATAAATATTATTGAATAGAAAACACTCTAAAGCTTCTAAAACCGTTCAAATTATGTCTCTATGTAAAGCAGAACTCACAGGGCATCCATTCTTCCAAACTCTTTCTGTCATCAGAAAAGTTGGCCCAACTTTGACGTCATCGCCCCCACCCTTCCCAACCAGCTACAGATCTGGAAACAGTTTCTATCTCTTCAGCGCGATGTCCTCTTTCAATGGGGCGCGTCATTGTGAAGATTGCACGCTCCCTCACCATTTGGCGGGGCGAAACCCTCCGGTCACGCAATAATACGTGCATGTGTCTGCAAATTCTCTCTTTTGTTCCAATATCCACCAAACGACGTAGGCTTCTCCTTTCGAGCTTATATCTTTTATATATGATTAAAACATGTTTTAGCTCGAATCTGAACTTAGTTTGACCAGTTTAGTCGACATATAATATGTAAATTTGAAGTTTCGATGCGCAACCCATAGATTTTTGAGTGCTTTTCAGCCGAAATTAGTCTCGTTTGATAACCCAAAGACACACATTTGAAAGGCAAACGCTGGTTTTGGTAAGTATGACTTCTTCCACGACTTCTGATCGAACAACGGCTAAGGGAAGATTTATGTGGTTATGTGTTTCTGTGGACTCCGAAATAGCGAAGCCATATTGCTAATCTATGAGCGCCATCTCATATTATTGACAAGTGAACGAATTCTGTAACGTTAAAAATAAATGTAACGCAGCTGTTTTATTAAGAAGAAGTGTATCTTTCTAACTATATGTAGAACATGTATATTTAGTCAACGTTTATGATGTGTATTTCTGTTATCTGGCAGAGTTATCATAATTTCTCCGGGCATTGTTGTAGCATTTTTTGACCATGACCTTCTATGTAAACCGTGATTTATGGATATAATTAGCATATTATTGAAAAAAACATAAATGTACTGTATAACATGTCCTATTCCTGTCATCTGATGAAGATTTTCAAAAGGTTAGTGAATTATTTTTCTTTTAATCCTGCTTTTGTGATTGCATCTATTGTTCTACAAAATGGCTATGTAAATTAGCCTATCTTTGGTGGTTTGACATAAATATGTGCTATGTTTTCGCCGTAAAACATTTTAGAAATCTGACTTGGTGGCTAGATGAACAAGGTGTTTATCTTTCATTTGAGCTATTGGACTTGTTAATGTGTGGAGGTTAAATATTTCAAAGAATATTTTTGCGTTCTGTGCGCCACTGTGTCAGTTGAGCAGTGGGGGAGGGTACCCCTAGAGGGACGTGTGGGGCCATGTATTAAGTGACTTGCCTAGTTAAATAAAAATGTATATTTCAGCATGACAACCTAAAACACAAGGCCAAATATACACTGGAGTAGCTTACCAAGACAACATTGAATATCGTCAAGTTACAGTTTTGAGAATCTATGGCAAGACTTGAAAATGGTTGTCTAGCAATGATCAACAACCAATTTGACAGAGCTTGAAGAATTTTGAAAAGAATAATGGGCAAATGTTGTACAATCCAGGTGTGCAAAGCTCTTAGAGACTTACCCAGAAAGACTCACAGCTGTAATCGCTGCCAAAGGTGATTCTAACATGCATTGACTCAGGGGTGTGAATACTTATGTAAATGAGATCTTGTATTTCATTTTCAATAAATGTGCAAAAATTTCTAAAAACATGTTTTCACATTGTCTTATGGGGTATTGTGTGTAGAAGGGTGAGAAAAATAAATACATTTAATCCATTTTGAAGTCAGGCCTTAACACAACAAAATATGGAATAAGTCGAGGGGTATTAATACTTTCTGAAGGCACTGTACCTACTGCCAGTACAGTATGGGTTATTGCCTGATTGGTTCCAGAGAATAAGAAAAAAAGGAGCTAAAACATGAGTTAATCATCAGAAATAAGCATGAGTTAATCTGCCAAAATGAAGACAAAATGCTATGCAGACATATCATTATTATGATTTAGAAGAACAATTTACATGCAGTTGTTGTCAGCAGCAACCAAAATAGATCCTCTGCCTCTGATAGTTCCGGGTTATTGCCAGACTGAGCAAAACATAGATAGTGTGTTAAAAGTCATGTAATGATTAACTAGTCTGTTTAATTACCAAGATTTATTATACATCATTTCTTAGAAATAATGTAAACATACCTCCTCTCAGTCAGCAACAGTTTTCTAAACCTATATTGACTCCACACTGAAATACTGAAATAAGCTGGCTGTCAGGCTGGGTCTCTATCTCTAACTTGCATATACCATAATAAAAAATGTTTATTTGAAAGATTCAGCTAGCTAGCTTGTAAAGTGGCAAATTAAAGAAGCCAATTTTTTTCTGTTTAGCTAGCAATGTTAGCTAGCTAGCTTACAGTGCCTTGCAAAAGTATTCATCCCCCTTGGCTATTTCCTATTTTGTTGCATTACAACCTGTAATTTATATGGATTTTATTTGGATTTCATGTCATGGACATACACAAATAGTCCAAATTGGTGAAGTGAAATGAAAAAAAATTACTTGTTTCAAAAAATGTTTAAAAAGTGGTGCGTACATATGTATTCACCCCTTTGCTATGAAGCCCCTAAATAAGATCTGGCGCAACCGATTACCTCCAGAAGTCACATAATTAGTTAAATAAAATCCACCTGTGTGCAGTCTAAGTGTCAAATGATCTGTCACAGGATTTTATTTTATATATTGTACACCTGTTCTGAAAGGCCCCAGAGTCTGCAACACCACTAAGCAAACGGCACCATGAAGACCAAGGAGCTCTCCAAACGGGTCAGGGACAAAGTTGTGGAGAAGTACAGATCAGGGTTGGATTATAAAAAAATATTAGAAACTCTGAACATCCCACGGAGCATCATTAAATCAATTATTTTAAAAATGGAAAGAATATGGCACCACAACAAACCTGCCAAGAGAGTGCCGCCCACCAAAACTCATGGACCAGGCAACGGACCAGGCATTAATCAGAGAGGCAACAAAGAGACCAAAGAGAACCCTGAAGGTGCTGCAAAGCTCCACAGCGGAGATTGGAGAATCTGTCCATGGGACCACTTTTAAGCCGTACACTCTACAGAGCTGGGCATTACGGAAGAGTGGCCAGAAAAAAGCCATTGCTTAGAGAAAAAAATAAGAAAACACATTTGGTGTTTGTCAAAAGGCATGTGGGAGACTCCCCAATCATATGGAAGAAGGTACTCTGGTCAGATAAGACTAAAATTGAGCTTTTTGGCCATCAAGGGAAACGCTATGTCTGGCGCAAACCCAACACCTCTCATCACCCCGAGAACAGCATCCCCACAGTGAAGCATGCTAGTGGCAGCATCATGCTGTGGGGATGTTTTTCATCTGCAGGGACTGGGAAACTGGTCAGAATTGAAAGAATGATGGATACAGGGAAATTCTTGAGGGAAACCTGTTTGTCTTCCAGAGATTTGAGACTGGGATGGAGGTGTCACGCCCTGATCTGTTTCACCTGTTCCTGTTATTGTCTCCACCCCCTCCAGGTGTCGCTTATTTTCCCCAGTGTATTTATCCCTGTGTTTCCTGTCTCTCTGTGCCAGAGCCTCTTGTTTGTTAGTCAAGTCAGCCAGCGTGTTTTTCCCATACTCCTTTTGCTATTCTCTTTTTGTGGTCATTTGGAGGAATTCATGGCAGAGGTGAGAAAAGTATCCGGTATTTCGGAGAAAGGCGGCCAGCAAACTGCTTGACTTACGTCAAAACACCCGTAGTGTGGCAGACTATGCGGTGGACATTCGCACATTGGCCACTGAGAGTGCCTGGAATCCGGAGTCTCTTTTCGATACTTTTCTGCATGGATTATCTGAGGAGGTAAAGGATGAGCTAGCTGCTCGGGAACTGCAGGTGAAACTCGACTCTCTTATCGCCTTAACCATTCAAATTGATGGACGCCTAAGGGAACGCAAGAGTGAGAGGTCTGGTCTCGGGCACACTCGTGCACCCGATATGGCGCATTCCCGATATATGGAATCCGGAAGTTTCCTAAGGCAGCTCTTCCATGAGGAGTCGAAGTCACCCGAGCTCTCTCATGAATCTACGACGGTTGAGTTGGATACTCCTGAGCCTATGCAGTTGGGAAGCAATAGGCTATCAGTTTGGGAGCGCTCACAGAGGATGAATAATAACTGTTGTCTGTATTGTGGAGGGGCAGGACATTTTATAGCTACCTGCCCTATTAGGAAACCCTTGTCTCTAGTGGGTACCAGTACTATGGTGAGTCAGACTGGGAGTTCCCTAATTCCCATCACCCGCACACCCCTTTTTGCTCTTGTGCTGTGGGAAGACCAATCTAAGTCTCTCCGAGTGCTCATTGACTCTGGGGCTGATGAATGTCAGCTTCGGAGCTTGGTATTCCCACTCAGCCTCTCTCTGTGTCCATGGATGCTAGGGCACTGGACGGCCGCTCTATAGGGGAAGTCACCCATAGTACTGTGCCCGTTCAATTATGGGTTTCTGGTAACCACAGTGAGACAATACAGTTCCTCCTCATTGCATCTCCCCATGTTCCAGTTGTTTTGGGATTTTCCTGGGTCCAAAAGCACAATCACGTAATTGACTGGACCACAAGCTCCATCCTAGGTTGGAGCCCATTTTGCCATTCTCACTTCCTTCAAGCTGCACAGCCTTCCCCTAATCGACTTCCTCAGGAGGTTAGTAAAATGGTGGATGTCTCTGTTATCACCACGGAATACCATGACCTCCTGGAAGTGTTTAGCAAGGCATGTGCTAAACACTTGTTTAGCAATGGCACCATCCTTAGTGTTTAGCAACGGTACCGTCCTTATGATTGTGCCATTTATTTTCTCCCAGGCAATACACCACCTCGGGTCGGTTGTACTCTCTGTCCGGACCAGAGACCATTGCTGTGGAGGAGTACATAGAGTCTCGCGGCCCACCTCTCGGCACTCACCTCCTCTAACGTACCGTTCAAATGGTCTCCAGCTGTCGACAAAGCCTTTGTGAACCGGATCACAACAGCACCAATCTTAGTGGACCGGTTCACAACAGCACCAATCCTCATCCATCCAGACCCTTCGCGTCAATTTGTGGTGGAAGTGGATGCTTCGGGTGTTGGAATGGGGGCCATCCTTTCCCAGCGATCTGCCCAGAACCAGAAGCTTCATCTCTGTACTTTCCTGTCCCATCGTCTCAATCCTGTTGAGAGGAACTACGATGTTGGCAACCGAGAACTCCTGGCGGTGAAGATGGCGTTGGAGGAGTGGAGGCACTGGCTGGAAGGAGCAGAACAGCCATTCCTGGTCTGGACCGACCATAAAAACTTGGAATATCTCCATTCAGCCAAGCGCCTCAACTCAAGGCAGGCCCGGTTGGGCCCTCCTGTTTACCAGATTCAACTTGACCATTTCCTACCGTCCTTAGTCTAAAAATGTGAAGCTTGATGCTCTCTCCCACCTATACAGTTCCTTTGCCACACCCTCGACTTCCGAAACCATTCTCCCTACCTCATGCCTTGCTGCCACTGTTGATTGGGGTATTGAGAACCTGGTTCGCGAGGTGCAACACTCCCAAATTGGACCTGTAGGAGGCCCGACCAACCGGCTGTTTGTCCCTAACCCAGTCCGGTCCCGTGTCCTGGAATGGGCTCATTCCTCCAGGCTGACCTGTTATCCAGGGTCCCGTTGTACACTACCCTTACTTCGACAATGTTTCTGGTGGCCCACAATGATCTCTGATGTCTCTGCCTTCGTCACCGCATGCACTGTGTGTGCTCACAACAAGACTCCACGGCAAGTTCCTTCTGGCCTTCTGCAGCCACTACCGGTTCCTCATCGTCCCTGGTCTCATATATCTCTGGACTTTGTCACTGGGCTCCCCCCATCTGATGGTAACACTATCATTCTGACGGTAGTTGATTAATTCTCCAAGGCTGCCCATTTCGTCCCTCTCCCCAAACTACCTTCTGCCAAGGAGACGGCCCAGCTTATGGTGCAGCATGTCTTCTGGATCCATGAACTCCCGGTAGACATGGTCTCGGATCGGGGTCCTCAGTTCTCGTCTTAGTTCTGGAAGGCATTCTGCACCCTTATTGGGTCGTCGGCCAGCCTGTCCGGATTCCATCCCCAAACTAACGGTCAGTCGGAGTGAGCCAACCAAGGACTCTTTAAGGTGCCTGGTCTCAACCAACCCCACTACCTGGAGCCGTCAACTGGTTTGGGTGGAGTATGCCCGGAACACTCTTCCCAGTTCTGCCACGGGACTCTCCCCTTTCAAGTGCTCCATGAGGTATCAGCCTCCACTCTTCCCTGAATAAGAGAAAGAGGTCAGCGTACCCTCGGCCCAGATGTTTGTCCGCCACTGTCGACGTACCTGGAGAAGAGCCAGGGCGGCTATTCTCAAGACCAACTCCAGGTATTGTCGACAAGCGGACCATCGCCGGACCCTAGCTCCCTGCTACCGCATTGGGCAGAGGGTATGGCTTTCCACTTGGATCTGTCCCACAAGCTGTCTCCCCGGTTCATTGGTCCTTTTCCCATCTCCAGAGTCCTGAGTTCCACTGCTGTCCATCTTGTGTTACCTCATACCCTCCTTATTTACCCTACCTTTCATGTGTCTAGGATTAAGCCCGTGTCTCACTGTCCTTTGTCTTCTGTCTTCCAGGCCCATCCCTCCCCCCGGGTTATCGGTGGCCAGCCAGTGTATACGGTGAGATGCCTCCTGAAGGTTTGACCACAGGGCAGGGGTTTCCAGTACCTGGTTGACTGGGAGGGTTATGGTCCGGAGGAGAGGTCTTTAGCAGGAATCCAGCACATCTTGGACCCGGCCCTCATCGCTGATTTCCACCGCCGGGTGAATACTTTCGCAAGCCACTGTACAAACGTAATCAAATTCTAAGTATGTTTAAACTTGATTTATCTAGCCTAGAGTTTATCATATGACTTTGGCTTCATATATTTGAATTAAATAATCAACTTTGCTTACCTTAATACATTGAAAAATAATGGGCTTATTGGTAAACTATTTGCAAGTTGGTTCATCCACCGTCCTCTTACATCATCATGCTGGAATGGCAGTTGGTTTTTGATACCGCAATGACAGTAACATTTTTAATTGACCAAAATGTTCTATATAGAACCCATTTTTTTGTTTGTTGCTAATAGGGTATTTTATCAAACACATTTCCTCTTGCTTCTAGCTAGCATTTAGTTTGCATCAGCAGAGGTTTGTATGAACCTTGCTGTTTGCCACTCAAACCTGCCACTCAAACCTCGGCAACAAAATATGTTGCAAAATATGAATTGGATCTTCCCCATGCCATAGAGAGCTAACATGTTGGACATCAGCTTGCCATTTTTCTGACCAGGCGAAATCATGCAGCAAAATCATTAATGTTGATATAAATATCAATGCAAAACAGCCTAAACAAATTAAAAGGGAACAATAGCTGTCATTTCAAAGTTTGATGTGACTGGTTTAGCTTTTGTTAGCTGTTGTTTTCTAAAATTGCCATTACACTCTGAGGTAGGGATAGAACCCTCAAGGTTCTTTGCCTTCACTGGGTATATACATTGAACAACAATATAAATGCAACATCTAAAGTGTTGGTTCCATGTTTCATGAGCTAAAATTTTAAGATCCCAGAAATGTTCCATACAAACAAAAAGCTTATTTCTCTCCAATTGTGTGCACAAATTTGTTTACATCCCTGTTCGTGAGCATTTCTCCAAGATAATCCTTCCACCTGACAGGTGTGGCACAATCAACTCCTTTATTTTGCTGACATTGAGGGAGAGGTTGTTGTCCTGACATCATAATGCCAGTTCACTTACCTCCTCCCTATAGGCTGACTCGTCATTGTTAGTGATCAGGCCTACAACTGTGGTGTCATTAACAAACTTGATGATGGAGTTGGTGTTGTGCTTAGCCACACAGTCCTGGTGAACAGGGAGTACAGCAGAGGGCTGAGGACACATCCCTGGGGGGTCACTGTGTTGAGTCAGTGTGGAGGAGGTGTTGTTGCCAATTCTCACAGCCTGGGATCTGCCCGTCAGGAAGTCCAGGATTCAGTTGCAAAGAGTGGTGTCTAGGCCCAGAGCCCTGATCTTGGTAATGAGCTTGGAGGGAACAATAGTATTGAATTTTTTATTTATTTATTTTATTTTACCTTTATTTAACCAGGTAGGCAAGTTGAGAACAAGTTCTCATTTACAATTGCGACCTGGCCAAGATAAAGCAAAGCAGTTCGACAGATAAAACGACACAGAGTTACACATGGAGTAAAAACAAACATACAGTCAATAATGCAGTATAAACAAGTCTATATACAATGTGAGCAAATGAGGTGAGAAGGGAGGTAAAGGCAAAAAAGGCCATGATGGCAAAGTAAATACAATATAGCAAGTAAAATACTGGAATGGTAGTTTTGCAATGGAAGAATGTGCAAAGTAGAAATAAAAAAATAATGGGGTGCAAAGGAGCAAAATAAATAAATAAATTAAAATTAAATACAGTTGGGAAAGAGGTAGTTGTTTGGGCTAAATTATAGGTGGGCTATGTACAGGTGCAGTAATCTGTGAGCTGCTCTGACAGTTGGTGCTTAAAGCTAGTGAGGGAGATAAGTGTTTCCAGTTTCAGAGATTTTTGTAGTTCGTTCCAGTCATTGGCAGAAGAGAACTGGAAGGAGAGGCGGCCAAAGAAAGAATTGGTTTTGGGGGTGACTAGAGAGATATACCTGCTGGAGCGTGTGCTACAGGTGGGAGATGCTATGGTGACCAGCGAGCTGAGATAAGGGGGGACTTTACCTAGCAGGGTCTTGTAGATGACATGGAGCCAGTGGGTTTGGCGACGAGTATGAAGCGAGGGCCAGCCAACGAGAGCGTACAGGTCGCAATGGTGGGTAGTATATGGGGCTTTGGTGATAAAACGGATTGCACTGTGATAGACTGCATCCAATTTGTTGAGTAAGGTATTGGAGGCTATTTTGTAAATGACATCACCAAAGTCGAGGATTGGTAGGATGGTCAGTTTTACAAGGGTATGTTTGGCAGCATGAGTGAAGGATGCTTTGTTGCGAAATAGGAAGCCAATTCTAGATTTAACTTTGGATTGGAGATGTTTGATATGGGTCTGGAAGGAGAGTTTACAGTCTAACCAGACACCTAAGTATTTGTAGTTGTCCACGTATTCTAAGTCAGAGCCGTCCAGAGTAGTGATGTTGGACAGGCGCGTAGGTGCAGGTAGCGATCGGTTGAAGAGCATGCATTTAGTTTTACTTGTATTTAAGAGCAATTGGAGGCCACGGAAGGAGAGTTGTATGGCATTGAAGCTTGCCTGGAGGGTTGTTAACACAGTGTCCAAAGAAGGGCCGGAAGTATACAGAATGGTGTCGTCTGCGTAGAGGTGGATCAGGGACTCACCAGCAGCAAGAGCGACCTCATTGATGTATACAGAGAAGAGAGTCGGTCCAAGAATTGAACCCTGTGGCACCCCCATAGAGACTGCCAGAGGTCCGGACAGCAGACCCTCCGATTTGACACACTGAACTCTATCAGAGAAGTAGTTGGTGAACCAGGCGAGGCAATCATTTGAGAAACCAAGGCTGTCGAGTCTGCCGATGAGGATATGGTGATTGACCGAGTCGAAAGCCTTGGCCAGATCAATGAATACGGCTGCACAGTAATGTTTCTTATCGATGGCGGTTAAGATATCGTTTAGGACCTTGAGCGTGGCTGAGGTGCACCCATGACCAGCTCTGAAACCGGATTGCATAGCAGAGAAGGTATGGTGAGATTCGAAATGGTCGGTAATCTGTTTGTTGACTTGGCTTTCGAAGACCTTAGAAAGGCACGGTAGGATAGATATAGGTCTGTAGCAGTTTGGGTCAAGAGTGTCCCCCCCTTTGAAGAGGGGGATGACCGCAGCTGCTTTCCAATCTTTGGGAATCTCAGACGACACGAAAGAGAGGTTGAACAGGCTAGTAATAGGGGTGGCAACAATTTCGGCAGATAATTTTAGAAAGAAAGGGTCCAGATTGTCTAGCCCGGCTGATTTGTAGGGGTCCAGATTTTGCAGCTCTTTCAGAACATCAGCTGAATGGATTTGGGAGAAGGAGAAATGGGGAAGGCTTGGGCGAGTTGCTGTTGGGGGTGCAGTGCTGTTGTCCGGGGTAGGAGTAGCCAGGTGGAAAGCATGGCCAGCCGTAGAAAAATGCTTATTGAAATTCTCAATTATGGTGGATTTATCAGTGGTGACAGTGTTTCCTATCTTCAGTGCAGTGGGCAGCTGGGAGGAGGTGTTCTTATTCTCCATGGACTTTACAGTGTCCCAGAACTTTTTTGAGTTAGTGTTGCAGGAAGCAAATTTCTGCTTGAAAAAGCTAGCCTTGGCTTTTCTAACTGCCTGTGTATAATGATTTCTAGCTTCCCTGAACAGCTGCATATCACGGGGGCTGTTCGATGCTAATGCAGAACGCCATAGGATGTTTTTGTGTTGGTTAAGGGCAGTCAGGTCTGGGGAGAACCAAGGGCTATATCTGTTCCTGGTTCTAAATTTCTTGAATGGGGCATGTTTATTTAAGATGGTTAGGAAGTCATTTAAAAAAAATATCCAGGCATCCTCTACTGACGGGATGAGATCAATATCCTTCCAGGATACCCCGGCCAGGTCGATTAGAAAGGCCTGCTCGCAGAAGTGTTTCAGGGAGCATTTTACAGTGATGAGTGGAGGTCGTTTGACCGCTGACCCATTACGGATGCAGGCAATGAGGCAGTTTAGGTCGCCTAGCAGCACGAACTCTGAAGATAGATGGGGGGCAATCAGTTCACATATGGTGTCCAGAGCACAGCTGGGGGCAGAGGGTGGTCTATAGCAGGCGGCAACGGTGAGAGACTTGTTTTTAGAGAGGTGGATTTTTAAAAGTAGAAGTTCAAATTTTTTGGGTACAGACCTGGATAGTAGGACAGAACTCTGCAGGCTATCTTTGCAGTAGATTGCAACACCGCCCCCTTTGGCAGTTCTATCTTGTCAGAAAATGTTGTAGTTTGGAATTAAAATGTCTGAGTTTTTGGTGGTCTTCCTAAGCCAGGATTCAGACACAGCTAGAACATCCGGGTTGGCAGAGTGTGCTAAAGCAGTGAATAGAACAAACTTAGGGAGGAGGCTTCTAATGTTAACATGCATGAAACCAAGGCTATTACGGTTACAGAAGTCGTCAAAAGAGAGCGCCTGGGGAATAGGAGTGGAGCTAGGCACTGCAGGGCCTGGATTCACCTCTACATCGCCAGAGGAACATAGGAGGAGTCATTGTCATCATTGTCCTATTGAAAAACAAATGATAGTCCCACTAATCGCAAACCAGATGGGATGGCGTATCGCTGCAGAATGCTGTGGTAGCCAAGCTGTTTAAATGTGCCTAAATAAATCACTGACAGTGTCACCAGCAAAGCATGGCCTACCATGCTTCACGGTAGGAACCACACATGCTATCACGTTCTAGGAGAAGACCCAGATGCAGACAGTGTCGATGTAACAAAAGTGTATTACTAGAACAGGGTGCAGGCAAAATGACAGGGCAAGGGCAGGCATGCCCCTTTCAAAAAATGTAGAACTAAGAACAGATAGAGGCCTTGGTTCACTCCAGACCTGACTGCCCTCGACCAGCACAAAAACATCCTGTGGCGGACTGCACTAGCATCAAATTGTCCCCGCGATATGCAACTTTTCAGGGAAGTCAGAAACCAATATACTCAGTCAGTCAGGAAAGCAAAGGCTAGCTTTTTCAAACAGAAATTTGCATCCTGTAGCTCTAACTCCAAAAAGTTTTGGGACACTAAAGTCCATGGAGAATAAGAGCACCTCCTTCCAGCTGCCCACTGCACTGAGGCTAGGAAACACAGTCACTACCGATAAATCTACGATAATCGAGAATTTCAACAAGCATTTGTATACATGAAAAGTGGGATGTACAGTGCCTTGCGACCTTTTGCCACATTTCAGGCTTCAAACATAAAGATATAAAACTGTATTTTTTGTGAAGAATCAACAACAAGTGGGACACAATCATGAAGTGGAACGACATTTATTGGATATTTCAAACTTTAACAAATCAAAAACTGAAAAATTGTGCGTGTAAAATTATTCAGCCCCTTTACTTTCAGTGCAGAAAACTCTCTCCAGAAGTTCAGTGAGGATCTCTGAATGATCCAATGTTGACCTAAATGACTAATGATGATAAATACAATCCACCTGTGTGTAATCAAGTCTCCGTATAAATGCACCTGCACTGTGATAGTCTCAGAGGTCCATAGGACAACAATCAGTCGTATATTGCACAAATCTGGCCTTTATGGAAGAGTGGCAAGACGAAAGCCATTTCTTAAAGATATCCATAAAAAGTGTCGTTTAAAGTTTGCCACAAGCCACCTGGGAGACACACCAAACATGTGGAAGAAGGTGCTCTGGTCAGATGAAACCAAAATTGAACTTTTTGGCAACAATGCAAAACGTTATGTTTGGCGTAAAAGCAACACAGCTCATCACCCTGAACACACCATCCCCACTGTCAAACATGGTGGTGGCAGCATCATGGTTTGGGCCTGCTTTTCTTCAGCAGGGACAGGGAAGATGGTTAAAATTGATGGGAAGATGGATGGAGCCAAATACAGGACCATTCTGGAAGAAAACCTGATGGAGTCTGCAAAAGACCTGAGACTGGGACGGAGATTTGTCTTCCAACAAGACAATGATCCAAAACATAAAGCAAAATCTACAATGGAATGGTTCAAAAATAAACATATCCAGGTGGTAGAATGGCCAAGTCAAAGTCCAGACCTGAATCCAATCGAGAATCTGTGGAAAGAACTGAAACTGCTGTTCACAAATGCTCTCCATCCAACCTCACTGAGCTCGAGCTGTTTTGCAAGGAGGAATGGGAAAAAATGTCAGTCTCTCGATGTGCAAAACTGATAGAGACATACCCCAAGCGACTTACAGCTGTAATCGCAGCAAAAGGTGGCGCTACAAAGTATTAATTTAAGGGGGCTGAATAATTTTGCACGCCCAATTTTTCAGTTTTTGATTTGTTAAAAAAGTTTGAAATATCCAATAAATGTCGTTCCACTTCATGATTGTGTCCCACTTGTTGATTCTTCACAAAAAAATAGTTTTATATCTTTATGTTTGAAGCCTGAAATGTGGCAAAAGGTCGCAAAGTTCAAGGGGGCCGAATACTTTCGCAAGGCACTGTATTTTAAGCTCACTTTCCATCTACGGACGGAATATACTCTCCTGCAACCCGCCTCACCCAATGTGGTATGAATCTGCTATTTTTATACTTCAGAAGCGAAACCCCCATCAGAAGCTAGCCAGCTAACTAGCTACTAGCTGGTAGTCAGTTAGCCACTGCTAGCGGTCTTCACCGTTAACTCGGACATCAGCCAGCCTCAGCTCGATGTCTGCACAGTGCGATATAAACCCAGAGCATATCATTTCTCTACTACATCTCCAGATTCCTACCGCAAGCCCTGAACCTTTACATCGGATCATCGCAGCTAGCTAGCCACAATCCGAGGGCTACTCCTGGCTAACGTCTCTGTCCTGAAGCAAGCACGAGTTAGCCTTGAGCTAGCCTCGAGCTAGGCCCATCTCCCGGCTAGCCAAAGAGGTCCACCAGCCAAATCTTGGGCTACAATACCTCTTTTGTCAATTAGCCTGGACCCTTTACTGCCAACACGGAGCCCCGCCGATCCATCACGACTGGTCTGCCGACGTAATCGTCCGAGGTGGTTTCAACAGGTTCTTCCATTGCAACATCGACGGAGGCCCATCTGCCAGCCCCGGCCCGCTAGCTGTCTGAATCGCCGTGTCTCTAGCTCGCCTAGCGTAGTAGCAACTTCTGAATCGGCTCCCTGACTCATCTATTGCTACTCATTGGACCCTGCAGCCCCCAGCACCACTCCCGTTCCGCAGGCGCGGAACTTCTGTAACCGTAAATACCTTGGTTTCATGCATGTTAACATTAGAAGCCAACTCCCTAAGTTTGTTTAATTCACTGCTTTAGCACACTCCGCCAACCCTGATGTCCTAGCCGTGTCTGAATCCTGGCTTAGGAAGGCCACCAAAAATCCTGAAATGTTCATCCCCAACTACAACATTTTCTGACAAGATAGAACGACCAAAGGGGGCGGAGTTGCAATCTACTGCAGAGATAGCCTGCAAAGTTCTGTCATACTATCCAGGTTTGTGCCCAAACAATTCAAACTTCTACTTTTAAATATCCACCTTTCCAGAAACAGGTCTGTCACCATTGCAGCTTGTTATAGACCCCCCTCAGCCCCAGCTGTGCCCTGGACACCATATGTGAATTGATTGCCCCCCATCTATCTTCAGAGTTCGTACTGTTAGGTGACCTAAACTGGGAGATGCTTAACACCCAGCCATCCTACAATCTAAGATAGATGCCCTCAATCTCACACAAATTATAAAGAAACCTACCAGGTACAGCCCTAAATCCGTAACCATGGGCACCCTCTTAGATATCATCCTGACCAACTTTCCCTCTAAATACACCTCTGCTGTCTTCAACTAGGATCTCAGTGATCATTGCCTCATTGCCTGCGTTCGTAATGGGTCAGCGGTCAAACGACCACTCCTCATCACTGTCAAACTCTCCCTAAAACACTTCAGCAAGCAAGCCTTTATAATCGACCTGGCCCGGGTATCTTGGAAGGATATTGACCTCATCCCGTCAGTAGAGGATGCCTTGCTCTTTAAACGTGCTTTCCTCACCATCTTAAATAAGCATGCCCCGTTAAAAAATGTAGAACTAAGAACAGATATAGCCCTTGGTTCACTTCAGACTTGACTGCCCTTGACCAGCACAAACACATCCTGTGGCGTTCTGCATTAGCATCGAATAGCCCCCGCTATATGCAACTTTTCAGGGAAGTCAGGAACCAATATACACAGTTAGGAAAGCTAAGGCTAGCTTTTTCAAACAGAAATTTGCATCCGGTAGCACTAATTCCCAAAATTTTTTGGGACACTGTAAAGTCCATGGAGAATAAGAGCACCTCCTCCCAGCTGCCCACTGCACTGGGGCTAGGTAACACTGTCACCACTGATAAATCTACGATAGTCAAGAATTTCAAGCATTTTTCTACGACTGGCCTTGCTTTCCACCTGGCTACCCCAGCCAACAGCTCTGCACCCCCTGCAGCAACATGCCCAAGCCCCCCCCCCCACTTCTCCTTCACCCAAATCCAGACAGCTGATGTTCTGAAGGAGCTGCAATATCTGGATCCCTACAAATCAGCTGGGCTAAAATTATCCACCGAAATTGTTGCAACCCCTATTACTAGCCTGTTCAACCTCTCTTTCATATCGTCTGAGATCCCCAAAGATTGGAAAGCTCCCGCTGTAATCCCCCTCTTCTAGGGGGGAGACACTCTAGACCCAAACTGTTATAGACCTATATCCATCCTGCCCTGCCTCTAAAATCTTCGAAAGCCAAGTTAACAAACAGATCACCGACCATTTCGAATCCCACCGTACCTTCTCCACTATGCAATCTGGTTTCCGAGCTGGTCATGGGTGCACCTCAGCCTCGCTCAAGGTCCTAAACGATATCATAACCGCCATTGATAAAAGATGGTACTGTGCAGCCGTCTTCTTCGACCTGGCCAAGGCTTTGGACTCTGTCAATCACCGCATTCTTATCGGCAGTAGCCTTGGTTTCTCAAATGACTGCTTTGCCTGGTTCACCAACTACTTCTCAGATAGAGTTCAGTGTGTCAAATCGGAGGGCCTGTTGTCTGGACCTCTGGCAGTCTCTATGGGGGTACCACAGGGTTCAATTCTTGGGCCAACTCTTTTCTCTGTATATATCAATGATGTCGCTCTTGCTGCTGTTGATTATTTGTTCTCCCTCTACGCAGACGACACCATTCTGTATACATCTGGCCCTTCTTTGGACACTGTTAACAACCCTCCAGACGAGCTTCAATGCCAAACACTCCTTCCGTGGCCTCCAACTGCTTTTAAATGCTAGTAAAACTAAATGCATGCTCTTCAACCGATTGCTACCCGCATCCGCCCTCCCGACTAGCTTCACTACTCTGGACAGTTCTGACTTAGAATATGTGGACAACTACAAATACCTTGGTGTCGGGTTAGACTGTAAACTCTCCTTCCAGACTCACATTAAGCATCTCCAATCCAAAATTAAATCTAGAATCGGCTTCCTATTTCGTAACAAAGCCTCCTTCATTCATGCTGCCAAACATACCCTCGTAAAACTGACTATCCTATCGATCCTAGACTACGGCGATGTCATTTACAAAATACCCTCCATCACTCTACTCAGCAAATTGGATGTAGTCTATCACAGTGCCATCTGTTTTGTCACCAAAGTCCCATATACCACCCACCACTGCGACCTGTATGCTCTCGTTGGTTGGCCCTTGCTACATATTCGTTGCGAAACCCACTGGCTCCAGGTCATCTATAAGTCTTTGCTAGGTAAAGCCCTCCCTTATCTCAGCTCACTGGTCACCATAGCAACACCCACCCCGTAGCACACGCTTCAGCAGGTATATTTCACTGGTCATCCCCAAAGCCAACACTTACTTTGGCGGCCTTTCCTTCCAGTTCTCTGCTGCCAATGACTGGAACGAATTGCAAAAATCATTGAAGCTGGAGACTTATATCTCCCTCTCTAACTTTAAACAACTACCTCATCCTCATATTGTTATTTATCTTCTTGCTCTTTTGCACCCCAGTATCTCTACTTGCACATCATCTGCACATCTATCACCCAGTGTTAATGCTAAATTGTACTTATTTCGCCTCTATGCCCTATTTATTGCCTTACCTCCCTACTCTTCTACATTTGCACACACTGTACATATATTTTTTTATTGTGTTATTGACTGTACGTTTGTTTAAAAACAACTCTGTGTTGTTTTTGTCGCACTGCTTTATCTAGGCCAGGTCGCAGTTGTAAATGAGAACTTGTTCTCAACTGGCCTACATAAAATAAGGGTGAAATAAAAAAATAAACAATTCTACGGTGTATAAAAATAAAGACAAATCCTTTAATGAGTAGGTGTGTCCAAACCTCTGACTGGTACTGTATGTCAAACACCAATCATAACTATTTCTATATCAAAATGACACTGCCTTGATACATGCTATTCAGTGACACAAGATGTCATGACATCTTTCGCACATTTAGTATCTTGTTTTCTCATCATCCCATCTTGTCCCGATGTGAGGGAAACAGAGGGCTCAACATTTCTGTAGAGAAATAGTACCACTTAGTGGTGAGTATTTAAAAGTGCTCCTAAGATTTTTTTCTTAGTCTCCCATGTCGGCCAACAGGAGAAGAAAGACAGGCTGGGAATCGTTTCTGCACTGCAGAAATACATTGTTATTGCACAACACTCAAATGTATTTCATGTCAAATGATTAATTTAACTGAGTGAAATAAATATGTTATTTTGAGGAAGGTAGATTATTGCATTTGTGTAATCTGGTTAACATCTTAAGCTGCTAAATTGGTCTCATTCCAAATGCTCCACTTGCTCTCCATATTGGAGGTGGACAGGCCAAAATGTCCATTTATCCTCACTGTGATGATCCAGTTTACACTAATGAGCCGTGCCCCAGTCATGTTATCTCCACTCTGCTCTACAGACATCCAGTCCTCACAGTCAACTCCAAAAGGATTCTTTGTGTGGCAGAAAATGTGTCACCGACAACCATTTTCTCTTTTATTCCTTCAGCCATAGTTTTCAATAGGAATCCAGTCCCCTTAGGTGCCTATGGAGTGTACGACCTAAGATATTGGCAGCAGGGAGCAAAGGAAGGCATTAGCACCAGATGACGCTGTCAGTCTGTCCTCAAAGAAATGTCCATGATTATCACCTGATGAAAGGCCTGTGGATGGTCAATGATCACTGTCAGGCCATCATAAAGCAGTGCTTGTCTGTAGAATACAGCTGGCAGAAGAAGGACATCACAGACACACAGGATGAGAGAACAAAACAGACAGAAATTTGCTAATAAATTCACAATTATTCACTTATGAGGAAATGAATTTCTTTCAGAGAGCACAGATATTTGTCATATTGCTCAGGCAACGTTACGTAAATAACTTTGGGGCATTGTCTGTTTTTGTAACCAGTCAATGGAGGCATTGAGGGTATGGTCGTTGCCAATGCGTTGTTGCTCACATGATGTGTGTCTGCTGGACCAATTACATCACGATGTGTGTCTGCTGGACCAATTACATCATCCACTGGCCCCTCAGAGAGCTGTATTGACTGAGAACCTGTTGTCAGGGAACAAAACATAGAATGAATTTGATTGGCCCGAGATAGAAATGGAATGGGGCTTGTGGTTAGGATAGCGATGGTTGTGAAACCGCAAATTTTACAAAGCAAGTATCTGTCATTGTCACCATTGAGCTCAAAGAGACTTGACGGTCCATTTCACATGCATATGATGGTCAACTAGTGTGGTCTTGTCATTCATTCTCTGAGCCTGGTATGACTGGTTGTGACTGGGTATGACTGGCTGGTGTGTTGCTCGCCTCAAGTGATTTATATCATCAGACATTTACACCATCAACACAATAAACGCTGTTGTTTAACATGAGTTGATGACCTCAGCTATAAGCCTGGTCTGTCTCTTCAACTGTCTGTGTTGTATTGGGATGTATGGTGCAGATTGTCATCCGCAATAAGAATGTGAGGTGGAGTTACTAACTGGTTTGCAGTTATAACATAATGTTGTGAGAATTATTCTCTATAAAACATTTCTGGAATTGCAAAATACACAGAAATCTGGCCCAAATCATAAATTCATGACATACAGTACTCTATTAATGTGGACTCCTGGATAGAGGGCTTGCACCAAGATAGAAATGTCAAATTAGTTGTCTATTTGTCTAACCTTTGAGGGAAACAGGCAGTTCAGTAAACAATACAATGGAACAACAGATAATTATATATTTTGTTTGATTATGCAAAGTTTATTTGACAGAACATTTTCAGCTTGTGATAGCAGAGGGCAGTATTGAAAATATGTCTGACTCATACTGACTCATACTAGTTGTCATGACTGTCCTGATCAGGTCAGGTTACAGGAGACCACAACCCTACAGATTATCTCTCAACCCCAACAGAGGAGGAGAGCTCTAGGGGTCTGAAGATGTGGGGGTTTTATGACCCCTCACGCCCCTGGTGAATCTCAGGCCACAGACAAATTCCTTTGTCCTGTTACTATGGAGAACCAGCCTCAGAACATTAAACATGAAATAAAGGGACTTTGGAACAATGGTTTCCGTCAGCCACAATGGTGGTCATGATGGAATATGAAAATGTATGTCATTTTTGTTTTGTTATTAAAGGTTAATAGATGACGTTATTACGAAAACATTGTAACGTGAAGAGTTTTCCTAGTATATGTTTGATGTTTATACATTACGTTGTGTGGAAAATGTCCAAATCAAAGGGAATGTTTTGGTAAAGATTAAATGTTAAGTTAGTTGTCTAAAATTGGATTTGAATCAAATCTAGACCTTGCCTCATTAATCCTGAAGCTAGGGGGCACTATTTTTATGTTTGGAAAAATAACGTTCCCAATGTAAACGGCCTATTTCTCAGGACCAGATGCTAGATAGAATATGCATATAATTGACAGATTAGGATAGAAAACTCTAAAGTTTCCAAAACTGTCAAAATATTGTCTGTGAGTGTAACAGAACTGATATTGCAGGCGAAAATCAAACCAGGAAGTGGCTTCTATTTTGAAAACTCCATGTTCCATAGCCTCCCATTGCTCCATTTAAAGGGATATCAATCAGATTCCTTTTCACATTGCTTCCTCAAGGTGTCAACAGTCTTCAGACATAACTTCAGGCTTTTATTTTGAAAAAATGACCCAGAAAGATAACATCGCGTCAGGTGGTCACATGAGTTTTGCTCGCGCAACAGAGTTCGGACAGCCATTTCCTTTCCCTCTCCTACTGAACAAGACCATTACGGTTGATATATTATTGATTATATATTTTAAAAACAACCTGAGGATTGATTATAAAAAACGTTTGACATGTTTCTGTGGATATTACGGATATTATTTGGAATTTGTCTGCATTGTCGTGACCGCTCTTTCCTGTGGATTTCTGAACATAACGCGACAAACAAACTGAGGTATTTTGGATATAAAAATAATCTTTATGGAACAAAAGGAACATTTTTTGTGTAACTGGGATTCTCGTGAGTGAAAATATCCGAAGATCATCAAAGGTAAACGATTAATTTGATTGCTTTTCTGATTTTCGTGACCAAGCTACCTGATGCTAAGTGTACTTAATGTTTTGTCATGTGATCGATACATTTACACAAACACTTGGATTGCTTTCGCTGTAAAGCATAATTTCAAAATCTGAGATGACAGGTGGATTAACAAAAGGCTAAGCTGTGTTTTGCAATATTGCACTTGTGATTTCATGAATATGAATATTTTTAGTAATATTATTTGACTGGGGTGCTATGCTATTCAGCGGTTGCTGATGACAATTATCCCGGTTAAGGGATGGGTAACGTCAAGAAGTTAACTTGGTACGCCTAGAGAATTGCCCTACAGGTGGTTACGCCCACTTTTGAGAAGACTACGTGACCCAAGCTGCAGCCAAGGTCTAATAAGTCAACGAACCCAGAACGCAACACAAGTTTGAAGACAAAGAAATCATTTTCTACCCAAGCTACGGATGAGTAGCTGTGTCTAAGCGGGTGAATTCAAGCTGGACCCCCTTAGCATCCAATCCCAGCGAATCGTGGGATCTAAAGGATTTCATTCCTATGCTGTGAGCTCTGAGCTACAGAGCTGTCTGTCCTCAGAAGACCCCTTCCATAGCAAGGGTGAGGGAACAGACTCCTAAGCCAAAAGGACACTGACATCGGAAGGACGACCAGAGAGGTGCACAGGAGAAGTGCATCATTGAGCAGCTGAACGGTCCACGCAGAGAATCCTCGGAGGTCTACCCCGCGGCAGTTTGGGGAAAGACTAGGGTTAGAATAAGCATAGTTGACAAATTCACCCAAATGTATATTTATCTCGTGTACTTTCTCTTTTTCTCTCTTTGAAATCCCCATTTTGGGTAACACGCGCCATAGTGTGTTGGCCCGTTGGTGTGGTATGAACTCATTGGTGAGACCCGGGTTCCGTTCAGATTCACAGGCTATACGACGTTCAGAACGAGATTGGTAGAGGTAACTGGTTAATTAGCGGCTGTTGTAAAATCGATATTCTGAAATTTTTTGAGTTCATTTGGGAAATAGAAACTCAATAAAAACTAGTTTTCCCATGGTGCCCCAGGTTAATGAGTTAATCATTGCTTGATTCAGTTAATCAAGCAAATAAAAACTTGTAATCATTCGATGAGCAACAGTCGTCACATTAACTAATACAACGTCACGACATAGTCTATGTTCATATTCCATAAAAATTCTAGGGGGTTTCCATTACCAGTGTGTCACCAGTGATTATGTTAATGTTAGTTCGAGTGTTATTTTTGGGGGAAATGTGTTTCCATAGTTAGGCCTGACACAAGACAGTTGCTTTGTGAGAAGGTGTTAACCGTGGAAGGTGTTAATCCATGTTCCCAGTTAGCCATTGTTATGTAAATGAAAGCTGAAAAGTGCCAGTGGCCTGGACTTGGCCCCAAGTCAGAGCAGGTCCACTGAGCAAGTCTGAGCCTTTTTGGTAAGACATTGGTCTACATTGCAAATAATTTATCCTCTGAAAATTATGAACATTTTATGTTATGATATGTTATGTTTGAAAATGTAAATTCCAAACACTTCCTGAATTGACTACTGAGATGCAATTGACCATAAACTTGTTTTACTGCAGAGACTCACAAAAAGAGATTCACAAATTTTGTCACAGATATACTCAGTTGAAATGTCATAGGGTGTGTGAAAAACATACCAGATTCATGCTAAATGCAAATGTGAGTCCCAGCAACCACAGAGAATGTGTCTGAGTTCATTGTGTTCAAACTTACCCCCAATAGTCTGAACCACAATTCATTGAATAATAATTGAAACAGGCAAACCAAGGAGATGCAAAAACACATATCAAAGACCACGTGTCCTTTAGCTCCAGGGTCTTTTTTGAAAGCACGCTGTCAGATTAATTTCCAACCTCTCAATCTGGTAGAAATGCTGATGGGTAGGTTTGGCTAATCCTGTCGGTTCATTGTGAAACAGCATTGGAAATGATGAAGCACCAGAAAACCATGCTACTCCCCCTTTGTGTACCCACAAAGTGCACTGGCCGTAGACAATGAACTGAAACATTGGTGTAATTTTAACATGGCAATGAGCAGGGGGGTGGAATCAGTGCAGTGGATGCTAATTCACTTAAATGCCTACCCTCTTGATGGAAGATGGGAAATGCTTGGCCTATAAAGAAAAGCCCTGGTGCAAAAATGTGTGGACAGAATCTTTTTCAATTTTTCTGTGTTGTCAAACATATATGTCCAAACGTACATTTTGTCAGCGGTAAAAAGGTGTATTTCTATGAGAAGCTTTGGAGGTGGAATAAGCGGCTATTTTTAGGCCCAACGAAGAGAAAGAAATGGTTTCATCTTCACACTGCAATTCATCACTAAGAGGTGTGAATCTTCTTAGGGCCACAGATCAGGTGAGTCAGATGCTTTGTAATGTTATTTTCATGGTCACAGACCCTGCAGAAATGAAATAACAGTGCCTGCAGATTGACGTCATCTCCTGGAGCTGCATGAAGCATTCTATGGGACTATTGAGTTTTAGAATGACTCACAATGGCCTATCAGACTGTATTGTGATGCCATTTGGAGAAAGTGGTGGTTCTAATACAATCAAACAAACATGTTCTCTCTAACATACGTACATTATGTGAGATTTCAAAGATATATCTGAGGACTGCTGTATAGAAATACTTCTCTGGACCAAATGCCTCTAGAGAAAAGAAGCCAGACCCTTGAGTGGGGAGTGGAATCAAAGTACCATTGTAAATCTAATTGAGTTGGCTATAAGATTATTACCATTGCTGGATTGATGGAAACCGGTGGGCTGTCCAACACTTACGTACTCATACAGAGACATACTGTCAGTGCCAGTTACACTCACTACTCAATAGCTTTCCCTCTGTTATTAATGATGATCACAGCTTATGAATGCTGTTGGATCAAGTACATCATTAGACCCTCACTGCTCTCCTGACAGCTTACAGAACATTCATGCATTGTTTGCCCAACTCTCTCCAAATGTAGATTACAGTACTGTATGTTCCTGAGAACTACCTGTATATGGTGTACCTTTATTTTGTATCTCTCAACACATCTGTCTCTGTCTCTTTCACACACACACACACACACAAATGCGCACACGCACACGCGCACACACACACACACACATTTACCCAATACGACATCTCTTGCATCCCTCTCAAATCACCACCAGTATTCCTTTTTCTTTCAGAGAAAAAACCCCACTCCCCACTGAGAGACAACGGAACGATTTCCTATCGGTTCCCAAGATCCAAACGATGAGTGTGACTCATTGCCTTATGCAACACAAGGCTCATGGTTCTTCAAGCTTTCTCAGCTCTCTTTCGTTCTGCCTCGCTCTCTCTCTTCCTCAATGGTGCCGAGTCTCAAGGGTAGACTGAATGTCCTCTTCCATTCAGCTGCTATTTTGGTCTCCATGTCAACAAGATGTGAGTCACCACGCAAAAAAAAACAACCTATTTCATGGACACTCCCTGAAATGTGTCACTATACAGCACCCAAGTGAAATCGGTTTATTTCCTGGCTCATTATCTTGCAAACACAACACCTCCCTATGCATACTGTAGAACACTTGTCATAATTATTTTTAATCAGTATTGTTGTTACCAAGAATATTATCAGGATGTACACTTGATAGTGTATGTTAATGTGAAGGAGTATGCTGGCTGTTTTATAGAGTCATTTTGGGCGGCCTTCTCCCCTAAGTTTCAACACACCTAGAAGCCTATTTTCATAGGCAACACCTCAGCTCATCCATATTTCTTCAACAATTTCTGCACTTCTTGGAAAAAGATAGATCCTCGCGTTGATTTACTTTGACACCGAAAGGGATTTTGGGTATGAACCAAAACAATGCTATATTCATAGGCTACTTTTGTCAAAATGGGTGTTTCATCCCACTGTCATAGCGTTTGTTGTTGTGTGCAGCACAGTCATGTTAGTGAGTCGTGTAATGGCAGACAGCTCAGGGGGAAGAGCGTGAGAGAATAAGTTAACCTCATAAGTCGACAGCCGAGAAGAAAATAAAATGGTAGAGGGATTTGGTCCCCAGTTTGCATTCACCATCATGACCAGAACATTACCAGTGCAAAGAAAAGAGAAGAGATACGATTTCTCTTAGTAGTGCTGACAGGTTTGGTTTGAAGCTCCAGGGTGTTATCTATAATTCTTTGTTTATGTCCAGCTTCCATGGCTTGCAACCTGCAGAAGTGTCTCCCAAGGCAGCGGAAGCCTTTAGCTGCCCCACAGCTCTCTGCGTAAACAGAGCAGCCTCCCTGATCAGCCGCTGGGTGTAAGCAACAAGGCTGGCCATTGTGAGACCAACCGGATGACTGCTGCTTAATGACTGTTCATCAGGCAGACCAGTACATTCCTATCATCTTCACATATGTTCATACTTGTCAAATTACTTTTGTACACACACATAGGCTAGGCATACACACAGATTCACATACTGTATAAGCATCAGATGTTTTGTAATTAACATATCTTCCCCTCTCTAACCAGTTTTGTCAGTAAGAGGAGAAGTCCTTGCTCATCGTAGCCTCAAGCACAGCCTATATATCCAACCTACCCTTCTTGTCTCCAACTAATGAATCATTTCTCAGTCAATGTGCTCCGCCAGAACACATCAGAGGGCCAGATCACGCCACTGGACCTCTCTTACGCACATCCCTGCCAATGCATCTAAGCAAGGCTTTTCCCATAGACCTCTGGGAGTTGTTGTTTTTGTTTCGGTGTAATGGCTGGTGTTATTAGTTCCCCGTGAAGTGCAGAAATTCCGAGGGACTAAAAGAGATAAATATATCTGTTCTGGGAAATGATCTGCAATAAGAAAACATATTGTGGCTTTTGATTAAATCAAATCTGAATCTATCGGAGACCTCTATTATTCAAAGCCTTACACACATATTCTTACACACACAAAGATAGAGATCTTTACCAAACACAGAGCTATCTCCCTCCCAACTCACTAAATGTACCCTGTTGTAAGGAAGGCAGCATCAGCAGCTGTTGGCGTAGGAGGAGCTTCTCTGCTCTGTCCTTTCTGTGGCTGTGAACCCCCGCATGGAGTAATTAAGAATCTCTCCCAGCTGATGAGCTGTGCCTTTTCTAAATCACTCATACACACACAACACGCGCACACACACACTACACGCACACACACTGCACGCGCGCACACACACAAGTACGCAAGCGCATGCACATGTACACACAAACACACACACAATCCCTTTCCATCACCCACCTTCACCTGGGAACTGGGGAGGCTGTGTGCCAATGTGTGCAGAAATTCTGTATTATTCCATGTCATTTTAATATTTGTAATTTTCCCTTTAGTGCAATCTCTACCTCTGGCCTGCCATCTCCCACACTCTGCCCTTCTCTCTTTCTCTCACACACACACACACAGACAATCCCACACACACAGCCTTTAACATGATTGACATCATACATTGTAGATATCAGAAAATGGTTTCTCGTGTATTTTTCACTTTCACTTTGCAATTGGTGCACTCATGTTTTGTGCAGTATCCTTAGCATTACTTTCATTTGAGTGATTTGAGTGAGTTAAAATCTTGCCGAATATTGTAGGAGTGAAATATACATGAGAATTTTCATTTGGATTCAAATTAATTTAGTAGGCACCAACCTGCAGTAAACTGGATGTCTGTGTGTTAAACTCGAGTGTTGGACATACTCACAGACATTTTCAATGTATCATACAGTTGTCTAACTAGAACCAAGCATACAAATTGTTTACCTAGCATCATACTTAATTTTAAATATGTATAGGTCAATATCAAGCCAAAGCATCAGACTGCCAGCTGAAACAACAAACAGTAGTGCAATGAGTGGTCTCTCCACTTTTTGTCTCTTTGCCAGTCATGTGATTTTTATTTAGCCAGTTAAGAACAAATTCTTATTTACAATGATGGCCTACCCCAGCCAAACCCGGACGACACTCAGCCATTTGTGCGCCGCCCGATGGGACTCCCAATCACAGCCGATTGTGATATAGCCTGGATTTGAACCAGGGACTGTAGTCACACCTTTTGCACTGAGATGCAGTGCCTTAGACCACTGCACCAATTGGGAGCCACTTTATCAGCATACAATATATGCATACAATATAAGCATATGCCTGATGATGTCAGAATATATCTGAACTTACTGATAAACCTTCACACACAAGCATCACCCACAAACAAAATAATTGTTTTATATGTGAATGAAATGAGATTTAAACCTTCCTTTTTAGCGCGTTTGAATGCACACACACAAACACACACACAATTTAGTCATTGGCCCATAATGTTATGAGTCACTCAGATGGCAGGAGGGTCATTCCACCAATAGAGTGCCTTTTGGGTAGTGTAATTTGATTTAAAAAATATATTTATTTCACCTAATTTTAACATTCTGTCATAACATTCTGTCATAAAGAGCACATGTTCAACCTTATATTAAGAAAAATGACTATAGTAAGTGCCAATTAAGATAACAGGGTTGACGTAACATGGTTGAAGTTTTCATCAGTCATAAATCTCCTTGTGAGAGGGGAAATGGAAGCTTGTTGTGTGCAACAGCGAGGGGCAATTCAATGCAAGCGTCACAAAAATATTGAAATGGTTAAAACATTTCTAGCCTATCTATCTATGGGTTGAGGTGTTATGCTCGACCGGCTCAGTTTTCAGCCACAAAACAGAAAATGGCCAAGATGAGCAGAACCAGCTCACCTAATTTTACACTATGATTTTACGATTGGATGTTCAATGTTTCTTTTGAAAAATATTTTATTAAAAAAGGAATAGTTTCACCATATTAAAATGAGAGTTCAGTTCAAGTAACAGGGTTGACCTTAAAATGAGAGATAAACATAAATTAATCACTAATCACATGAAATAATTAATAATCTTCAGAAATGACTTCTTCAAAGCAACAAAGAATAACTAGGCCTTTATAATGGTAGAGAAAACTTGGGGAAATATTTGGGTTAAGTGGGTTAAAATGTTAATAGAAGTCAAAATGCACATTTGTGGCACTTTAGCAAGTATTTTATTAAAATAAGAAATTTGAATTATTGAGATTTCCATGTGCTCTATATTAAAGAGCAATTTATTTAATATAACAGGCTTTTAAAATTCAATATTGGTGCACAATTTCTACTTAAAATATCAAAGGGATGCAAAAGGAACTTTTTGTGGAAGGACCCAGAAACAATGCTATTTCTATAGAGACTGGGTTCCAGGTGAATAGCACCTTTAATGAATTGTCTGCACAGCCATCTCTACACAATGATTTGAAAACATGCTGTACCGTACCATTCTCTCAGGGAGATGTAAGATCCATGACTTTAAAGCTGATTATTACACACACACACACACACAATATCACTAATCAGGTTTTCCCATTGAGGATTTTGAATTCTCAGCACTAGAAATGACTGACATGAACTTCATGAAGAAAGGGGATCACAGAAGTGCACTGCACACTGCTTCTAATTTTAAATATTCAATATACTGTAGCTCCTACATACTATAGTTGAAAAACATACAGATATGTATTGGGGATACAATAATCTGCTGCAATGTTGCAATGTACAGTATATGCATCCTATTACTGCTTAACCCTCCCAAACGAAATGCGTCAGAATATTAGCCCTGTCCATATTTTAATTATATGACATCTAAGCCCTTGATGGTGTCTTTTAGACTATTTAGATGACTCTTAGGCCTTTACAGTATCACACTGGGATGCCATGACAAGACAATTAGGTGTAAGAAATCCTGCAATCCTGCCTTATCCTATCATCAATAAAATAATGATTGCATTGGACTCCCAGAGATGCAGGTGCGTTATTGCAAAGATCAACACAGACAATTTGATGATCATTTCTCTTTGTATCTAATTAAAAAACCAGCTCTGGTTATAAACTAGCAGGTGGCGATATTTAGTGCAGAGCCAAGAAGGAACGAGACGTGTCTTTGTCATGGTATGACACACCAGGAATACTTTTTTGTTGTTGTGAATAACAGAACATTTGTTTTTCAAAGCTTACACAATATCCCAATATCATATGTAAAGTGTATATTCATAGAATGATACTTAGAATGATCATACATCAGATGATCTCCATCTTCACTATTGTTCTCTGATCGTCACAGTTTTTTTTCTTATGTTTGAATCTCTCTGTGTGCCTATCTCCGTCTCTCATTCACCAAGACTTACTATCTGCGTCATCCTCCTCCTCTCAAGGGAAGCTCGCTTAAGCTTTCATTGGTTCAGTGAATCCATGTTGTGATGACATCTCACATCCTTAGCTTAAGTAAATACTGGGCTGTTCAGAATGTTTCAAATCCGATTTCTCCATGTGAGTTTAAATCAAATGTTTTTATTTGATACAGTATATACATTTTTTTTGCATTTAATAAAAGTATAGACTCTGAGCTTCAAAATGGTATATCATACACTGTAGTTGGAGGAAACAAAGACAAGTTATGATAGACCTCTTATCCCATGCAATGGTGTAAAGTACTTAAGTAAAAAATACTTTAAAGTACTACTTAAGTCATCTGTACTTTACTATTTACATTTTTGACAACTTTTACTTTTACTTCATACATTTTCCCTGACACCCAAAAGTACTCCTTACATTTTGACAGAAAAATGGTCCAATTCACACACTTATCAAGAGAACATCCCTGGTCGTCCCTACTGCCTCTGATCTAGAGGACTCACTAAACACAAATGCTTTGTTTGTAAATTAATATCTGACTGTCGGAGTGTGCCCCTGGTTTGCATCATATAAGTCATTTGAAATTTTACTTTTGATACTTAAGTATATTTGAGCAATTCCATTTACTTTTGATAAGTATAAGTATATTTAAAACCAAATACTTTTAGAATTTTACTCAAGTAGTATTTTACTGCGTGACTATCACTTTTACTTGAGTCGTTTTCTATTAAGGTATCTTTAGTTTTACTCAAGTATGACATTTGAGTACTTTTTCCACCAGTGCACTTAGGAGACAAGTAGAGGCAATGCCCTTGCTGAGATTTTCACACTTGCTAGAGAGCTCTTCTTTGTTTACGTCCATTCAACATCGTTCACACTCTCTTAAGCCTTAGCCCCACCCATCTCTTTAAGAATTCACATGTAAACTCATGTGAGCCAGCATGGCATTGTCCTCCAGAAAGAAGTCTTCTACTTAAACTTTCTCCTACTAAGCTTTGTCATAGCCCCAGCTAAATTCAGTGCAGCAACATTTTTCCAGAGCTGTAGCAACACTTTTGCAGTTATCGATAGCTGTATCTTTCCCAACATCTGCAGTAGCAAATATTATCTATGGCTATCCCCAAGTCATTGTATACTATTTTTTTTATTGTGCATTTTGCTATTTGCCTCATGACTCCTGCATACTTTGTTGACTACAAACTTTCTTTACCCAACCGTTGGACAAACTGTTTGTTCCCACACTCGGGACTCTGACTCTCTATTGGTTACACAGACTTTTGGCCTCCAATCCTATTCTAACCACCTTTTGCGGACTTTGTATTCATGTTACCTGATGAAATTGCTGTACAATATGATCTTGTTGCCATCTGATGCACATTTAGATGCCATAAATCAGCACTGCAGAGCTCTCCCTGTACTATGCCGTGTCTTGATTGTATTACTGCTGATGATATCTAGAAATGTGCACATACACCCTGGCCCACTTACTGTTGTTAGCCCCAATTCTTACTTGTGCTCTGATATCTGCTTCCCTGATTTCTGCTCTCGTAAAAGCCTGGGTTTTCTGCATGTTAACACAAGAAGCTTATTACCTAAAACTGATCAATTGAAAGTGTGGGTTCACAGCTCCAATCCAGATGTGTTGGTCATTATTTAGACGTGGTTAAGGAAGAGTGTTTTGAATACTGATGTTAACCTTTCTGGTTATAACCTTTTCCGGCATCTTCCAAAGGTGGGGGAGTGGCAATCTTTACCATGGATCACCTTCAGTACTCGGTTGTCTCTACCAAGTCTGTCCCCAAACAATTTGATTTGCTGGTTTTAAGCATTCAATTTTCAAATAGCTCTTTGTTGGCTGTTGCTGGATGCTATCGTCCTCCATCTGGGGCGGCAGGATAGCCTAGTGGTTAGAGCGTTGGACTAGTAACCGGAAGGTTGCAAGTTCAAACCCCCGAGCTGACAAGGTACAAATCTGTCGTTCTGCCCTTGAACAGGCAGTTAACCCACTGTTCCTAGGCCGTCATTGAAAAAATAACGAACAAAATAAGAATTTGTTCTTATTAACTGACTTGCCTAGTTAAATAAAGGTAAAATTAAAAAAATCAGCACCGGCCTGTACCCTAAATGCCCTAAAGCTCTCTCCTGGCCCCTTACACTAAGTCTGAATTTGTCCTGCTAGGTGACCAAGTCCTAAAGCAATCCGACTCCCTAAATATTTCTCAGATGATCAACAATCCCACAAGGTATGACTCCAAACACCCAGAAAAGGCTACTCTCCTGATAGTTATCAGTCTGGTGTTTTCTGTAATGACCTTAGTGATCACTGTTTTATAGCCTGTGTACGTAATGGCTGCTCAGTGAAACAACCTGTGCTGATGGGATTCTCTGCCTCTAACCCTATTACAGGGGCTGAGTCCCTGGCTTACTGGTGCTCTTTCATGCCGTCCCTAGGAGGGGTGCGTCACTTAAGTGGGTTGAGTCAATGATGTGATCTTCCTGTCTGGGTTGGCGCTCCCCCGTGGATTGTGCCATGGCGGAGATCTTTGTGGGCTATACTCAGCCTTGTCTCAGGATGGTAAGTTGGTGGTTGAAGATATTCCTCTAGTGGTGTGGGGGCTGTGCTTTGGCAAAGTTGGTGGAGTTATATCCTTCCTGTTTGGCCCTGTCCAGGGGTATCATCGGATGGGGCCACAGTGTCTCCTGACCTCTCCTGTCTCAGCCTCCATTATTTATGCTGCAGTAGTTTATGTGTCGGGGGTCTAGGGTCAGTTTGTTATATATGGAGTACTTCTCCTGTCTTATCTGGTATCCTGTGTGAATTTAAGTATGCTCTATCTATTTCTCTCTTTCTCGGCGGACCTGAGCCCTAGGACCATGCCTCAGGACTACCTGGCATGATGACTCCTTGCTGTCCCCAGTCCACCTGGCCATGCTGCTGCTCCAGTTTCAACTGTTCTGCCTGCGGCTATGGAATCCTGACCTGTTCACCGGACGTGCTACCTGTCCCAGACCTGCTGTTTTCAACTCTCTAGAGACAGCAGGAGTGGTAGAGATGCTCTTAATGGTCGGCTATGAAAAGCCAACTGACATACTCCTGAGGTGCTGACTTGCTGCACCCTTGACAACTACTGTGATAATTATTATTTGACCATACTGGTCATTTATGAACATTTGAACATCTTGGCCATGTTCTGTTATAATCTCCACCCGGCACAGCCAGAAGAGGACTAGCCACCCCTCATAGCCTGGTTCCTCTCTAGGTTTCTTCCTAGGTTTTGGCCTTTCTAGGGAGATTTTCCTTGCCACCGTGCTTCTACACCTGCATTGCTTGCTGTTTGGGGTTTTAGGCTGGGTTTCTGTACAGCACTTTGAGATATCAGCTGATGTACGAAGGGCTACATAAATACATTTGATTTGATTTTGATAAGTCATAGATGCTTGCTAAAAGACTTTAATGAGCAAGCCTTCCTTCATGAACTGGCCTCTGTAAAATGCTATAGAATCAGCTTGATCCCCTCTGTCATAGACGCTTGGACCCTCTTTTTTGATATTTTCAGTGGTATTGTTAACAAACACGCCCCCATAAAGAAAATGAGAATTAAAAACAGGTTCAGCCCCTGGTTCGACTGTGATCTTGCAGAGTTACTCCACCTCAAGAACTGCATTTGGCAAAGGCTTGGCACACGCATACTCAGGCTGACTGGCTATCGTTCAGGCAAATGAGAAATAAGTGCACTCAGGCTATCCGGGAAGGCCATGCCTCCTTGCCCGTCCAACAGTTCCTCATTTCCCACCCCTTCTAATGCGACTATCCCCGATGCTTCTCCCTCTTTTTCCCCTGCCCCGCTACAAAGTTTCTCCCTGCAGGCAGTCACTGAGTCCGAGGTGCTAAAGGAGCTCCTTAAACTTGACCCCCAAAAAACATCTGTGTGGTTTGGTTTAGACCCTTTCTTCTTCAAGGTTGCTGCCCCTATCATTGTAAAGCCTGTCTCTCCTTTCTGGGGAGGTTCCCATTGCTTGGAAGGCAGCCACAGGCCTTTATTTAAAGGGGGAGATCAAGCTGATCCTAACTGTTATAGTCCTCTTTCTATTTTGCCCTGTTTATCAAAAGTGTTGGAAAACCTTGTCAATAATCAACTGACTGGATTTCTTGATGTCTATAGTATTCTCTCAGGTATGCAATCTGGTTGCCGCTCAGGTCATGGATGTTGCCCTTGATTCTAAGTGATATTGTGCTGCCATTTTTATTGATGGCCAAAGCTTTTGATACGGTAGACCATTCCATTCTCGTGGGCTGGCTAAGGAGTATTGGTGTCTCTGAGGGGTCTTTGGCCTGGTTTGCTCACTACCTCTCTCAAAGAGTACAGTGTATAAAGTCAGAAAATCTCATGTCTTAGCCACTGCCTGTCACCAAGGGAGTACCCCAAGGTTCAATCCTAGGCCCGTGCTCTTCTTAATTTACATCAACAACATAGCTCAGGCAGTAGGAAGCTTGTTCATCCATTTATATGCAGATACAGTATTGTACTCAGCTGGCCCCTCCCCAGATGTTGTGTTAAATGCTCTACAACAAAGCTTTCTTAGTGCCCAACAAGCTTTCTCTACCCTTAACCCTGTCCTGAACACCTCCAAAACAAAGGTAATGTGGTTTGGTAAGAAGAATGCCCCTCTTCCCACAGGTGTGATTACTACCTCAGGGTTTAGTGCTAGAGGTAGTCCCCTTATACAAGTACTTGGGAGTATGGCTAGACGGTGCACTGTCCTTCTCTCAGCACATATCAAAGCTGCAGGCTAAAGTTAAATCTAGACTTGGTTTCCTCTATTGTAATTGCTCCACTTTCACCCCAGCTGCCAAACTAACCCTGATTCAGATGACCAACCTACCCATGCTAGATTATAGAGACATAATTGATAGATTCGCAGGTAAGGGTGCTCTCGAGTGGCTATATGTTCTCTACCATTCGGCCATCAGATTTGCCACCAATGCTCCTTATAGGACACATCACTGCACTCTATACTCCTCTGTAAACTGTTCATCTCTGTATACCCATCGCAAGACCCACTGGTTGATGCTTATTTATTTGTTTTACTCTTAGGCCTCACTCTCCCCTATCTGAGATATCTACTGCAGCCCTCATTCTCCACATACAACACCCGTTCTGCCAGTCACATTCTGTTAAAGGTCCCCAAAGCACACACATCCCTGGATCGCTCCTCTTTTCAGATCGCTGCAGCTAGCGACTGGAACGAGCTGCAGCAAATACTTAAACTGGACAATTTTATCTCAATCTCTTCATTCAAAGACTCAATCATGGACGCTCTAACTGACAGGTGTGGCTGCTTTGTATGATGTTTGTTGTCTCTACCTTCTTGACCTTTGTGCTGTTGACTTTGCCCAATAATGTTTGTACCATGTTTTTGTGCTGCTACCATGTTGTGTTGCTACCATGTTGTTGTCATGTTGTGTTGCTACAATGCTGTGTTGTCATGCGTTGCTGCCTTATGTTGTTGTGTTAGGTCTCTCTTTATGCAGTGTTGTGTCTCTCCTGTTGTGATGTGTTTTTTTGTTTTTTTAATCCCAGGCCCCCATCCCCACAGGAGGCCTTTTGCCTTTTGGTAGGCCGTCATTGTAATTAAGAATTTGTTCTTAAACTGACTTGCCTAGTTAAATAAAGGTTAAATAAATACAAATCTAAGCCCCCCATTCTCTTACATACAGAAGATTGTGACATGACAGACCAATCATCATCTCTTGGCATCACCAACCCCTCCATTATCTCAGCCAATCATGGATAGCCAGGAAGGATCCTATCTTTCTCCCTATATTGCTTAGTGCTTTCTCCTTGGCTAAACTAGGCTCATAATATTTTTTTAAATGAATATATACAGATCCAATAGGAGTTTGTAATTAAGGCACATGAAACTTCACATGTTCAAGAAGGCATTTCTGAAGAAAAAAATAAAACAATAATAAAATTCAGACAGTTCACTGGCGGAGCAGCACCTGGAAGTAAAGAACGTGTAGCTACAGTAGTCATTTTATTCTCCTGACAGCTCCAGTTCTGAATGAAAAATCATTTGGTCATTTGGACCCAACTGTTGCACTGCAAAAACTGTTCAAAATCTACCTGCAGCTCATTTAGTCAAATCAACATCTAATAAAAAACCTTTTCTGAGCTTCCCAGGTGCGACGAAGTAATGTAACTTGAGTGAATTTTAACAAAATTGGCTTCTTATAATTGAACCAAACTGAATTCCACCTGGACTGGCTGACCTCAGAGCAAAAGATGAGCTTATGCCATGAATCCAAGAAAGGGGCAATGCCTAATTGCACCTGACACTGGATCAATGAATTTTGACTGAACAATAGCTTCCAATATTGATCCAGTAATATCCAGCGCTTTGGATTGCTAAATGATCACTATCATCTCATTAGGAAAATGTTTGTCACTATCTCATTAATGGCTTGAAGCAACTACAGTCACAAACGCTTTCAACACACATTTTAGGAGTGGTGTTTGTGTTCACGCACCATTTAACCAGCTCTGTTCCCTTTCAAATGTCCAGCTCTGTTTTGTTTAAAAGTTGGCCTGCCTGAACCGTTATTCATTCTCCCAGGGCTTACATCAGCCTTTCCCTGCCATGGTAGGGGGTACGTCTTGGATCAATTCCAGTTGCATGATTAATCACTCCATTGAATAGCTTTGCCCAGGGCCCTGAACCTGAAACTCATTAAGCCACTGGCTCAGGTTGTCAATAGAAATAAGGTACAATTTAACGTCTCTGTTCCACGCCTCACACCAAACAGGAAGCCCACTAGTGGAGCAGGTGCCACTGTCCTATTCACAGAGGGTCACTGTGAAGTCAGGAGAGCGTGTCCGCCTATGGCATAGCAGCCACTGAACACAGACCATGAAGTCTAGGAGATATTATCAGAATAGCGAGTCACAGTCTGATTCCTCAGATACCTATCCTGAAGTGGCACATGTTACTTGTAATGACAACACAGTCATGTTTACAGAGAGGTGTTTATTTAATTACATTTGGAAAGGTCTTGGTTATTGCAATCATCCTGTGCTTTATGAATGTAGTTCTTCCTCACAGAGATAAGATGGAGGTCTACAGTCATCCTCAGCTTCTCCTATCATTTTCATACAAATTGACTTCGTTTTGTCAAGATACAAATAGATGTACGGTATTTTCAACTAAAACTACATTTCATTCGTAACCTTATCCTCGGTTCCTCTGTATTCAAAGGATTGTTTCCCATTCAGAGGGAGCCAGAGACCTGCCAATGCATCATTTTTATACCTCAGAAATCTGAGGGATCATGATTGATGCACTGTTTTGACGTCATTCCTTCAAAGGCTCAGCATCTTTGATTTGACAGCCGGCGGAGAGAGAGGAGAGTGAGGGGAGAGGCAATAGAGTGAGGGAGGGAGGTTTTCCAGATGACAATAAAATCAGCTAGCAGCTGCTGCTTGTTCTGAGTGCTACTCCGCGACCCTTAAGACATCAGCCTGCTCCACGCACATAATTACCTTACCACTCTCCAACACTGTGTCTCCGCTGTCCTCCTATGATGTGTGATTCTTTTATCAATGTGAGGTTTGTTTACATGATATGACGTCCATTCATTTTGTTTTTTATATTGTCCTATTGAATGGGCTCTATCAAGGTTTTAGATTTTCACGGGTGTGTAACACTATATGGAGGGAATCATACACTGTACTGGCAAGTGTATGTCTTACCACGGACTCACATCTCTGTCTGTCTCTAGTGTCATACTGTAGGACCCTCTGACATTGTCTGCCTCGTCCAAGCCTTTCTTAAGGTATTGTCTGGAAGTGAAACGCAGTTCCTCCCTCCATGACTGAGAGATTCATGCTCTGTCTCTCCTCTCTTCTCTGTCCTGCTGAGGCCTGGCTCAATCCAACAGCTCAGTGGGCTACTGCATTAAGCAGCACCCTGCAACCATCTTTCTCTCACTACATTCTTACCTTCTGTGGTTCATCACTACAATGCACCAGTCAAGTTTAGGATTACAAAACATGGTAATTGAATGGGTAAGGTAAAAAATAAAGTTATGCAGAGTCATTTATTTGTCGAGTACAGATCATGGCCTTCATTTTGGAACCAACATGCATACAGTGTTGCTGTAGTACCACTAGTATTAAAACAGCACGTCAAACCCCAAAAGACACATAAATCACATCACTTTCAGTGTTTGTAAAAACAATTGAAGCTATTAACCACACAGGCATGGAAAGTTGTGTCATTGGCTATAATTGTGATGGCATAGTTGGAATGCCTAAGTCTACTCCCTCATCAATCAGGTGGACGAGTTATGGGATGCATGCATGTCTTATATGGTCAGATAATGAACATTGTTTACATTAATCATCATTTACAGTAATCCTTACAACATCAGTATGTTGATGATCTTCATTGAATTACTTTTTATCCCAGTTGCATGGCCATAAAGTGTTGGCTTATTCTTCAACATTCCTAATAAGGCTTTACCTCATAGTAGTTTTAGTAGTGACATTCTAGGGTTCTTAGTAATGAGTACAGTCAGCCATTCCAAAGGCCGTTGGCTTTCCAATGATAACATTTACATAGCAAGGCAACAATGTCAATGAACGGATTCATGAGCTAGGCGCTATGTCATATATTAATACCAACAAATTGGAGTTGTGCCAGCAACAGAAAAGTATCTGTTAACTCAATGCAGATATTTTGGTTCTTTGCATTGCTTCCAACCCACTCTGTCTATTTGTTTTTCTCTCCATTGGTTTCTCCCTGTTTCCCCCTCCTCTTGGTGTAATTCTCACCTCCAGCTCCTGCAACCGCAGCCTGGCTGACTCATCAGCCCCATCATTAAGCTCTTGCCAAATCTCCCTGATTAAATGGTAAAGGATGAGAATAATGAGCTCTGTCGAGCACCCCTGGCCTCCCGCACGTTTTGGGACAAACAGGAGGCAAAAATTAGCCGCTGGAGGCCACACAGGTGGCCATAAAACATGAAGGTGTGAGCTTTGCTCACATTTTTCAAGGCTGGGTCTATTTAAAGCTAGGAGGTAAGAGGTAGATTGGTGCATGGGTAGCTAGGGAGTTGGTGTGGTCGTCAGTGAGTGTGTTACGGCACAACAGCTTACATCAAAGCTAAGTTGCATTAGTTCTCATGCCACAGCCCCCTCCTTTTCGCCACCTACAAATACATGACGTTTCCTCCATGTCATAAGGAGTAAAACTTTTAGAGGGGGAGTTAGCCAGGCTGTGAAGCTAACACCTGCATCAGAATCAGTAACCATGGAGATGATGACTTCCACAGTGAATTATCTTCTATCCATCGATATTAAGGTATCACATGCAAATGCTCATCACTGGCTTGTTATTTACATGTAGCTAACGAATCACTGCACCTTATATGAAACACTTACATCTCCTGAATGTATTCCAATTCAGAAAAGATGACAGACATTGTTTCAGTATGATATGTTGGATAAAGGAATAAAGACAGACACCAATGTCAAGTTCAATAGCCTTGTATGTGCATTGTACAAATCCCTACACATGGAGTCCGGGGAAGAGTCCGGCTAGTCGAATACCTATCAACTAGACTCCGTAACATCATCCTTTTCAATAGAAAGTGCAAACATAAAGGCATAACATTAAGTTCTTAACAGTCAGGTCATAACAATAGAAAAAGCATGACATTTTCTTTTTACTTCAGTTGTCATCTTCCTTTTTTAATTTAATTTAATTATTTAAGAAAAATATATATATTTTAATTAACCGAGGGCAAGTTAACAGTCTCTTGCTTACAGAGTAAGCCTGTCCAGTGGTTTGCACAGCCGACCCAACCGTGAGTAAGTATTGGCTCTGACAGGGGTAGGATTAGGGGCACGAGCTGGAGAGCTTGGTGGGATAGAAGCCTCACCTTCAGTTGGCTCATGTCTCAATTCTTCGCCCCTTACCCTTAGGCCTGGACTATGATCCAGCTCATCTAGGTGAGTGTATGGCGTGTTCTGGTTTGTCTGCTCTGCCACATGCAGATCCACCCGATTGCGACGATAGAGGGAGCCACCAACATCCACCAGGTAGGAACGTGGTGCAACTCTCTGCAGGCATGTGCCCAGCGGTTTCATCCTTATCGTTTCACCCACCTCCAGCTCTGGTAGGTCTCGAGCAGTCCGGTCATAGAAGCACTTAGCGAGCTGCTTTCTGTGACGCAGTTTGTCCGTGATGCCAACCATGACGCAGGGCTCAAGTAGATTTTTAGCTACGGGGATGGTAGTCTTCAGACGTCTGGACAGAAGGCGTTGTGCTGGGCTGCTGTCCATGTTTTCGGTGGGTGTGTTCCTCCACTGTAAGATCGCTTTCCATGGGTCATTGCTGTCGCGCAAGGCCCTGTTTAACAGTTTTTTTGCAATCTTGACAGCTGATTCTGCCTTGCCATTTGCTTTTGGGTGTCTTGGAGAGGAGGTCACATGGTCAAACTCCCATTCTGAGGCTAAGCGCTTGTACTGTGCAGTGAATTGTGGGCCATTGTCCGTGATGACTTTGCCTTGCAAACTGCGCCTTGCAGCGCTTTAGGACCGTCTCTGCAGACAAGTCAGGGAGCAGTTCAATTTCCCAAAAGTCAGAGTAGTGATCAACGATGAGAAGATAGTCCTCTTGTCTGTGGCTGAATAAGTCCATGCTGACGATTTGCCTGGCCCTTGTGGACAGTTCGTGTGACATCATGGTTTCCTCTTGCTGTTCATGAGCGTACTCGTTGCATGTGGTACAGTTGCTGAAAAATCCTTTAATTTCTGCTTGCATGTTTGGCCAGTATAATGTTTCACGAGCCTGGCGGTAGCATGTGTCACCTCCAATGTGACTGGAGTGTATGCAGGTATGCATCTCTGGACGTAGTGATTTGGGAATAATGACCTTCTGACCTCTGAACAAGACGCCATTTTGCACGCTGATCTCATCTCGAAAGGTCCAGTATTCTCTCACTGTGAAAGGTCTCCTCTTTCAGGTATGGCCAACCTGCGAGAGCCATGGACTTCAGTGACTGTAGGTGTTCATCCTTGTCAGTGTGTTGCCTGATCTGGGCTAGGCGGTGATCTGTGACTTTTAAGTAGTCTGCCTGACTGATCTGTTGAACATCTTGTTGTTCCTGCTGTAGCGAACAGATGGTCTGCCGCTGATAGACAGTGCCTCTGCCAGTACATTGTGCTGTTGCCCTGCTCAGTGTGTCGCTGATGTACATCTCTGGTCCTGGCTTGTAAATTACCTTCAGGCTGTAGTTTTGTTGAGTCAGGAGCATGCTTTGATGCCTCTTGGGCTCGTTGAGGAGAGGTTTACTGAATATGGCAATGAGTGGTTTGTGGTCAGTTTCAGCGGTGACCAGCTCTCGCCCATATAAGTAGTGATGGAATCACTGGCAGGAGAAGACGATGCTGAGGCACTCTTTCTCAATTTGTGGCCTTCCTGCATAAGGCAGCATCCAAGTCCCCTTTGGCTGGAGTCGCTCTGGATTGTGACAGGCTTCATGACATCGTAGTAGTGCCAGAGATTTCATCTCCTGCACTGCGGCCTCGTGCTTGGGTTGCCAGTGCCATGGTGTGTCTTTGTCCAGCAACCGGCGCAGAGGCTCACAGACTGCTGATAGGTGTGGCATGAACTTTGCAAGATAGTTTGTAAAGCCAATGAGACGCTGTACTCCTTTTGCATCAGACGGGTTTGGCATGTCGAGGATTGCTCTGACCTTGTCTGGGTCCGGCTTCAGGCCTTTTGCCGAGAGAATGTGGCCATGGAAGTGGACGTCTTTCACCTTGAACTGCAGCTTCTTCAGGCCAAGACGAAGCTTAACTGATCGGCAGCGCTCCATTAGTGCCAGGAGCTTCACATCGTGGTCGCGTTCTGCTTCTTCGTCTGTGTCACCACAGCCTACGATCAGGACATCATCAGCGATGGGTTCAATGCCCTTGAGCCCAGCCAGTAACTCGTGCTGCTTGCGTTGGTATATCTCAGGCGCCACGGAGACACCAAATGGGAGCTTGAGCCAGTGTTTCCAACCCCAGGGGGTCCAGAAGGTAGTCATGAAGCTACTTTCTTCGTCCAGCTTGCATTGAAGGAATGCATCTCGGGCATCCACCAAGGTGAAAATCCTGGCCTTGGGAAGCTTATAGAGGACATCCTCTAGTGTCGGTATGATGTAGTGGGATCGTTTCAGTGCTTGGTTCCGATTCTTTGGGTCAATGCAGACCCTCAGCTTCTCTGTTTTTTTTCACTATGGCCATATTGCTTATCCAGTCAGTTGGTTCAGTCACAGATGTCATGTGGCCATCGGCCTCATACTTGTCCAGCTGGGCCTTCACAGCCACTTTCATTACAATTGGCACATTGCGAGGAGCACACTGGACTGGAGTGATGCTCTCATCCACTTCAAAGTGTACCTCCCCAGGCACAGATTCAACGGGCATGTTGAATACATCGTCATATCTGCTGAGTAGTTCTTTGGACAGGGGTCCATGCTGGACATGATCCACAATGTGCAGGTCATTTGGTACAGTGAACTGCATCAGTCCCAGGCGTTCGCATGTAGAGCCTGAGAGGAGAGGATGTTGACTGGTTCACAATCTCAAACTCCAGCTTGTGTTTGCGTCCCCGAATAACACATTCGGTCTCAAATGTGCCCATAGAGCTCTCCTGAGCAAATGTGCTCATTAGCTCTCCTGAGTACAGCTTTAGTCTAGTATCGCTAGGAAATAGATGTGTGTCAGGTGCCAGATTGATTTTGTAGCTCATTACGTTGCATGTAGCACCGGAATCCAGTTGACATTGTTGTTGCTTGTTGTGTAATCGTAGTGTCACAAACCATTTCTTCCCTCTTGAGTGTACAGCCCAATGGATTCATGCATGTAAATGTCACTTTCACTGTTCATCTCTGAACATTGAGTGACATCAGCAACACAGTGAATCTTGCCCTCACTCACCCTTCTTTTGCTTTTGAGACACACTTTTGCAAAGTGATTATTAGTTCCACAAGATCTGCATGGTTTTCCGTAGGCAGGGCAGTGCTCTTTGCCACGTGTGTGTGTATTCCCACAGTATTTACATGCTACGGGGCTCTCTGTGTTCACCGTTCGTGGTGAATTACTCTGCCTCGATTGGTTTTGTCTGAATGTCTGCCTAGCAACAGCGTGAACAGTATCAACGTCAGAGTGTGGGATTTCGATTTCCATTGCTTTCACTCTCATGTCAGTGACTTCAGCAGTGCGGCACATTTCGATGCCAGTTACTAATGTTAAGCCTCTCTCTCTCAGTAAATGCCAGCACATAACCTCATTTGCAATTCCCAGTACTATTTTGTCACGAATCAATTCATCTTTCAATCCCCCGTATTAACAAGTGGAGGATTTCTCTCTCAAATGGGTGACAAAGTTGTGTACGGACTCACCCTCTTCCTGTTTGCAGCTTCCGAAAATGAACCGCTCGTAAATGACGTTTCTGGCGGGTTTTAAGTAATTCTCCAATGCATTCAATATAGCCTTGGCATCACACTGTTGTCGTGCTGTGAGGGTGAGATTGTGCCGGTAGATATGCCTGCATTCGCAACTCCTCAGAGTTGCAGCTTGTACCTCGTTGGGTTTCTTATGTAGACCGGTCGCCAGCGCATAGTCCTCGAATTCATCCCTGAAGTTGTCCCAATTAGTATTCCAGTCCCCTGTGAGAACCATGGGATTTGGTGGCGGAATGTTCGCTGCCATAGCAATGGAATAGGAGATTTCTTTGCCTTCAGTCATCGAGGTAGGTAGTGATGCTAGCTAGCCAGCTAACAACGAGGTGATCAGTGTTGTGAGTAGGAAACGGCGTGTTCGCATATGGAACATAACTGCGCCTATACTGTACTTAGCTACAAAAATAACAAACGTTTGTTTTCCGAGCAACTTCTGATACCATGTTTCAGTATGATATGTTGGATAAAGGAATAAAGACAGACACCAATGTCAAGTTCAATAGCCTTGTTTGTGCATTGTACAAATCCCTACAACTGGAGTCCGGGGAACAGTCCGGCAAGTCGAATACCTATCAACTAGACTCCGTAACAGACATGTTTGGTTATGAAATATAATTGTGTGCTTATGGATTGTTGGTTTGTTGCATGTGATGCCTTGTACTGCATGCTGGAGTGCATTGATGGCTGTGTCTCTCAGCTCACTGATTTAATACATATCAGTGGTCTATCTCTCTGCATGACTTGTGGCTTCAGGTGGCCCATATTGACACTTTGGGGGCACATATCAATACAATATTCTCAAACATCGTCCTGTATGTAGTGTGTAGGTAAAACCTAAGGACTGCAACAGACTCCGAGTTTTTTTATATAGCTTTTATCAGCTGCTTGATTTGAATGAAGAACACTGCACTCCACTGGAGAGGAAATCAAATGCACTAAAATAACTTCTCTCTATGTAGTTTCAGAGGAATTTATAGCACATTGAGTCAACCACCTCATCGCCTTCCTATCTCAGAGACACACCAAGCACGTTTTTCTGTGTAGCACAATATAAAGGGTTTAATTTAGCTCTTCATATCTGAAACTCATAACTATGTTTGAAGCATTTCAAAAGCAATTTGTCATTGATTTTGTTCCCCCTCTTTCTCTCTTTGTTTTTCCTATTTCATTATAAGAAATGTGCAATAAAATAATCAGTATCCTGTAGTCCGGCAATGGAGACAGAGTCCTCCTCTATGTGTGAAATAAGGCAGGGGGTGTAGGGGGATGAGTCATCTACAGGAGCGAGGCATGAAAATAAGGAATCTGGAGACGATGTGGCCTCTCGCTGAGATGAAAACATGAGACTTCTGAGCATTAGACACGATCCTGCAGAAAAAAAGACAGCCAAAGTGATCGCTGTAACGATGTGTCGATACACACTCTTCATTGATTTATATTGGTTGTGATAAATTACAATGATATATTTTACTTCATAAAGACTGAATGCTAAATTAAGGCTACCTAGCTTGCTAGGACAGAACAGATCAGATCAATTAGCACTGAGGTGTGAAGTGAGAGGTGTCAAAGCCCTTGAGCCCAACAATGGCAGGAGAGTTTCACAACCTCTCCCACCCAATTGCAGAGGCCTTTGAAGCCCCCTCCATCTGTGCAGAGGTCATTACAATAGTGTACCCCTGGATTCATCTCTATTTTGAAATGATATGCAGCCAGGACACAACAAATGTAAATTATCTTAATAAGAAAAAACATTGTTGCTTAGATCATATCAGAAGATATCCTCCTCGCAATCTCCAAAATACAACAGCCACAGGACAACTTTGTTTGGATAACGTAAAAGACCATTTGCCGAAACTGAAGAAATATAACTAGATAATGACCTCCCTTTCCATGTGTAAAAAAAACGGTGCTCAGAGACTTGCTAGCTACGTTAGGTAGCTAACTGGGATTTTCTACAAGGAATCTGCCTCCCGAAAAATGCTTCTCCCAAGTGGGTGTGACACCTAATTCCGTTGCCTGCTGCACTGCTGCTTGGAATACGCCTTGCGATCTGTTCACAGTCTGTCCTGACCTGTCTCCCCCTGTCTGGTACATGTAACCGCACCATACTCCCCCCTCTCTCCCAAGCATTCGCTCGCCTCCAGCACACGCACTGTTGGGGCGAGTGACTCTGAATTTACAATGGCTAGCCCAAATTTGTTATATTTTTTTATTGTGCTTTATGCTATTTGCCTCATGACTCCTGCATGCTTTGTTGACTATGATCTTGCTTTTTTACCCAACCGTTGGACACACTGTTTGTTCTCACACTCTGGACTCTAACTCTCTATTTGTTACACGGACTCTTGGCCTACGATCCTATTCTAACCACCTCTCGCCGGCTTTGTATTCATGTTACCTGATGAAATTGCTGTACAATATGATCTTGTTGCCATAAAGCAACACTGCAGAGCTCTTCTGTCATGCCCTGACTGTATTACTGCTGATGATATGTGGAAATGTGCATGTGCACCCTGGCCCATCTACTGTTGGTAGCTCCAATTCTGCTCTGATATCTGCTTCACTGATTTCTGCTCTTGTAAAAGCCTGGGTTTTCTGAATGTTAAAACTACAAGCTTATTACCTAAAATGTATTAATTGAAAGTCTGGGTTCACAGCTCCAATCCAGATATGTTGGTCATTACTGAGACGTGGGTTAAGAAAGTGTTTTGAACACGGATGTTAACCCGAGTGGCGCAGCAGTCTAAGGCACTGCATCTCACCGCAGGAGGCGTCACTACAGACGCCTCTGCCTCGTGAAATGAAGGTATAAAAAAATTATCAGCAAGACAGATCTTCCAAAGGTGGTGGATTGGCAATCTTTACCAAGGAACAGCTTCAGTGCTCAAGTCTGTCCCCAAACAATTCGATTTTCTGGTTTTAGGCATTAAACTTTGAAATAGCTCTTTGTTGACTGTTGCTGTGTGTTATCGTGCACCATCAGCCTGTACCCTAAATGCCCTAAGCTCTCTCCTGGCCCCTTACACTAAGTTTGAATTTGTCCTGCTAGGTGACCTAAACTGGGACATGTTTAAATCACCTGACCAAGTCCTAAAGCAGTGGGACTCCCTAAATCTTTCTCAGATTATTACCAATCCCACAAGGTATGACTCCAAACACCCAGAAAAGGCTACTCTCCTTGATGATATCTTCACAATAATCCTGATTAGGTATCAGTCTTTTGTTTACTGATCACTGTTTTACAGCCTGAGTTTGTAATGGCTGCTCAGTGAAATTACCTGTCCTGATTTGTCATAGACGCTTGCTACAAACTTTAATGAGCAAGCCTTCCTTCATGAACTGGCCTCTGTAAAAATGGTATAGAATTAGCTTGATCCCCTCTGTCGAAGACACTTGGACCTTCTTCTTTGATATTTTCAGTGGTTAAGGTTGCTGCCCCTATCATCGCAAAGCCTATCTCTGAATTTTTTAACCTCTCTCCTCTCTGGGGAGGTCCCACTGCTTGGAATGCAGCCTCGGTGGGTCCTTTATTTAAAGGGGGAGATCAAGCGGGCAGCGATCAGTTGAAGAGCATGCATTTAATTGCAACTTTTCAGGGAAGTTAGGAATCAACATACACTGGCAGTTAGGAAAGCTAAGGCTAGCTTTTTCAAACAGAAATTTGCATCCTGTAGTACAAACTCAAAAAGGTTCTGGGACACTGTAAAGTCCATGGAGAATAAGAGCAACTCCTCCCAGCTGCCCACTGCACTGAGGCTAGGAAACACTGTCACTACCGATAAATCCACAATAATTGAGAATTTCAATAAGCATTTTTCTACAGCTGGCCATGCTTTCCACCTGGCTACCCCTACCCCAGTCAATAGCCCTGCGCTCCCCACAGCAACTCGCCCAAACCTCCCCCACATTTCCTTCACCCAAATCCAGATATCTGATGTTCTGAAAGAGCTGCAAAATCTGGAACCCTACAAAGCAGCCGGGCTAGACAATCTGGACCCTCTCTTTCTAAAATTATCAGCCGAAATTGTTGCAACCCCTATTACTGGCCTGTTCAACCTCTCTTTCATATCGTCTGAGATTCCCATAGATTGGAAAGCTGCCGCGGTCATCCCCCTCTTCAAAGGGGGAGACACTCTAGACCCAAACTGCTACAGACCAATATCTATTCTACCCTGCCTTTCTAAGGTAGTTGAAAGCCAAGTGAACAAACAGATATGCAATCTGCTATGCAATCTGGTTTCAAAGCTGGTCATGGGTGCACCTCAGCCACGATCAAGATCCTAAACGATATCATAACTGCCATCAATAAGAGACATTACTGTGCAGCCATATTCATCGACCTGGCCAAGGCTTTCGACTCTGTCAATCACAACATCCTTATTGGCAGACTCAACAGCCTGAGTTTCTCAAATGATTTTCTCGCCTGGTTCACCAACTACTTCTCCGATAGAGTTCAGTATGTCAAATCGGAGGGCCTGTTGTCCGGACCTCTGGCAGTCTCTATGGGGGTGCCACAGGGTTCCATTCTTGGGCCAACTCTCTTCTCTGTATACATCAATGATGTAGCTCTCGCTGCAGGTGATTCTTTGATCCACCTCTAAGCAGACGACACCATTCTGTATACCTCTGGCCTTTCTTTGGACTCTGTGTTAACTAACCTCCAGGTGAGCTTCGATGCCATACAACTCTGCTTCCATGGCCTCCAACTGCTCTTAAATGCAAGTAAAACTAAATGCATGCTCTTCAACCGATTGCTGCCCGCACCTGCCCGCCCGCCCAGCCTCACTTCTCTGGACGGTTCTGACTTAGAATATGTGGACAACTACAAATACCTAGGTGTCCGGTTAGACTAAACTCTCCTTCCAGACTCACATTAAGCATCTCCAATCCAAAATTAAATCTAGAATTTGCTTCCTATTTCGCAACAAAGCATCCTTCACTCATGCTGCCAAACATACCCTCGTAAAACCGACCATCCTACTGATCCTCGACTTCGGCGATGTCATTTACAAAATAGCCTCCAACACTCTACTCAAGAAATTGGAAGCAGTCTATCACAGTGCCATCCGTTTTGTTACCAAAGCCCCATATACACTACCCACCACTGCGACCTGTATGCTCTTGTTGGCTGGCCCTCGCTTCATACTCGTCGCCAATCCCACTGGCTCCAGGTCATCTACAAGTCTCTGCTAGGTAAAGCCCCGCCTTATCTCAGCTCACTGGTCACCATAGCAGCACCCACCCGTAGCATGCGCTACAGCAGGTATATCTCACTGGTCACCCCCAAAGCAAATTCTTCCTTTGGCCGCCTCTCCTTCCAGTTCTCTGCTGCCAACGACTGGAACAAACTGCAAAAATCTCTGAAGCTGGAGACTCTTACCTCCCTCATTAGCTTTAAGTACCAGTTGTCAGAGCCGCTCACAGATCACTACACCTGTACATAGCTCATCTGTAAATAGCCCATCTAATCTACCTCATCCCCATACGGTATTTATTTATTTATTTATCTTGCTCCTTTGCACCCCAGTATCTCAACTTGCACATTCATCCTCTGCACATCATTCCATTCTAGTGTTTAATTGTTATATTGTAATTACTTTGCCACCATGGCCTATTTAATGCCTTACCTCTCTTATTGTAACGATTGTCGTCGGGAGAAGGAGAAGAGGACCAAGGTGCAGCGTGGTAAGTATTCATAATACTTTTAATAAATACGAATACTTGAACAAAACACGACAAACGAACAGTTCTGCAAGGTGCAATACACACAAAACAAAAAACAACTACCCACAACCCATAGTGGGAAAACAGGCTGCCTAAGTATGGTTCTCAATCAGAGACAACGATTGACAGCTGCCTCTGATTGGGAACCATACCAGGCCAAACACATAGAAATCTAACACACAGAACAAAACATATAATGCCCACCCCAACTCACGCCCTGACCAAACTAAAATGGAGACATAAAAAATAACTAAGCTCAGGACGTGACACTTATCCTACCTCATTTGCACATGCTGTATATAGATTTTCCTACTGTATTATTGATTGTATGTTTGTTTATTCCATGTGTAACTCTGTGTTGTTGTATGTGTCGAACTGCTTTGCTTTATCTTGGCCAGGTCGCAGTTGCAGATGAGAACTTGTTCTCAACTAGCCTACCTGGTTAAATAAAGGTGAAATGTATATATTTTTAAAAAGCTGATCCTAACTGTTATAGGCCAATTTCTATTTTGCCCTGTTTATCAAAAGTGTTGGAAATATAATATTAATATAATATAATATTCTCTCTGGTATACAATCTGGTTCCGCTCAGGTTATGGACATGTCACTGCAACCTTAAAGGTCCTAAATTATGTCACCATTGCCGTTGATTATCAGCAATGTTGTGCTGCTAATATTATTTACCTGGTCAAAGCTTTTGATACAGTAACAAATCAAATCAAATGTATTTATAATGCCCTTCTTACATTAGCTGATGTCACAAAGTGCTGTACAGAAACCCAGCCTAAAACCCCAAACAGCAAGCAATGCAGGTGTAGAAGCACGGTGGCTAGGAAAAACTCCCTAGAAAGGCCATAAACTAGGAAGAAACCTAGAGAGGAACCAGGCTATGAGGGGTGGCCAGTCCTCTTCTGGCTGTGCCGGGTGGAGATTATAACAGAACATGGCCAAGATGTTCAAATGTTCATAGATGACCAGTATGGTCAAATAATAATAATCATAGTGGTTGTCGAGGGTGCAACAGATCAGCACCTCAGGAGTAAATGTCAGTTGGATTTTCATAGCCGATCATTCAGAGTATCTCTACCATTCCTGCTGTCTCTAGAGAGTTGAAAACAGCAGGTCTGGGACAGGTAGCACATCCGGTGAACAGGTCAGGGTTCCATAGCCGCAGGCAGAACAGTTGAAACTGGAGCAGCAGCATGGCCAGGTGGACTGGGGACAGCAATGAGTCATCAGACCAGGTAGTCCTGAGGCATGGTCTTAGGGCTCAGGTCCGCCGAGAAAGAGAGAAAGAAAGAGAGAAAAAGAGAGAAAGAGAGAGAGAAATAGATAGAGCATACTTAAATTCAAACAGGATACCAGATAAGACAGGAGAAATACTCCAGATATAACAGACTGACCCTAGCCCCCCGACACATAAACTACTGCATCATAAATAATGGAGGCTGAGACAGGAGGGCTCGGGAGACACTGTGGCCCCATCCGACGATACCCCCGGACAGGGCCAAACAGGCAGGATATAACCCCACCCACTTTGCAAAAGCACAGCCCCCACACCACTAGAGGGATATCTTCAACCACCAACGTATAGCCCACAAAGATCTCCGCCACGGCACAAACCAAGGGGGGGCGCCAACCCGGACAGGAAGATCACGTCAGTGACTCAACCCACTCATGTGACGCACCCCTCCTAGGGACGGCATGGAAGAGCACCAGTAAGCCAGTGATTCAGCCCCTGTAATAGGGTTAGATGCAGAGAATCCTAGTGGAAAGAGGGGAACCAGCAAGGCAGAGACAGCAAGGGTGGTTCGTTACCCCAGTGCCTTTCCGTTCACCTTCACACTCCTGGGCCAGACTACACTCAATCATAGGACCTACTGAAGAGATGAGTCTTTACTAAAGACTTAAATGTTGAGACCGAGTCTGCGTCTCTCACATGGGTAGGCAGACCATTCCATAAAAATGGAGCTCTATAGGAGAAAGCCCTGCCTCCGGCTGTTTGCTTAGAAATTCTAGGGACTGTTGGTATGTACAGCAGGACCAAATTGGAAAGATAGGTAAGAGCAAGCCCATGTAATGCTTTGTAGGTTGGCAGTAAAACCTTGAAATCAGCCCTTGCCTTAACAGGAAGCCAGTGTAGAGAGGCTAGCACTGGAGTAATATGATCAAATATTTTGGTTCTAGTCAAGATTCCATTAGCAGTGTTTAGCACTAACTGAAGTTTATTTAGTGCTTTATCCAGGTAGCCAGAAAGGAGAGCATTGCAGTAGTCTAACCTAGAAGTGACAAAAGCATGGATTAATTTTTCTGCATCATTTTTGGACAGAAAGTTTCAGATTTTTGCCATGTTACGTAGATGGAAAAAAAGTTGTCCTTGAGGACAGGATCCAGAGTAACGCCGAGGTCCTTCACAGTTTTATTTGAGACGAAAGTACAACCATCAAGATTAATTGTCAGATTCAACAGAAGATCTCTTTGTTTCTTGGGACCTAGAACAAGCATCTCTGTTTTGTCCGAGTTTAAAAGTAGAACATATGCAGCCATCCACTTCCTTATGTCTGAAACACAGGCTTCCAGGGAGGGCAATTTTGGGCTTCACCATGTTTCATCGAAATGTACAGCTGTGTGTCATCCGTATAGCAGTGAAAGTTAACATTATGTTTCCGAATGACATCACCAAGAGGTAAAGTATATAGTGAAAACAATAGTGATCCTAAAACGGAACCTTGAGGAACACCAACATTTACAGTTGATTTGTCAGAGGACAAACCATCCACAGAGAAAACTGATATATTTCCGATAGATAAGATCTAAACTGGGCCAGAACTTGTCCAAGTAGTTCAATTTGCGTTTCCAATCCCTCCAAAAGAACGTGGTACAGTAGGCCATTCCATTCTTGTGGGTCGGTTAAGGAGTATTGGTGTCTCTGAGGGGTCTGTGGCCTGGTTTGCTCACTACCTCTCTCAAAGAGTGCAGTGTATAAAGTCAGAAAATCTGCTGTCTCAGCCACTGCCTGTCACCAAGGGAGTACCCCAAGGCTCGATCCTAGGTCCCACACACTTCTCAATTTACATCAACAACATAGCTCAGACAGTAGGAAGCTTGTTCATCCATTTATATGCAGATGATATACTCAGCTGACCCCTCCCTGGATTTTGTGTTAACTTCTTCGAGATAGGGGGCGCTCTTTTAATTTTTGGATAAAAACGTTCCCGTTTTAAACAAGATATTTTGTCATGAAAAGATGCTCGACTATGCATGTAATTGACAGCTTTGGAAAGAAAAAACTCTTACGTTTCCAAAACTGCAAAGATATTATCTGTGAGTGCCCCAGAACTAATGCTACAGGCGAAACAAAGATGAGATTTCATACAGGAAATGTTCCAGATTTTGAATGCCCTGTGTTCCAATGTCTCCTTATATGGCTGTGAATGCGCCAGGAATGAGCCTGCACTTTCTGTCGTTTCCCAAGGTGTCTGCAGCATTGTGACATATTTGTAGGCATATCATTGGAAGATTGACCATAAGAGACTACATTTACCAGGTGTCCGCCCGGTGTCCTCCGTCGAAATTATTGCGTAATCTTCAGGTCCATGCGCGTTCCATTTTCTTCAGAGGAGAAACCAAACTGCCTCTAATGATTTATCATCGATAGATATGTGAAAAACACCTTGAGGATTGATTCTAAACAACGTTTGCCATGTTTCTGTCGATATTATGGAGTTAATTTGGAAAAAAAGTTTGCGTTGTAATGACTTAATTTTCGGGTTTTTCTTACCCAAACGTGATGAAGAAAACGGAGCGATTTGTCCTACACAAATAATCTTTTTGGAAAAACTGAACATTTGCTATCTAACTGAGAGTCTCCTCATTGAAAACATCTGAAGTTCTTCAAAGGTAAATTATTTTATTTGAATGCTTTTCTTGTTTTTGTGAAAATGTTGCATGCTGAATGCTAAGGTTAAATGCTATGCTAGGCTATCAATACTCTTACACAAATGCTTGTTTAGCTATGGTTCAAAAGCATATTTTGAAAATCTGAGATGACAGTGTTGTTAACAAAAGGCTAAGCTTGAGAGCTAATATATTTATTTCATTTCATTTGCGATTTTCATGAATAGTTAACGTTGCGGTAAGCTAATGAGCTTGCGCGATAATTACACTCCTGGATACAGGTTTTTTTCGTAGCCAAGCGTGATGAACAAAACGGAGCGATTTGTCCTACACAAATAATATTTTTGGAAAAACTGAACATTTGCTATCTAACTGAGAGTCTCCTCATTGAAAACATCTGAAGTTCTTCAAAGGTAAATGATTTTATTTGAATGCTTTTCTTGTTTTTGTGAAAATGTTGCATGCTGAATGATAGGCTTAATGCTATGCTAGGCTATCAATACTCTTACACAAATGCTTGTTTAGCTATGGTTCAAAAGCATATTTTGAAAATCTGAGATGACAGTGTTGTTAACAAAAGGCTAAGCTTGAGAGCAAATATATTTATTTCGTTTCATTTGCGATTTTCATGAATAGTTAACGTTGCGTTACGGTAATGAGCTTGAGGCTATAAATAGGATCCCGGATACGGGATTTCTCGTCGCAACAGGTTAAATGTTCTACAACAAAGATTTCTTAGTGTCCAACAATACCTTGTTCTGAACACCTCCAAAACGAAGGTCATGTGGTTTGATAAGAAGAATGCCCCTCTCCCCACCGGTGTGATTACTACCTCTGAGGGTTTAGAGCTAGAGATAGTCAGCTCTTACAAGTACTTGGGAGTATGGCTAGACGGTACACTGTCCTTCTCTCAGCACATATCAATGCTGCAAGCTAAGGTTAAATCTACACTTGATTTCCTCTATCGTAATCACTCCTCTTTCACCCCAGCTGCCAAACTAACCCTGATTCAGATGACCAACCTACCCATGCTTGATTAAAGACATGATTTATAGATTGGCAGGTAAGCATGCTCTCGAGCAGCTATATGTTCTTTACCATTAAGCTATCAGATTTGACACCAATGCCCCTTATAGGACACATCACTGCACTCTATACTCCTCTGTAAAGTGGTCATCTCTGTATACCTGTCTCAAGACCCACTGGTTGATGCTTATTTAGAAAACCCTCTCACCCTCACTCCCCCCTATCTGAGATACCTACTGCAGCCCTGATCCTCCACATACAACACCCGTTCTGCCAGTCACATTCTGTTAAAGGTCCCCAAAGCACACACATCCCTGGGTCGCTCCTCTTTTCAGTTCGCTGCAGCTAGTGACTGGAACGAGCTGCAAAAAACACTCAAACTGGCACGTTTTATCTCCATCTCATCATTCAAAACTCAATCATGGACGCTCTTACTGACAGTTGTGGCTGCTTTGTATGATGTATTGTTGTCTCTACCTTCTTGACCTTTGTGCTGTTGTCTGTGCCCAATAATGTTTGTACCTTGTTTTGTGCTGCTAACATGTTGTGCTGCTGCCATGTTGTGTTGCTACCATGTTGTTGTCATGTTGTGTTGTTACCATGCTGTGTTGTCATGTGTTGCTGCCATGATATGTTGTTGTCTTGGGTCTCTCTTTATGTAGTGTTATGGTGTCTCTCTTGTCGTGATGTGTGTTTTGTCCAATATTTTAATACATTTTTAATTCCATCCCCGCAAGAGGCCTTTTGCCTTTTGGTAGAATTTGTTCTTTAACTGTCTTGCCTAGTTAAATAAAGGTTAAATAAATAAATTCAAGTAAATACAGAATTTGGGTTATTTTACAATACAACAGGGGGAGAGATTTTAGGGTTACACATTCAAAATGGCTTTGATCCTCTACATAAGCCAATACACATGGATGACGTTCTGTGGATTTGACTTGGTATTAAAGGAAGGTGGAGCATTTTGTTAGCAATTGTCATCCTTGTAGTGCTGGCAACAGCCTCCCACTCGTTGTGATCAATGTTAGGGCAATTCCATCCCCTTTCAACATAATTTTCATGATCTCCAGCACAATTCCAGTGTCAACATATGTGAAAACGGTGCATTTTTACGTTTTGTAGAAAAAATATTAAACAGTTAAAAAGATCTACCCAATGATAAAGTGATTTTCAAACACTATAATGTTCGCAGCAAGATAGAAACTTGTTGCATGTGTTGAAAATCACTGTTTTTCATTCTTTTAATCCTACCCTGTGATGTCACAGAGAAGCATTTTTTAAGGACCTTTCTTATCTTTTTCAACAGATCATAGAAACACACCGTTTTGACACATGTAGACACTGGTATGGTGTCTACATAAAAGGGTCAATTTCCCTTTTATCATGTTTTATCTTTACAAGCTCCATAAGGTTGATGTGGAATCATGTCGGGGAGAGGGGGTGAATGTCAAGGTTTCCCATGGATACATGTAGTTATCTTCTCAGTACAGAGACTCGTTCAGCTTCAACCCCTGGTCAATTGACCCATGAGTAACAATCCCTGCTCTATTTCAGAGCTGGTTTACTCTCCTATTCCTGTGTTGGTTTAATGAATGAAAGAGAGGTTCATGGAGTTGAAAGTCACATGTTGAAACATCCAAGGCAAGTGTTAGATGAAAGTGGTAATTAAGCCAGACACATTCGTGGCGCATAATTTATCGCCTTTCAAAAAATATCAGAGGTTCCATCAAAAGCCTATTAAATCACTAAAAATAGCATTAGTATTTTGTTGTAAGAAGGGAGGAAAGAAACCAGACTTGTTGTCAGGCAGTTTGTCCTAAAACATGGTATTTAATGACAATACTGATCTATCTGCCCAATGCAACAGACATATCAAATCAAATCAAAGTTTATTTGTCACATGCGCCGAATACAACAGTGAAATGCTTACTTACAGGCTCAAATCAAATCAAATCAAATTTTATTTGACACATACACATGGTTAGCAGATGTTAATGCGAGTGTAGCGAAATGCTTGTTCTCAATTGGGCCGACCAACCAGGCTCTAACCAATAGTGCGGGGGAAAAAAGGTATGTGTGTGTGGTTGTGTGTGTGTGTGTGTGTGTAGGTAAGTAAAGAAATAAAACAACAGTAAAAAGACATTTGAAAATAGGAGTAGCAAGGTTATATACAGACACCGGTTAGTCAGGCTTATTGAGGTAGTATGTACATGTAGGTATGGTAAAAGTGACTATGCATATATGATGAACAGAGAGTAGCAGTGGCGTAAAAAGAGGGGTTGGCGGGTGGTGGGACACAATGCAGATAGCCCAGTTAGCCAATGTGCGGGAGCACTGGTTGGTCGGCCCAATTGAGGTAGTATGTACATGAATGTATAGTTAAAGTGACTATTAGTTGTTGATGTGGACACCAACGAATTTGAAGCTCTCAACCTGCTCCACTACAGCCCCGTTGATGAGAATGGGGATGTGCTCTGTTCTCCTTTTCCTGTAGTCCACAATCATCTCCTTAGTCTTGGTTACGTTGAGGGATAGGTTGTTATTCTGGCACCACCCGGCCAGGTCTCTGACCTCCTCCCTATAAGCTGTCTCGTCATTGTCGGTGATCAGGCCACTGTTGTGTCGTCTGAAAATGTAATGATGGTGTTGGAGTCGTGCCTGGCCATGCAGTCGTGGGTGAAAAGGGAGTACAGGAGGGGGCTGAGCACGCACCCTATGGGGAGCTCCAGTGTTGAGGATCAGCGTGGCAGATGTGCTGCTACCTACCCTCACCACCTGGGGGCAGGAAGTCAGGAAGTCCAGGATGCAGTTGCAGAGGGAGGTGTTTAGTTCCAGGTTCCTTAGCTTAGCGAAGAGCTTTGAGGGTACTATGGTGTTGAACGCTGAGCTGTAGTCAATGAATAGCATTCTCACATAGGTGTTCCTTTTGTCCAGGTGGGAAAGGGCAGTGTGGAGTGCAATAGAGGTTGCATCATCTGTGGATCTTTTTGGGCGGTATGCAAATTGGAGTGGGTTTAGAGTTTCTGGGATAATGGTGTTGATGTGAGCCATTACCAGCCTTTCAAAGCACTTCATGGCTACGGACGTGAGTGCTACGGGTCTGTAGTCATTTAGGCAGGTTGCCTTTGTGTTCTTGGGCACAGGGACTATGGTGGTCTGCTTGAAACATGTTGGTATTACAGACTCAATCAGGGACATGTTGAAAATGTCAGTGAAGACACCTGCCAGTTGGTCAGCACATGCCCGGAGCACACGTCCTGGTAATCCACTGGCCCCGCAACCTTGTGTATGTTGACCTGTTTAAAGGTCTTACTCACGTTGGCTATGGAGAGTGTGATCACACAGTCGTCCGGAACAGCTGATGCTCTCATGCATGCCTCAGTGTTGCTTGCCTCGAAGTGAGAATAGAAGTGATTTAGCTCATCTGGTAGGCTCGTGTCACTGAGCAGCTCGCGGCTGTGCTTCCCTCTGTAGTATGTAATAGTTTGCAAGCCCTGCCACATCCAACGAGCGTCGGAGCCGGTGTAGTATGATTCAATCTTAGCCCTGTATTGACGCTTTGCCTGTTTGATGGTTCGTCGCAGGGCATAGCAAGATTTCTTGTAAGGTTCCGCGTTCAGCTCTACCCTTTAGATCAGTGCGAATGTTGCCTGTAATCCATGGCTTCTGGTTGGGGTATGTACGTACAGTCACTGTGGGGAAGACGTCCTCAATGCACATATTGATAAAGCCAGTGACTGATGTGGTATATTCCTCAACGTCATCGGGAAGAATCCCGGAACATGTTCCAGTCTGTGATAGCAAAACAGTCCTATAGTTTAGCATCTGCTTCATCTGACCACTTTTTTTGACCGAGTCACTGGTGCTTCATGCTTTAATTTTTGCTTGTAAGCAGGAATCAGGAGGATAGAGTTGTGGTCTTTGTACGCGTCTCTGTGTGTGGAGTACAGGTGATCTTGAATTTTTTCCCTCTGGTTGCACATTTAATATGTTGATAGAGATTTGGTAGAACTGATTTAAGTTTCCCTGTATTAATGTCTCCGGCCACTAGGAGCGCCACCTCTGGGTGAGTGGTTTCCTGTTTGCTTATTTCCTTATACAGCTGACTGAGTGTGGTCTTAGTGCCAGCATCTGTCTGTGGTGGTAAATATACAGCCACAAAAAGTATAGCTGAGAACTCTCTAGGCAAGTAGTGTGGCCTGCAATTTATCATAATATACTCTACTTCAGGCGAGCAAAATCTAGAGACTTCCTTAGATTTCGTGCACCAGCTGTTGTTTACAAATATGCACAGACTGCCCCCCCCCCTCATTTTACCAGAGTGTGCTGTTCTATCCTGCCGGTGCAGTGTATATCCCGCTAGCTGAATATCCATGTCGTCATTCAGCCACGATTCCCTTTGGTAGGATATTCGTGATCGTACCCTGTCTAGTTATTGTCCAATGATTGCACGTTGGCGAGTAATATTCACGGTAACGGCAGCTTTCCTACTCGCCTTCTGCGGGTCCGGATGAGGCATCCGGCTCTTCGTCCTCTGCGTCGCTTCCTTTTGCGAATAATTGGGATGTCTGTCCTGTGGGGTGTTTGGAGAATATCGTGGGAGTCCTGCTTGTTGTTGAAAAAATCTTTGTCTAATCCGAGGTGAGTGATCGCTGTCTTGATATTTTTATTTTTTTATTTTTTTATTTTACCTTTATTTAACCAGGTAGGCAAGTTGAGAACAAGTTCTCATTTACAATTGCGACCTGGCCAAGATAAAGCAAAGCAGTTCGACAGATAAAACGACACAGAGTTACACATGGAGTAAAAACAAACATACAGTCAATAATGCAGTATAAACAAGTCTATATACAATGTGAGCAAATGAGGTGAGAAGGGAGGTAAAGGCAAAAAAGGCCATGATGGCAAAGTAAATACAATATAGCAAGTAAAATACTGGAATGGTAGTTTTGCAATGGAAGAATGTGCAAAGTAGAAATAAAAATAATGGGGTGCAAAGGAGCAAAATAAATAAATAAATAAAAATTAAATACAGTTGGGAAAGAGGTAGTTGTTTGGGCTAAATTATAGGTGGGCTATGTACAGGTGCAGTAATCTGTGAGCTGCTCTGACAGTTGGTGCTTAAAGCTAGTGAGGGAGATAAGTGTTTCCAGTTTCAGAGATTTTTGTAGTTCGTTCCAGTCATTGGCAGCAGAGAACTGGAAGGAGAGGCGGCCAAAGAAAGAATTGGTTTTGGGGGTGACTAGAGAGATATACCTGCTGGAGCGTGTGCTACAGGTGGGAGATGCTATGGTGACCAGCGAGCTGAGATAAGGGGGGACTTTACCTAGCAGGGTCTTGTAGATGACATGGAGCCAGTGGGTTTGGCGACGAGTATGAAGCGAGGGCCAGCCAACGAGAGCGTACAGGTCACAATGGTGGGTAGTATATGGGGCTTTGGTGATAAAACGGATTGCACTGTGATAGACTGCATCCAATTTGTTGAGTAGGGTATTGGAGGCTATTTTGTAAATGACATCGCCAAAGTCGAGGATTGGTAGGATGGTCAGTTTTACAAGGGTATGTTTGGCAGCATATCCAGAAGCTCTTTGTCTAATCCGAGGTGAGTGATCGCTGTCTTGATATCCAGAAGCTCTTTGTCTAATCCGAGGTGAGTGATCGCTGTCTTGATATCCAGAAGCTCTTTGTCTAATCTGAGGTGAGTGATCGCTGTCTTGATATCCAGAAGCTCTTTTCTGCCGTAAGATACGGTTGCAGAAACATTATGTACGAATCATTTACAAATATTGTGAGAAAAAAAAAACATATAATAGCACAATTGGTTACGAGACCGTAAAAGGGCGGCCATCTCCTCCGGCGCCATCTTTTTCTATTCTTCTGTCTCTGATGTCTTCAAATTGTTTAGATATTTAGATTTAGATTTTTTGTATTTTTATAAAGTGTATACAGGTTCATATCAGCAGCCCAAATCAGCATTGGTAGTAGTTGAGTACTTGGTTAACGTTCAGGCAATAGGTCAATAGTATATTTTATTAAATAAATGGCAGTTAAATATAATTATTTTGGAGCACTTCCCTCTTTAAAGTCTCATCTCTCCAGGAAATTGTTACACATATTTAGAAACAGACTTTTGGATCATATTACTCTTTTTGTCACGTCCCTTGTTGCGTACTATAAAATATTTAAAAAGTAATTAAGCCCCACTCAGTCATTATCACATAAATCAGAGGATCATGGGGAAATTACTAATTGTGTAAATTCAGCCCTTCGCATGACTACCAGTATGATATAGTCCCAGCAAATTCTATCTTGGCTGATTCGTGGGTCACTTGCTACTGACAGTCACTGATATCAAGAAGATTATTTTCAGATATCGTCATAACCTCTCTTGCAATGGATGATTTCCTTAATGTAATACATTTCATTTGAATAACACAGAGATCAGTCCTGAACCAAAGGCTTTACCCATCAGGCAATTTTTTGTTGCCTTGGTCAATCATTAGTCCACATGTCTATTTTACCTAGCTATATCAGTAACTAATTAGGTAGTCCTGAGTTGTGCATCCCAGGTATAACACTTTTTAATCTTTGAAAAGGGGTTGTCCTATGTAGCCTGCCTTCCGTCAGCTGTGTGTCCGGTATTGTTTCTGACATTAACACCCATTCAGATTCAGAAAACTTTAATGTCCTCAGAGAGGCAATTCATCTTGCTGCAGTCATAAAACATATCACATACAAAAACAAACAAAAAATAGCAAAGGATATTTACAAGCAAATAGGCAGGGTAAGTGCAGTTTCATAGTGCAATTAGTCCAACATTTTGTTAAGTTGCAGAAATGCATTTTGAATACTTGTCCCTATTTTTTTTAACCTTAGGTAGTCTATGCCTGTGGCCAGAGGGAAGGAGCTGGAATTCAGGGTGGAGTAGATGGGAAGAGTCAACCGTTATTTAATTTGCTTTATGGAGGGCTCTTCCCAGGTAGAGAGATGACAGTTCTTGATGTTGCTGCCCATGTAAAATATGTAGCCATTAGCTCTCACTGCTTATCAGGTGATTCTATTCGCTGTCCTCCATGTTATTGCCTGCAATCACATTCTACGTGGCACAAACTCAAGCACAGTACTGATGTGAATGTGTTTGATTCACCCTGCAGTGGTTCACATTGAGTGGTGGGGTAATGAATGCAAACTTCTCTGTACACGTAGACAGACACTGCCGGGCACGCACAGTTTTCATCAGAAGAGTGAGAAGAAAACACAGAGAGAGACACAGATAAAGAAAGTGTCTTTGCCTCTAATATGAGGCGTTGTGATTTAAGGTAATCTAATAAAGGTATAGCGTGAAGATAGAGAGGCTGCTGAGTCATAGGTCAGCGGTGGGAGGAAGGTGAGAACATCCGAAAGCCTAAAGGGTTTAGGGAGATAATGAGGCCCCGTACAGCTCCCAAGTGCCCAACATTAAGAGTTATTACTTCCTCCCATATTGAGGCTCCAAGCACCTTGTTTCATATGCAGCCTCACAACAGACAGCTCTCTCCCACAGTTACACTGGGGTAAGTAGCTACATATACAAACAAACACAAGGTGTAAACAAAACCCGTTTCCTGAGGTCATGATTTTAGGGTGAGTTTTGGTACGCGCAGTGGAAGCATGTCGCCTCACTCACTGTTTGTGAACATGCATGTATGGAATTTCTGAATACATTAAAATGTCCCTGAAAAATGTAAATGTAAATGAGAATACCATAGGAAATAATGGATGCCATCCTTATGTACATCCTTATCCTTGGATGAATCTCCGTCATGTTTGGATCAATGAAGTTGTTTTGCAGAAGAAATCAAAACATTGAGTGACCCTCACCAATGGAGGCTCCTCAGAGGAAGAAGGGAGGACCATCCTCCTCAGTGAATTTCATTTTTAATGTTTTACTATTTTATTTTTATCTATTTTAGATAAAAATATACCACATCCAGTGCATTAGGAAACAACTCAGACCCCCTTTCCACATTTTGTTACATTACTGCCTTATGCTAAAATTGATTACATTTGTTTTTTTTCCTCATCAATTTACACTCAATACCCCATAATGACATAGCAAAAACAGGTTTTTCAAATTTGTATTACTATTCAGACCCTTTACTCAGTACTTTGTTGAAGCACCTTTGGCAGTGATTACAGCTTTGAGTCTTCTTGGATATGACGCTGAAAGGTTAGCACCTGTGCAGGCAATCTTCAATCTGTTTTCCCTAATTTCTACCAGCATGTCACGTGAAACCAGAGGGAAAAAAACTCCAAACCATCTTTACTCCACACACAGAGACACGTACCAAACTCTCCCTTGCCCTCCATTTGGAAAATCTGACCAGAATTCGATCCTGCTGATTCCTGCTTCCAAGCAAAAACTAAAGCAGGAAGTACCAGTGACTCACTCAATACGGAAGTGGTCAGATGACGCAGATGCTACGCTACAGGACTGTTTTGCTAGCACAGACTGGAATATGTTCTGGGATTTATCCAATGGCATTGAGGAGTATACCACCTCATTCACCGGCTTTATCAATAAGTGTATTGACGACGTCCCCCCCATAGTGGCCGTACGTACATATCCCAACCAGAAGCCGAGCTAAAGGCTAGAGCTGCCGCTTTCAATTGTTATACAAAATTCTTGCAACCAATAGATATGGGGGATACAACCTTCCCAGCTTTACAGATGTTGCTGCGAAGAGACAGTCATTAGATAATTTAGTTTGATACTGTAAATATGTAGCTTGATTTTGGTCACAGGTCCAGGTATGGCTGAAGAATTGCAACATTTAACTGGAGCTAACTCTGCAGAGAGCAATACTGGGTGATTTGAAAAGTCATAGTCAATCGTTCAATAATATAATACTTTTAGCTATTTTATTTACAATCTGTAGAAATTATGAAAATAGAAAGGTTCAGAACTTTCGTGAAGCATCACAGCACAGTTGAAAAATATATTGCAAATATAAATCCAATATGGATGGTGTTAAGAGATAGATGGGAGGGGTTGAGTAGAGCTGAAGGGTGGGACTAATAACAACAAAGATAACAAATGTAAAATATACTGTGTCTGTAAAATGTACATAGGTTCAGAACTTTTGTGAAACAGCACAGTTGAAAAATATATGGCAAACTGGATGGACATCAGAAATAGATGGGAGAGGTTGAGGGTAGAGGAAGGACAGGATGAAAAGCAAACAAAATATAATTATTTCAACTATTGTAAAATAGATTGTGTCTGTAAAATGTATATGGTATGTATAAGCTGGAAGTAGAAGAGAAGCCTGTGTTGTTGCCTTGATGACAGCCTTGCACACTCTTGGCATTCTCTCAACCAGCTTCATGAGGTCGTCACCTGAAATGCATTTCAATTAACAGGTGTGCCTTGTTAAAAGTTCATTTGTGGAATTTCTTTCCTTTCTAATGTGTTTAAGCCAATCACTTGTGATTTGACAAGGTAGCGGTGGTACACAGAAGATAGCCCTATTTGGTAATAGACCAAGTCCATATTATGGCAAGCACATCTCAAATAAGCATAGAGAAACAACAGTCCATCATTACTTTAAGACATGAAGGTCAGTCAATCCTGAAAATTACAAGAACTTGGAATGTTTCTTCGAGTGCAGCCGCAAAAACCATCAAGCGCTATGATGAAACTGGATCTCATGAGGTCCACCACCGGAAAGGAAGACCCAGAGTTACCTCTGCTGCAGAGAATACGTTCATTAGAGTTTACTGCACGTCAGATTGCAGCCCAAATAAATGCTTCACAAAGTTCAAGAAACAGACACATCTCAACATCAACTATTCAGAGGAGACTGCGTGATTTTGTTTTTCCACTTTTATTTAACCAGGTAGGCAAGTTGAAAACAAGTTCTCATTTACAATTGCGACTGGCCAAGATAAAGCAAAGCAGTTCGACACATACAACAACACAGAGTTATACATGGAGTAAAACAAACATACAGTCAATAATACAGTAAAAAAATAAGTCTATATATAATTATAATGTGAGCAAGTGAGGTGAGATAAGGGAGGTAAAGGCAAAAAAAAAAGGCCAAGGTGGCGAAGTAAATACAATAAAGCAAGTAAAACACTGGAATGGTAGATTTGCAGTGGAAGAATGTGCAAGGTAGAGATAGAAATAATGGGGTGCAAAGGAGCAAAATAAATACATAAATAAATACAGTAGGGGGAGAGGTAGTTGTTTGGGCTAAATTATAGATGGGCTATGTACAGGTGCAGTAATCTGTGAGCTGCTCTGACAGCTGGTGATTAAAGCTAGTGAGGGAGATAAGTGTTTCCAGTTTCAGAGATTTTTGTAGTTCATTCCAGTCATTGGCAGCAGAGAACTGGAAGGAGAGGCGGCCAAAGGAAGAATTGGTTTTGTGGGTGACCAGAGAGATATACCTGCTGGAGCGCGTGCTACAGATGGGTGCTGCTATGGTGACCAGCGAGCTGAGATAAGGGGGGACTCTAACTAGCAGGGTCTTGTAGATGACCTGGAGCCAGTGGGATTGGCGACGAGTATGAAGCGAGGGCCAGCCAACGAGAGCGTACAGGTCACAGTGGTGGGTAGTACATATATGGGGCTTTGATGACAAAACGGATGGCACTGTGATAGACTGCATCCAATTTATTGAGTAGGGTATTGGAGGCTATTTTGTAAATGACATCGACGAAGTCGAGGATCGGTAGGATGGTCAGTTTTACAAGGGTATGTTTGGCAGCATGAGTGAAGGATGCTTTGTTGCGAAGTAGAAAGCCAATTCTAGATTTTACTTTGGATTGTAGATGTTTGATGTGAGTCTGGAAGGAGACACCTAGGTGTTTGTAGTTGTCCACATATTCTAAGTCAGAACCGTCCAGAGTAGTGATGTTGGACAGGCAGGCAGGTGCAGGCAGCGATCAGTTGAAGAGCATGCATTTAGTTTTACTTGTATTTAAGAGCAATTGGAGGCCACGGAAGGAGAGCTGTATGGCATTGAAGCTCGCCTGGAGGGTTGTTAACACAGTGTCCAAAGAAGGGCCAGAAGTATACAGAATGGTGTCGTCTGCGTAGAGGTGGATCAGAGACTCACCAGCAGCAAGAGCGACATCATTGATGTATACAGAGAAGAGAGTCAGTCCAATAATTGAACCCTGTGGCAGCCCCATAGAGACTGCCAGAGGCCCGGAAAACAGGCCCTCCGATTTGACACACTGAACTCTATCAGAGAAGTAGTTGGTGAACCAGGCGAGGCAATAATTTGAGAAACCAAGGCTAATCAGGCCTTCATGGTCAAATTGCTGCAAAGAAACCACTACTAAAGGACACCAACAAGAAGAAGAGACTTGCTTGGGCCAAGAAACACGAGCAATGGATATTAGACCGGTGGAAATCTGTCCTTTGGTCTGATGAGTCCAAATCTGGGATTTTTGGTTCCATCCGCCATGTCTTTGTGAGATGCAAAGTAGGTGAATGGAAGATATCCGCATGTGTGATTCCCACCATGAAGCATGGAGGAGGAGGTGTGATGGTGCTTTGCTGGTGACACTATCTGTGATTTATTTAGAATTCAATGCCCACTTAACCAGCATGGCTACCACAGCATTCTGCAGTGATACGCCATCCCATCTGGTTTGCGCTTAGTTTGTGCTCATTTTGTTTTTCAACAGGACAATGACCCAACACACCTCCAGGCTGTGAAAGGGCTATTTGATCAAGAAGGAGAGTGATGTAGTGTTAAATCAGATGACCTGGTCTCCATAGTCACCCGACTTCAACCCAATTGAGATGGTTTGGGATGAGTTAGACTGCAGAGTAAAGGAAAAGCAGCCAACAAGTGCTCAGCAAATGTGGGAAAACCTCCAAGAGTGTTGGAAAAGCATTCCAGGTGTCACGCCCTGGTCATAGAGAGGTTTTTATTCTCTATTTTGGTTAGGCCAGGGTGTGACTAGGGTGGGCATTCTAGTTTCTTTATTTCTATGTTTTGTATTTCTTTGTTTTGGCCGGGTATGGTTCTCAATCAGGGACAGCTGTCTATCGTTGTCTCTGATTGGGAACCATACTTAGGTAGCATTTTCCCACCTGTGTGTTTTGGGTAGTTATTTTCTGTTTTGTGTTTCTGCACCTGACAGAACTGTTCGTTGTCGTTTTGCTCTTTGTTATTTTGTTCAAGTGTTTTGAAAATAAATCATTAATACTTACCACGCTGCGCTTTGGTCCACTCCCTCTTCTTCAGACGAGCGTTACACCAGGTAAAGGTGGCTGATAATGCACCTCTGTACGCCTATATAGATATTCCATTAGAAATCGTCCGCTTCCAGCTACAATAGTCATTTACAACATTAACAATGTCTACACTGTATTTCTGATCAATTTGATGTTTTTTAATGGACAAAACATGTGCTTTTCTTTCAAAAACAAGGACATTTCTAAATGACCCCAAACTTTTGAATGGTGGTTTATATAAATATATTTACAAAAATAAATATTTGGGGGATTGGAAATTATGCAGACAATTACATTGATGGAAGCTACAATCTATCTGCAATACTAAAGCTGATCTACCCCCTACATTGAACAAAAATTATACAAATAAACACCATCATCCCGGGAAACCCTAGACCCACTCCAATTCGCATACCGTCCCAACAGGTCCACAGAAGACGCAATCTCAATCCCACTCCACACTGGCCTTTCCCACCTGGACAAAAGGAACACCTATGTGAGAATGCTATTCATTGACTACAGCTCAGCGTTCAACACCATAGTGCCCACAAAGCCTTTCCCACCTGGACAAAAGGAACACCTATGTGAGAATGCTGTTCATTGACTACAGCTCAGCGTAGTGGTAAGGGTAGGCAACAACACATATGTCACACTGATCCCCACCCCAGGGGCCCCTCAGGGGTGCATGCTTAATCCCCTCCTGTACTCGCTGTTCACCCAAGACTATGTGGTCAAGCACGACTCCAAGACCATCATTAAGTTTGCTGACGACACAACGATGAGCCTATAGGGAGGAGGTCAGAGACATGGCAGTGTGGTGCCAGGACAACAACCTCTCCCTCAATGTGAGACAAAGGAGATGATCGTAGACTACAGGAAAAGGAGGGCTGAACACGCCCCCATTCACATCGACAGGGCTGTAGTGGAGCAGGTCGAGAGCTTCAAGTTCCTTGATGTCCATATCAACAACAAACTATGATGGTCCAAACACACCAAGAACATCGTGAAGAGGGCACGACAATGCCTTTTCCCCCTCAGGAGACTGAAAAGATTTAGCATGTGTCCCCAGATCCTCAAAAATTTCTACAGCTGCACCACCGAGAGCACCCTGACGTGTTGGCAACTGCTGGGCCTCCGACCGCAAGGCACTACAGAGGGTAGTGCGTACGGCCCAGTACATCACCGGGGCTAAGCTTCCTGGACCTCTATACCAGGCGGTGTCAGAGGAAAGCCCTAAAAATTGTCAAAGACTCCAGCCACTCTTGTCATAGACTGTTCTCTCTGCTACCGCATGGCAAGTGGTACCGGAGCGCCAAGTCTAGGTCCAAGATGCTTCTAAATAGCTTCTACCCCCAAGCCTTAAGACTCCTGAACATCTAATCAAATGGCTACCACCCCCCTAGGGTTGAAGATAGGGTTGTTGTTGAGGCTACAGTTAGGGTTTAATTGGGATGTGGACATGAAGCTAGGGTTAGGGTTCGCGCTAGTTCGTTTGTCATGAATCTTACAACATTTTTTTTTTAAAGCAAATAAAAAAAGTGTTGAATAAGAGTTTACTTTTTTTTTTTATCCCTATGAAATGTCTATTCAATGCTAGCTTTAAATGGTAATTGAAAACTGTTTCTTTATGGTAATTATACTCTGAAATTAGAATTTTTTGGCAACACTTTTTTAATGAGGGAAAAATTATTAATCTAGTTAGAAGATACCTTTGGACCACGCAGATCCCCTGTGTCCATGAATCAGAGGATGAGTCATCTTCATGTATAAAATGCTCTGCTACAGCATGAGGAAAAATGGTCTGTGAAATGAATTTAAATCTCATACTTATTATACCAAAAACGTAGCCTTGTGATGCACTCAGGGTGAAGTCTACATCTGCCACGGTGACTCAAAAAGGGACAGAAACAAACTCATATTGAGGAACAACAATGTGTAAACATACAGTAATCAGGAAATAATATATGATTCAAGGCGAGTTCTAACATGCAACATTAGATTACCTTGGCTGTTGTCAGTCTAAGAATAGCAGCTACTGTATAGAATACTGTATATACTGAATAGCAGCTACTGTATATATAAGGGTTCACCTAGGGGTCATGATAGGGGCTGTACCAAATGTTTGATGTATTATAATAATTGATTATGCTTATGTTGTATTAATAAAAGGGGAGGGGTTATAAGACCCCTCCCTCCTTACATTTATAGGGTACTAGAGTACAGATTAACAATATATATACATTATGAGGTTTAATATTTTTCCATAGTACATTTCTAGGCTCTCTGCCTCTTATGAAGAAACTGTCTGAGAAATGTTTGACTGTGAAGACAGAACTCTGCAGGGGAGTGAAAAAGACGAGATTAGTCAGACATTCCACTATAAATCAACTTGGACATTTACTGGTAAGTTTTTAGATAGCTATATAAACAAGAGTTTTAGTGTTGAGTAGGCATGGTCTTGGTCTCATAAGTAGAAGATAATGATGTAGGCAGTGACATCACTAGGGCTGGACTGTGGGTTTAATAAAATAACTTGGGACCTTTTCTTTGATGTAGAACTTACTCGGAAATATGCGTTATGTTATATGCGTTTTGTCAACTTCTGTCTGCAATTGCAGTAATAAAGGTTTTTGAATGATTTAATTAAAGATATTGTCATAATGCTAATTTAATAATAATGCTAATTTCACCAATGATTGACAAGGAACAAGGAAACGAACCCCATTACATAGAGAGATTCTAAACAGTATCACTGGATTTCTTAACCATGAACAAAACATTTATATCACACCATTTGTGGCAGCTGCAGGTGAAAGCATACACTGTAGATTGTCATATTGCTCATTAACACTGGAATGTTCTCCAGTTTGTACCTAATGACCTAATGATACTGTATTGGTAGACTATTTGGAGTGAATTATGTATTCTATTTCTAGATTAGAGACATTGTTGTGTCTCACTTCAGACAATTTTGACGCATGGCTTTCACAACATGCTTAGTAAATACTAGGGTGTATACATTGCTAGAGATGAAAATAAAGTTAAAGAACAAGCTCAGGCACATGTGATGAATTGTTAGCTTTAGCTAACTTATTAGTTCTACACTTGTTCAACTAAATATACACATACAAAACCTGTTACATCATTTCAACACTCATTATCATATTGCTAATAAGCTGCTGTAACAATGCATTAATTTACAAAGTCATGTAAAAAAAAAGGAATAAAAAGTGTAAAGCTGCTCTGCATTCAATGTAAGTCTTGTTAGTTCCAGGATGACGCCTTCCCAGGTCCCAGAGGCAGGGTGAGCTGCTGCATTTCTCTATTTCTTTTCTGAATGAAAAGCTAAAAATACACATCGTATTTTATGAATGAAAGGCTAAAAATACAGCTCACATTCATCCATTCCCTACTGCCTCCTTTCTCTCTCTCTACCTCTCTCTCTCTCCTCTATATCACTGGAGCTCTAAGATCCAATGGATGACACTCTGCAGCTCACCCCCAGACATATTATTTTCCTGGGCTGAGACTCCAAATGTACGTATACATTAACACCTGATCTATTAAGACCCAGCCACCAGTACTAGTCCTCAGGGCCTACAGGGAATGAGAAACGTGTGAGTTTCCATTGCTGTGTCTGTAGTTTAAGCACATATTCTTAATAATAGCTGCATGCCCTGCTTCTCACATTTATCTTTGTGATTGGGAAGAGATGCTCAGTTAGCACAAATTATTGTAATTTCCCTCCATGTGCAACCCATTAAATGGCCCTTTACTTTCCTGCCTCCTGTAACTACTACAGAAGATAGTTTCTGTGGATGACAACAAGGACCAGACTAAATACTGGAATAGCTATTGGGGATTGTATGGCCTGTATTCATGAAAATTGATATAACTATCTTGTATTGCTTTTCACTACATGATACCATCCCAGACTGATTTTTTTCTTCTTCATAGAACTGTACTGCACATCATAGTGGTTTATTCTTTATTTGGTAGCTAATTTAACTCTCCTCCTACTATCCAATATGTCATGTAAGTGACACATTCCTATCAGGGTTGGGGTCAATTCCGTTTCCATTCCAGTCAATTCAGAAAGTAAACCAAATTCCAATTTCAGATCCAAATTTTCTTCATTGAAAAGCATTGAAGAGAATTTGAATTTCAGTGTACTTCCTGAATTGACTGGAATTGACCCTAACCCGGTGGTTCCTACATCATACTTCCGTGTTCATGTCCCTGGTCTTTTGAATGGGATTCAAGATTATATCATCATGAAAACATGGTCATACACTGAGTATACCAAACATTAGGAACACCTTCCTAATACTGAGTTACCCCACCCCCCTTTGCCCTCAGAACAGCCTCAATTCATTGGGGCATGGACTATACAAGGTGTCGAAAGCATTCCACAGGGATGCTGGCCCATGTTGACTCCAATGCATTCCACAGTTGTGTCAAGTTGGCTGGATGTCCTTTGGGTGGTGGACCATTCTTGATAGGCACGGAAAACTGTTGAGCGTTACAAAGCCAGCAGCATTGCAGTTCAAGCCGGTGCATCTGGCACCTACTACCATACCTTGTTCAAAGGCACTTACATTTTTTGTCTTGACCATTCACCATCTGAATGGCACACACACAATCAATGTCTCTCTCAAGGCTTAAAGATCCTTATTTAACCTGTCTCCTCCCCTTCATTTACACTGATTGAGGTGGATTTAAGTGACATCAATAAGGGATCATAGCTTTCACCTGGATTCACCTGGTCAGCCTGTGTTATGGAAAGAGCAGATGTTCTTAATGTTTTGTATACTCAGTGTATAAGATATATATAAAATTATATATATGTTTGTGGATTAATTTACTTCTGCTAAATGCCTTTTATTACATTTTTGTCCTGAAGAACATTCAAAAAGCCTACAAACGTTTATTTTTTTTTACTGCAAGACTACTTGCCACATCACTTACATGGCGTATTGTCTCTTAAGATCAATATGCTAAATTCAATGTACATTCATTCAATTACCTTTAAATCAAGTCGGTACACACTGCACAACTGCACACATCACAAACATAACTTTGGTTAAAAAAAATTCATCTTAATTAAGAGAAAATATATGAACTCAATCTCGTTTAATTTTCCAACCTCTCTCCTTACTTGTGTGTGAAAACATGGAGCCTAAAGGTTCTGTTCCTGTAATTAAGTTGCCATTAGCAATACAAACAGAGACATCATTCCAAAGGCCTGATGCATGGAAATATTGTTGGCGGGAGAATGTAAAAAAAGGAAAATATTTATGTGCTCATGCTTGCATAAAAAATAAAAAAAGATTTAATGAAAATCCCTCTCCTCTGTGTTAGCTCTCAGTGTGGATGACACACTCCAATGCTGGCATAACATACTTCCCTTGACCCAGTTGATCTGAGGGTATTTACATAAGACTCATTCAGAAATATATTTCTCAGTCCTGAAAAATGTAAACGGCCAATAGCTGGCCTTGGCTTGCTGTACACAACTCAGGATGCCTTTCCAGATCCCACTACATAGCATGACAAGTTTCAATATTTACATTCCTCATTGTCATAAAAAAAGTGCCCCAGACTCAACAAAATGGAGAGTACATTCTGCTATGTTCTTAAAAAGGAAAGTGTACTTTCCAGGCAGTCATCTTCTGAATGTGGAGAATGTTATGATGTCACCTTGAGGAGTCCAAGGAACCCAGGAATGATCCATCTCTGTCTTGTAACCACTTCAATGTCTTTGGTCAGTGCCGTATGCCTTATTAGTTCTGAGAATACTTGTCTCAGTTCTTTTAATTGTCTTCTGAGGTAATCTCCTGAGATAAATTGACCAGACACTTGGTGAGGTTTAGGTTTAATATGTGAACTCTAATGGTAAAAATAAATCAAACATGTTTATTGTGTTTTTCCATTAATTCCAAATGCATTAGGCTGAGGTATATTTTCACACATATATAAGCAAAGATGATCTGTTGTATATACTGAAGTGCTTTTTGACTGACATTTGGCTTGCAAAACTAGGACGTTCCCAGAAACAGAATATCACAAGGGACAGACTATTTACAACTGGGACTGTCCCCTAAAATCAGGACAGCCTGATCAGCCTATTTTCATGGCGTAGTTGGCAATTGTACAGAAATAATCTGTTATAGGTCCATAAACACCACCACGCTCTAATCATGGAATCCATGGTGGGGTTAAACTGCAAAAGTGATGATAGATCAACATTTCTTTATGATATAAATACATGTACAGTGCCTTCAGAAAGTATTCATACCCCTTGAATTATTCCATATTTTGTTGTGTTAAAGCCTGAATTCAAAATGGATTAAATAAAAAAATGTCAACACACAACATCCCATAATGACAAAGTGAAAACACGATTTTAGAAATGTGTGCAAATTCTTTGAAAATGAAATAATTCTGTAGCTAATTTACATAAGTATTCACACTCCTGAGTCAATACATGTTAGAATCACCTTTGGCAGTGATTAAAGCTTTTAGTCTTTTTGGCTAAGCCTCTAAGAGCTTTGCACACCTGGATTGGAAATATTTGTCCATTATTCTTTTCAAAATTCTTCAAACACTGTCAAATTGGTTGTTGGTCATTGCTAGACAACCATTTTCAAGTCTTGGCACAAGTAGATTTAACTCAAAACTGTAACTCGGTCAATCAGGAACATTCACTGTCTTCTTGGTAAACAACTCCAGAGTAGATTTAGCCTTGTGTTTTAGGTTATTGTACTGAGGAAAGGTGAATTAATCTCCCAGTGTGTGGTGGAAAGCAGCCTGAACCAGGTTTTCCTCTAGGATTCTGTCTGTACTTAGTTCCATTTCGTTTAATTTTTTATCCTGAAAAACTCCCCAGTCCTTAACAATTACAAGCATACCCATAACATAATGCGGTCACCACTATGCTTGAAAATATGGAGAGTGGTACTCAGTAATGTGTTGTTTTGAATTTGGCCCAAAAATAACACTTTGTATTCAGAACAAAAAGGGATTTGTTTTCCCACATGTTTTGCAGTTCCACTTGAATGCCTTGTTGCAAACAGGATGTACGTTTTGGAATATTTTTTTCTGTAATGGCTTCCGTTCTTTTTACTCTGTCAATTAGGTTAGTATTGTGGAGTAACTACAATGTTGTTGATCCATCCTCAGTTTTCTCCTATCATAGCCATTAAACTCTGTAACTGTTATAAAGTCACCATTCACATCATGGTGAAATCCCTGAGAGGGTTCTTTCCTCTCCCGCAACTGAGTTAGTAAGGACGCCTGTATCTTTGTAGTGACTGAGTGCATTGATACACCATCCAAAGTGTAATTAGTAACTTCACCATGCTCAAAGAGATATTCAATGTATTTTATTAGAGGTAGTCGTTCATAAATCATGTTAACCACTATTAATGCACACAGAGTGAGTCCATGCAACTTATCATGTGACTTGCTATGCACATTTTTACTCCTTAACTTATTTAAGCTTGTCATAACAAAGGGGTTGAATACTTATTGACTAAAGACCATTCAGCTTTTCATTTTTAATTCATTTGAAAACAAATTAAAAAGCATAATTACGCTTTGACATTATGGGTTATTGTGTGTTGTCCAGTGACACACAAATCTAAATGTATTCCATTTCAAATTCTGGCTGTAACACAACAAAATGTGGAAAAAGTCAAGGAGTGTGAATTCTTTCTTAAGGCACTGTATGCTTCTTCTTCTTCTATATTACCTGCACTTTAATATTGCCTTACAGTACAAAAAGGACAGATTTGGGAGTATTTGAGTATTTGCATGGGTCTGCATGCACACATGCAGAGGGTATAAAAATGAAACACCTCTGAAGCAGTTATGTGTTTCACAGCAGATGGATAGCTTGGCATGGATAGCATGACAAAACCATATAGTTTGAGGTAGTTTCTGCCAACCATAGACTGCTGGGAAACTGGAGCAGGCAGCATCAGGAACATGGGGGGGGGGGGCTTACAGTGCAGATTTTGAAGTCAGCCAACGGAGAAAAAGTTTTAAAAAATAGAGGTCTGACTTAGGTTTGTAATAAGTCAAAGGCCTCCTACTCAGGATGTTCACATAGCTTCTGCAAGCTGTAGGGATACTGGAACCACTTCGCTAGTTGGCCCTTTCAAAACTTCATATACTTTTTTGCTAATCTTTCTTGTCTTTAACAACTACGCTATTGTGCTTCCACAGAGGTTTCAAAAGCCCTTTAAGTGTTCTCTCTGACAGACCTTATAGCTTACCAGTTTTCGGTCACAGGGATTCCATTGATATTTCATAGGTGGTGGATTTCCATAAGCATATTAAGATCTGTTCAATCCTCACTATGATGTGCCTTGAGAACAATAAGAACATCCAACCGGACACAGCTAGTCTTTCTACGTGAACTGAACGCATAAGGTAAACAACAATAATTTATTATGAATTTGTTGTAGCATCGTGGACATACACTAGGCTGACAATAATATCCAATGTTCTCTGAGGTTCCATAGTTTGAAGTCTGATTGTGTCTTGAGAGCATCTATGGTAAAATGAAAGTGGATATGCAAGTATTCCTACTACTAGTATTCCTCCAGAGGTCATCAGTAGGTTTTGACCTCTTGGCATAAAGGCTTACTGTAGGTGTTGGACTGAGAGATGCAGGGTTGCATATTCGAGTCCAGCTGGGTGTGAGGAACTTGACATAATGAAGAGCGGAGACGCTGTGTAGCGTGGGTAGTGTAGCATGCGTAGCAAATCACCAGCAACTTCCTCGATGGCTGACGTACGAAGGCTCATGCATGGGCCCTCTCTTTTTTCCACCTATGTTCTCTCAATTAGATATACATGTTGTGGTCAGCAAAATGACAGTATTGGATTATTTCATCATCTTCAATTTCATGGTAATTTCTATTTTCTGTTGATGTTTATTAATTGTTATAAAAGTTGTTTTCCTCTCACTGGGGATGTTTGTTTGCAGTTGAATGGTAATACACCCTACCAGAGCTTCTCCTTCCAGTCACATAGATGGTGTCTAGTGTGCTGTATGACTCATATATAAGCCCCACTGCAGAGTATTGGATGTGATATGAATATTTATCAAGTTAACAATCCGTAAAAGTCACTCATGTCTGACGTTTGTCCTCTTATCATTGCATCTTCAGAACTGTCTGCTTGCGTAAGCAACACCAGTAGAAATGTATTTGAGCTCTTCTCAACCATACTATTTATGGAACAATTTAGTTTGTTTATTTTTACCTGCACATTACTGTATAAGAGACTGTGGCACCTACTTAAGGTTTATGTGGATGATGTCAAATATGAACATAGGATCGATCTGTAAATGTTTTTGCTGCTTGCAACAAAGTTTAATCTATATACTGGATTTTGTAAAAACGCATGAAACCTATTAGCAATTAGTCTGTAATTTGGTTACATCAAAATGAAAGGTGACCAATCTGATAGAATATTTGGTACCTACATGATCTAAATCTGACCAATGTTCTATATACAGCACATGATTCATCACCAGACAAAAATTCTACAAATAGTCAAGGTATCAGAACAGTCTGTGACTCATTTTAAAAGCAATATTTATTCTATATTTCCTCCAGTTGAACCTAAAAGTGAACACTAGTTTTGTGTTTTTGTGTATCTCTTGAGATGGGAGGATGAAACTGACCAACTGAAATAACTGTTGTTTGACGTCACTACTTTATTTTTAGACAGTAATATTTGGGCGTGGAAGTGCCTTTTCATGTCAGTACAAATGCACAACATACACACTCAAATGCACACATGTTTCATTCTTTGAATCACACACACACACACACACACACACACACACACACACACACACAATCACTCAACCACACAAAAACACAGGTCACACTTGATAAAGATTAGCAAAAAAGACTGTATAAAATAAATAATACAAAAACACAGGTCAAAAACTATATTATTTTATACTAATACAATTGTTAAAAGAAATATGTTTTTTTAACAAGTAATAATTTGTTTCTCAAAAAGATAGGGCTAAAAATGATTGGCACTTCTGTTTTCAATACCTTTTAATACCTCTTAATACCTCACCCTGCGAGGATAATGGCACTGAGTATAAGTTTGGAGAACACACAAGGAGGGATCTTAGACCATTCCTCCATATAATCTTTCCAGAACCTTAATAACCTTAGTCTCCGTTTATGGACTGCCTTCTACAATTTAAACCGCAGGTTTTCAATGGTTTTGTGGTCGATTAACCATTTCTTTGTGGATTTTGATGTGTGTTTGGAGATATTGTCTTCCTGGAAGATCCACCACTGGTGTGCGTGGCCAACGAGATCTATTTTCATGTCATCTGACAAATGTAAATGCATGGAGATTGCTGAAGGGCATTGTCATAGCTGCAGGAAGTAGGGATGCTAAGGGTGTTGCATCACCTCCTGATAAAAAATACACTGCTCAAAAAAAGAAAAGGAACACTTAAACAACACAATGTAACTCCAAGTCAATCACACTTCTGTGAAATCAAACTGTCCACTTAGGAAGCAACACTGATTGACAATACATTTTGCATGCTGTTGTGCAAATGGAATAGACAACAGGTGGAAATTATTGGCAATTAGCAAGACACCCCCAATAAAGGAGTGGTTCTGCAGGTGGTGACCACAGACCACTTCTCAGTTCCTATGCTTCCTGGCTAATGTTTTGGTCACTTTTGAATGCTGGCGGTGCTTTCACTCTAGTGGTAGCATGAGACGGAGTCTACAACCCACACAAGTGGCTCAGGTAGTGCAGCTCATCCAGGATGGCACATCAATGCGAGCTGTGGCAAGAAGGTTTGCTGTGTCTGTCAGCGTAGTGTCCAGAGCATGGAGGCCCTACCAGGAGACAAGCCAGTACATCAGGAGACGTGGAGGAGGCCGTAGGAGGGCAACAACCCAGCAGCAGGACCGCTACCTCCGCCTTTGTGCAAGGAGGACCAGGAGGAGCACTGCCAGAGCCCTGCAAAATGACCTCCAGCAGGCCACAAATGTGCATGTGTCTGCTCAAATGGTCAGAAACAGACTCCATGAGGGTGGTATGAGGGCCCGACGTCCACAGGTGGGGGTTGTGCTTACAGCCCAACACCGTGCAGCATGTTTGGCATTTGCCAGAGAACACCAAGATTGGCAAATTCGCCACTGGCGCCCTGTGCTCTTCACAGATGAAAGCAGGTTCACACTGAGCACATGTAACAGACGTGACCGAGTCTGGAGACGCCGTGGAGAACGTTCTGCTGCCTGCAACATCCTCCAGCATGACTGGTTTGGCGGTGGGTCAGTCATGGTGTGGGGTGGCATTTCTTTGGGGGGCCGCACAGCCCTCCATGTGCTCACCAGAGGTAGCCTGACTGCCATTAGGTACCGAGATGAGATCCTCAGACCCCTTGTGAGACCATATGCTGGTGCGGTTGGCCCTGGGTTCGTCCTAATGCAAGACAATGCTAGACCTCATGTGGCAGGAGTGTGTCAGCAGTTCCTGCAAGAGGAAGGCATTGATACTATGGACTTGCCTGTCCGTTCCCCAGACCTGATTCCAATTGAGCACATCTGGGACATCATGTCTCGCTCCATCCACCAACGCCACGTTGCACCACAGACTGTCCAGGAGTTGGCGGATGCTTTAGTCCAGGTCTGGGAGGAGATCGCTCAGGAGACCATCCGCCACCTCATCAGGAGCATGCCCAGGCGTTGTAGGGAGGTCATACAGGCACGTGGAGGCCACACACACTACTGAGCCGCATTTTGACTTGTTTTAAGGACATTACATCAAAGTTGGATCAGCCTGTAGTGTGGTTTTCCACTTTAATGTTGAGTGTGACTCCAAATCCAGACCTCCATGGGTTGATAAATTTGATTTCCATTGATCATTTTTATGTGATTTTGTTGTCAGCACATTCAACTATGTAAAGAAAAAAGTATTTAATAAGAATATTTCATTCATTCAGATCTAGGATGTGTTATTTTAGTGTTCCCTTTATTTTTTTGAGTAGTGTGTGTGTATATATATATCGCTCAGGAGACCATCCGCCACCTCATCAGGAGCATGCCCAGGCGTTGTAGGGAGGTCATACAGGCACGTGGAGGCCACACACACTACTGAGCCGCATTTTGAAAAAAGTATTTAATAAGAATATTTCATTCATTCAGATCTAGGATGTGTTATTTTAGTGTTCCCTTTATTTTTTTGAGTAGTGTGTGTATATATATATATATATATATATACACACACACTACTCAGGGCATGCTCCTGATGAGGTGGCGGATGGTCTCCTGAGCGATATATATACACACACACTACTCAAAAAAATAAAGGGAACACTAAAATAACACATCCTAGATCTGAATGAATGAAATATTCTTATTAAATACTTTTTTCTTTACATAGTTGAATATATACAGTACCAGTCAAAAGTTTGGACACAACTACTCATTTAAAAAAAAAACATTTCTACATTGTAGAAGATGGAGAAGGCAGACGTTTTACGTGCCCACAACTGATTGTGTTTTTTTGTTTGTTTATTTGCAACTCATTTGTTTACATATTTTGTACATAATGTTGCCGCTATGCTCTCTAATGACCGAAAATAACTTCTGGACATCAGGACTGCGATTACTCACCACGGACTGGCAGAATCCTTTTTTCCTTTAACGAGTCTGATGAGCCCGTTAAACGATATACTGCTTTCTCGGGAACAGGCCCAGATTTGCGTGAAGAGGACGTGGAGAAAAAGGGTCCGGAGGGCGGGCTGCCTTCTGAGAATTCATAGGCGATCGAATAAACACACACTTACTTCCTGGCTGAACGACGACCCTCTCAACATACAGCTGGCTGGTTATACGCTGCACAGGCAGGATAGAACAGCGGCGTCTGGTAAGACAAGGGGCAGCGGACTATGTATTTGTGTAAATAACAGCTGGTGCACAATATCTAAGGAGGTCTCGAGCTATTGCTCGCCTGAGGTAAAGTATCTCATGATAAGCTGTAGACCGCACTATCTACCTAGAGAGTTTTCGTCTGTATTTTTCGTAGCTGTTTATATATCACCACAGTCAAAAGCTGGCACTAAGACAGCATTGAATGAGCTGTATTCCGCCATAAGCAAACAAGAAAACACTCACGAGAGGTGGCGCTCCTAGTAGCCGGGAAATATGCAACCAGAGGGGAAAAACTCGGGGCCACCTTTACTCCACACACAGAGACGCATACAAAGCTCTCCCTCGCTCTCCATTTGGCAAATCTGACCATAATTCTATCCTCCTGATTCCTGCTCACAAGCAAAAATTCAAGCAGGAAGCACCAGTGACTAGATCAATAAAAAAGTAGGCAGATGAAGCAGATACTAAGCAACAGGACTGTTTTGCTAACACAGAATGGAGTATGTTCCGGGATTCCTCCGATGGCATTGAGGAGTACCCCACATCAGTCACTGGCTTCATCAATAAGCGCATCGATGACGTCATCCTCACAGTGATCGTATATACATACCCTACCAGAAGCCAAGGATTACAGGCAACATCCACACTGAGCTTAAAGGCTAGAGCTACCGCTTTCAAGGACTGGGACTGTAACCCGGAAGCTTATAAGAAATCCCACTATGCCCTCCGACGAACCATCAAACAGGCAAAGCGTCAATACAGGACTAAGATTGAATCGTACTACACCGGCTCTGACGCTCGTAGGATGTGGCAGGGCTTGCGAACCATTACAGACTACAAAGGGAAGCACAGCCGAGATCTGCCCAGTGACACAAGCCTACCAGACGAGCTAAACTTCTTATATGCTCGATTCAAGGCAAATAACACTGAAACATGCATGAGAGCACCAGCTGTTCCAGAAGACTGTGTGATCACGCTCTCCACAGTTGATGTGAGTAAGACTTTTAAACAGGTCAACATTCACACGGCCGCAGAGCCAGACGCATTACAAGGACGTGAACTGTGAGCATGCGCTGACCAACTGGCAAGTGTCTTCACTGACACTTTTAACCTCTCCCTGTCCAAGTCTGTAATACCAACATGTTTTAAGCAGACCACCATAGTGCCTGTGCCCAAGAACACAAAGGAAACCTGCCTAAATGACTGCTGACCCACAGCACTCACATCTGTAGCCATGAAGTGCTTTGAAAAGCTGGTCATGGCTCACATCAACACCATTATCCCAGAAACCCTAGACCCACTCCAATTTGCATACCACCCCAACAGATCCAACAGATGACGCAATCTCTATTTCACTCCACACTGCCCTTTCCCACCTGGACAAAGGGAACACCTATGTGAGAATGCTATCCATTGACTACAGCAAAGCGTTCGACACCATATTGCCCTCAAAGCTCATCAATAAGCTAAGGACACGGACTAAACACCTCCCTCTGCAACTGGATCCTGGACTTCCTGACGGGCCGCTCTAAGGTGGTAAGGGTAGGTAACAACACATCTGCCACGCTGATCGTCAACACAGGGGCCCCTCAGGGGTGTGTGCTCAGTCCCCTCCTATACTCCCTGTTCACACATGACTCCATGGCCAGGCACAACTCCTACACCATCATTAAGTTTGCCGATGACACAACAGTGGTAGGCCTGATCACCAACAACAAAAAGACAGCCTATAGGGAGGAGGTCAGAGACCTGGCAGTGTGGTGCCAGGACAACAACTTCTCCCTCAATGTGATCAAAACAAAGAAGATGATTGTGGACTACAGGAAAAATAGGACAGAGCACGCCCCCATTCTCATCGACGGGGCTGCAGTGGAGCAGCTCAACCTGGAGCAGCTTCAAGTTCTTTGGTGTCCACATCACCAACAAATCACCAACAAACTAACATGGTCCAAGCACACCAAGACAGTCGTGAAGAGGGCACGACAAAACCGTTTCCCCCTCAGGAGAATGAAAAGATTTTGCATGGGTCCTCAGATCCCCAAAAGGTTCTACAGCTGTACCGTCGAGAGCATCCTGACTCGTTGCATCACTGCCTGGTATGGCAAATACTCTGCCTCCCACCGCAAGGCACTACAGAGGGTAGTGCAAACGGCCCAGTACATCACAGGGACAAAGATGCCTGCCATCCAGGACCTCTATACCAGGCAGTGTCAGAGGAAGGCCCTAAAAATTGTCAAAGACTCCAGCCACCCTAGTTATAGACCGTTCTCTCTGCTACCACACGGCTAGTGGTACCGGAGCACCAAGTCTAGGTCCAAGAGGCTTCTAAACAGCTTTTACCCCCAAGCCATAAGACTCCTGAACACCTATTCAAATGGCTACTCAGACATTTTTAAACTGCATTGTTGGTTAGGGGCTTGTATGTAAGCATTTCACTGTCAGGTCTACACCTGTTGTATTCAGAGCATGTGACTAATAACATTTGATTTGATATAATAGTGAAGACATCAAAACAATGAAATAACACATATGGAATCATATAGTAACCAAAAAAGGTTAAACAAATCAAAACATATTTTATAATTGAGATTCTTCAAAGTAGCCACCCTTTGCCTTGATGACAGCTTTGCACAGTACTGGCATTCTCTCAACCAGCTTCATGAGGCAGTCACCTGGAACGCATTTCAAATAACAGGTGTGCCTTGTTAAAAGTCAATTTGTGGAATATATTTCCTTCTTAATGCATTTGAGCATTTTCAGTTGTGCTGTGACAAGGTCGGGGTGGTATACAGAAGATAGCCCTATTTGGTAAAAGACCAAGTCCATATAACGGCAAGAACATCTCAAATAAGCAAAGAGAAACGACATTCCATCATTACTTTAAGAGCAGTCTCAAAAACCATCAAGCGCTATGATGAAACCGGCTCTCATGAGGACTGCCACAGGAAAGGATGACCCAGAGTTACCTCTGCTGCAGAGGATAAATTCATTAGAGTTACCACCCTCAGAAATTGCAGCCCAAATAAAGTTCAAGTAACAGACACATCTCAACATCAACTGTTCATAGGAGACTGCGTGAATCAAGTTTCATGGTCGAATTGCTGCAAAGAAACCACTACTAAAGGACACCAATAAGAAGAAGTGACTTGCTTGGGCCAAGAAACACAAGCAATGGACATTAGACCGGTGGACATTTGTCTTTTGGTCTGAAGAGTCCAAATTTGAGATTTTTGGTTCCAACCGCCGTGAGATGCAGAGTAGGTGAACGGATGATCCCCGCATGTGTGGTTCCCACCATGTAGCATTGAGGAGGAGGTGTATGGTGTGGAGGTGCTTTGCTGGTGACACTGTCAGTGACTTATAGATAATTCAAGGCAAACTTAACCAGCATGGCTACCACAGCATTCTGCAGCGATACGACATCCCATCTGGTTTGCGCTTAGTGGGACAATAATTTGTTTTTCAACAGGAAAATGACCCAACACACCTCCAGGGAGTTTAAGGGCTATTTGACCAAGAAGGAGATTGATGAAGGGCTGCATCAGATGACCTGGCCTCCACACTCACCTGACCTCAAACCAATTGAGATGGTTTGGGATGAGTTGGACCGCAGAGTAAAGGAAAAGCAGCCATCAACTGCTCAGCATATGTGGGAACTCCTTCAAGACTCTTGGAAAAGCATTCCAGGTGAAGCGGGTTGAGAGAATGCCAAGAGTGTGCAACGCTGTCATCAAGGCAAAAGGGGGCTACTTTGAAGAATCTCAAATTTAAAATATATTTTGATTTGTTTAACACTTTTTTGGTTACTTCATGATTCCATATGTGTTATTTCATAGTTTTGATGTCTTCACTACTTTTCTACAATGTACAAAATAGTAAAAATAAAGAAAAACTCTTGAATGAGTAGGTGTGTCCAAACGTTTGTATATGACTGATGCAAGGAGTATAAACTACTGTGTGTGTATATATATATATATATATATATATATATATATAATTGTATTATCGTTAGTGCACTAGGCCTTTATTACTCCTGTATGAGCAGAGAAAAATAGGACATTTAGTCAAAAACCTGGTTGCCTATGCCAGTAGGCTGAAGTTTGGCCGCAAGTGGATCTTCCAGCACAACAATAACCCCAAGCACACATAAAAATCTACAAAGAAATGGTCAATTGACCACGACTCAAAATGTTGCATTGGCCATCTCAGTCTCCAGACTTGAACCCCACTGAAAAACTGTGGTTTGGTGGAATCTCTCCCAATGTGTTCTCCAATCTCATAAAACATTTTAGAAAAAGGCTCAGTACCATTATTACTGACTGTATATACATAGTGCTATTCCATCTATTTAAATGTTACACGTTCTGTATTCCGATCAACTTTGCTGTTTAGTGGAAAGAAAATTACATGATGCCACTCAATAAACAGGCTAGTGGTACCGGAGCACCAAGTCTAGGTCCAAGAGGCTTCTAAACAGCTTTTACCCCCAAGCCATAAGACTCCTGAACACCTATTCAAATGGCTACTCAGACATTTTTAAACTGCATTGTTGGTTAGGGGCTTGTATGTAAGCATTTCACTGTCAGGTCTACACCTGTTGTATTCAGAGCATGTGACTAATAACATTTGATTTGATATAATAGTGAAGACATCAAAACAATGAAATAACACATATGGAATCATATAGTAACCAAAAAAGGTTAAACAAATCAAAACATATTTTATAATTGAGATTCTTCAAAGTAGCCACCCTTTGCCTTGATGACAGCTTTGCACAGTACTGGCATTCTCTCAACCAGCTTCATGAGGCAGTCACCTGGAACGCATTTCAAATAACAGGTGTGCCTTGTTAAAAGTCAATTTGTGGAATATATTTCCTTCTTAATGCATTTGAGCATTTTCAGTTGTGCTGTGACAAGGTCGGGGTGGTATACAGAAGATAGCCCTATTTGGTAAAAGACCAAGTCCATATAACGGCAAGAACATCTCAAATAAGCAAAGAGAAACGACATTCCATCATTACTTTAAGTGCAGTCTCAAAAACCATCAAGCGCTATGATGAAACCGGCTCTCATGAGGACTGCCACAGGAAAGGAAGACCCAGAGTTACCTCTGCTGCAGAGGATAAATTCATTAGAGTTACCACCCTCAGAAATTGCAGCCCAAATAAAGTTCAAGTAACAGACACATCTCAACATCAACTGTTCATAGGAGACTGCGTGAATCAAGTTTCATGGTCGAATTGCTGCAAAGAAACCACTACTAAAGGACACCAATAAGAAGAAGTGACTTGCTTGGGCCAAGAAACACAAGCAATGGACATTAGACCGGTGGACTTTGGTCTGATGAGTCCAAATTTGAGATTTTTGGTTCCAACCGCCGTGAGATGCAGAGTAGGTGAACGGATGATCTCCGCATGTGTGGTTCCCACCATGTAGCATTGAGGAGGAGGTGTATGGTGTGGAGGTGCTTTGCTGGTGACACTGTCAGTGACTTATAGATAATTCAAGGCAAACTTAACCAGCATGGCTACCACAGCATTCTGCAGCGATACGACATCCCATCTGGTTTGCGCTTAGTGGGACAATAATTTGTTTTTCAACAGGAAAATGACCCAACACACCTCCAGGGAGTTTAAGGGCTATTTGACCAAGAAGGAGATTGATCAAATTTCTCAAATTTAAAATATATTTTGATTTGTTTAACACTTTTTTGGTTACTTCATGATTCCATATGTGTTATTTCATAGTTTTGATGTCTTCACTACTTTTCTACAATGTACAAAATAGTAAAAATAAAGAAAAACTCTTGAATGAGTAGGTGTGTCCAAACTTTTGTATATGACTGATGCAAGGAGTATAAACTATACACTTTTTGTATTCCGATCAACTTTGCTGTTTAGTGGAAAGAAAATTACATGATGCCACTCAATAAACAGACACATGTAATATTACACAAAACTAAACACACATGGAATGACAAAGAATGTTATTTTTGAGTGGCACTTTACTGGTACAAAATCTGAATATTTATATTAGATGTGCCATTTGTATAATCCATCATATTATAGTAAGTAGGCCTACTGCTTCAGAATTTAGTGGTCAAAATCTTCCTTCACCACACTGACACCATGTCTGGGTCTGGGCTTCGATTAGCTAGGGCATACATTGACAACATGAAACAGCCATTGGATTCCCTATTGCACCAATCATTTTACTCAAATAGCAAATGTATTGTAGACTATTCTAATGCTGTGTGCTCAAATGTCCCTTGCCCTTTTTGGAAATGAAAGGTTTTCCACGTCTCAGAATGTCAGTCATACCTTTCCTCTATTCTCTCTCATTTTCCCTCTCCTCTTTTCTCCATTCCTGATACACTATTCATACCTCAGCAACACTTTTCACTTTCCTGATTAATAGTCCAAATGAGACTCACCCCCCACCCCATCACTTTTCAAAGAGCCATTCCTCAGCCATATACAGTACTTGCTTCTGTGACAGCTCAGTGTGTGTAATTGTCAACTCCCTGCGTGTCTGAGTCTTTGTGTGTGCATGTGTGCACCTCACCAAAATGAAATAGCATACCAGAATGGATTTCAGTCAGTAGGGGGAGAAAACACTTCACCCAGCTCTCAATTGCCAAGCACCTCCTCCTGTGACTCTCTCCCCTCTCCATTCTCTCCCCACCACAGTAGACAACACCATGAGTCAGGAAAATGTGCATTATCACAAGTGGCATGGCGAGCCTCACAGGCAGAATCTGAGTGTGTATGTGCTAAACACATGCTTGCTATCCCTCACTTTAATAATACATGAGAATCTTCCCTGACAATGGTTGTGTTTGAGTGTTCCATTTTGCACCTCTGGGAACTGATCTGGTGGGTTTCAAGAGGACCATAACGTTCTCTGTCCTCGCTGTTTCTTAGTGGTTGTCTCACACACACACTCAACACCATAATGTGTGCCTCTGAACACACTATACGTGTATATTCAGCACCAACCAACACACTGCTGATTGGTGCATCTATATTTCTCAGTGTCTCCGTTACGCATTTACTTTACACATGCAACTGTTTTTATGTCAGTCGCTATGGAGTTTTGTTTCCGCTATAATGACAAGACTTTATTTTATGTGTGTTAACTCATTGCATCAGTCATGTAATTTTTTTTTTACCCATTCTGCTGTACATGATGAAATCAATGTGCTCATCCAGCTAACGTGTGGCGCTCATCGTGTCAGACTGATGAAGTATGGATGGAGTAGTCACCCTACTGCCTGAGATGATTGATCATGATGGGTGTAATTCTCTTTGGCTTTGAAATTCTTCATCCAGCCACTGCCCCATATTTTCTTCTCCTCTCCAACCTGTTTAACTGTGACCCAAACACATTAGCTCTTAGCCTAATTGACTCTCTCAGCATAATGCTCACTTGCAAAATTTATAGAATGAATTATGATGTGGTCTGGAAACATGAGGACTATTGTTGATTAATCTCTGACACTCATTCATTTCAATGTATGTTTTCATAAGGGCCTCCTGCCAAACTGCTCCTGTTCAGTCTTAAGAGGCCTATGCTCTGTAAAAACAGAGTTATTTGGATTAGTCAAAGATACCATTTATTTTCCATAAACCATTTGAGGATATTTTGTAACTTCTATTTCCTTTTATTGTATTGCAAATGTGTTTTTTCTTCTTCAGTATTGCATGTCTCTGGCTGAGTGGCTACTATAAAATGGATCACAACCCGCCATGATTGGGAGTCCCATAGGGCGGGTTTGGCCAGTGTAGGCCACCATTGTAAATAAGAATTTGTTCTAAACTGACTTGCCTAGTTAAACCAAGGTTATTAAAAAAAAAATCTAATAACAAAAATAATTACCTCTCCTGTGCTTAACCTAATTGCTAGAAGTCTTTTTTAGATTACATTTCTCAATCAAATGCGTTAGTCATCCAAAGTGCCTAACAAGAACCCAGGCCTATATCTTAAAAGAGCTAGCTGAAGGGCCAGGGGAGGGCAGAGGTTTGAAGACAGGGCCAGCTAGAGGGCAGAGCTGGTGTCAAGGCTGGGTCAGGGTAGCTTGCAGTGCAGGAAACAAGAAGCAAGCAGGGCAGTGCAAGACCAACTAGAGGCAGAGTAGGAAAACTAATCACGCCAAGGTTATAGTTGTTAAGAGTCTCTGGTCACACTTTACATTCAGTGGCCCTAGAACCTGTGTATTTACATAATGATAATGTGGGTACACATTGTTACATACAGTGCATTCGGAAAGTATTCAGACCCCTTAACTTTTTCCCAATTTTGTTACGTTACGGCCTTATTCTAAAATATTTAAGATATTTTTTTCCCTTTTTAATCTACACACAATACCCTAAAATGAAAAAAAAAATGGAAATAACAAATTTACATAAGTATTCAGATGCTTTACTCAGTCCATGTTGAAGCACCTTTGACAGCGATTACAGCCTCAAGTCTTTGGTATGACGCTACAAGCTTGGCACACCTGTATTTGGGGAGTTTCTCCCATTTTTCAGGTCTCGCCAGAGATGTTCGAATGGGTTCAAGTCCGGGCTCTGGCTGGGCCACTCAAGGACATTCAGAGTTGTGTTGTCTTGGCTGTGTGTTTAGGGTCGTTGTCCTATTGGAAGGTGAATCGTCGCCCCAGTCTGAGGTCCTGAGTGCTCTGGACCAGGTTTTCATCAAGGATCTCTCTGTACTTTGCTCTGTTCATCTTTCCTTCGATCCTGACTAGTCTCCCAGTCCCTGCCGCTGAAAAACATCCCGCAGCATGATGCTGTCACCACCATGCTTCCCCGTAGGGATGGTGCCAGTTTTCCTCCAGACGTGACACTTGGCATTCAGGCCAAAGAGCTCATTCTTGGTTTCATCAGACCAGATCATCTTGTTTCTCATGGTCTAAGAGTTGTTTCGGTGCCTTTTGGCAAGGAGCCGGCAGTCTGCAAGGAGCCGCCAGAGCCGCCATTCTGCAAGGAGCCGCCAGAGCCGCCAGTCAGCCAGGAGCCGCCAGTCAGCCAGGAGACGCCAGAGCCGCCAGTCTGCAAGGAGTCCCCAGAGCCGCCAGTCTGCAAGGAGCCGCCAGTCAGCCAGGAGCCGCCAGTCAGCCAGGATCCGCCAGTCAGCCAGGATCCGCCAGAGCCGCCAGGATCCGCCAGAGCCGCCATTCAGCCAGGATCCGCCAGAGCCGCCATTCAGCCAGGATCCGCCAGAGCCGCCATTCAGCCAGGATCCGCCAGAGCCGCCATTCAGCCAGGATCCGCCAGAGCCGCCATTCAGCCAGGATCCGCCAGAGCCGTCAGTCAGTCAGAAGCTGCCAGAGCCGTCAACCAGCCTGAGGTACCTCTCAGTCCTGAGCTACTCCTCGGTCCTGAGCTACCCCTCGGTCCTGAGCTACTCCTCGGTCCTGAGCTACCCCTCGGTCCTGAGCTGCCCCTCGGTCCTGAGCTGACCCTCGGTCCTGAGCTGACCCTCGGTCCTGAGCTGACCCTCGGTCCTGAGCTACCCCTCGGTCCTGAGCTACCCCTCAGTTCTGAGCTACCTCTCAGTCCTAAGCTATCCCTCAAGTCCTGAGCTACCCCTCAGTCCTGAGCTACCCCTCAGTCCCGAGCTGCCCCTCAGTCCCGAGCTGCCCCTCAGTCCAGTGGGGCCCTTTGTTAGGGTTCCTAGGCCAAGGTCGGCGGCGAGGGTCACACTCAAAGGACGCTAAGGAGGTGGACTAAGACAATGATGGAGTGGGGTCCACGTCCAGCGCCAGAGCCGCCACCACGGACAGATGCCCACCCAGACCCTCCCCTATAGGTTTTATGTTGTGCGGTCGGAGTCCGCACCTTGGGGGGGGGGGGGGGGTACTGTCACGTTCTGACCATAGTTCTTGTGTGTTTTCCTTGTTTTAGTGTTGGTCAGGACGTGAGCTGGGTGGGCATTCTATGTTGTGTGTCTAGTTTGTCTATTTTTATGTTTGGCCTGATATGGTTCTCAATCAGAGGCAGGTCTTAGTAATTGTCTCTGATTGGGAACCATATTTAGGTAGCCTGTTTTGTTTTTTGTTTTTTTGGGTGGTTGTCTTCTGTCTTTGTGTCATTGCACCAGATAGGACTGTTTCGGTTTTCACATTTATTGTTTTGTATTTTGTAGTGTTCTCGTTCAGCGTCTATATTAAAGATGTTGAACACTAAACACGCTGCATTTTGGTCCTCCTCTCCTTCGACGGAAGAAAACCGTTACAGGTGGCCTACTTTGGCACAGGACATCGCCCACTATGTCAACTCATGTTCAGTATGTACTCAATCCAAATCTCCCTGGCACGCTCCAGCAGGGAAACTACTTCCCCTTCCCGTGCCTCAGCGGCCTTGGTCACATCTGTCCATAGACTTTGTAATGGAGCTCCCACTTTCTGATGGTTTTACCACTATTCTGGTTGTTGTTGACAGATTCTCTATATCCTGCCGTTTTATTCCTCTCTCCGGGCTACCTACTGCTCTTCAGGTCGCTGAGGCACTATTCCAGCAGGTCTTCTGGCACTATGGCCTTCTGGAGGACATTGTTTCTGACCGTGGTCCCCAATTCACGTTACGGGTCTGGAAAGCCTTTATGGAGAAGCTGAGGCCACGGTCAGCCTCACATCTGGGTACTGGCATCAGTCTAAGGGGCGGGTGGAGAGGACCAAACAGGAGCCCAGTTCCTTCCCTGGGCGGAGTATGCCCAGAACTCACTTTGTCACTCCTCCACCTGGCTGGCTCCCTTCCAGTGCATCCTGGGATATCAGCTGGCCCTGGCTCCTGTGGACTCAGAGCCAGACCAAGGCCCCTGCGGTGGACGAGTGGTTCCCGGCATCAAAAGGATCAAGCGGACCTCCACCACAGTGAGGCTCCCGTGTTCCATCCTGGTGATCGCATCTGGCTCTCCACCTGGAACCTCCCGCCCTATCGGAAGCTGAGCCCTCAAAGTCCTCCAGAGGGTTAACTACCGGATGTCACCCTCCTGATTCCCTCCTCAGGCCGGTGGTTCCTGGTCCCCTGGTTGATGACGTCCCCCGCGACACCCCTGCCTCCCCTGGACATCGAGGGGACCCCCTCCTATACTGTTAGGTCCCTCCTGGTCTCCCAACATTGTGGGGGACGGCTCCAGTACCTGCTGAACTGGGATGGGTACTTTTTTCTTACTTTGTACCCCTTTTTCTCCCCTATTTTGTGATATCCAATTGGTAGTTAGTCTTGTCCCATCGCTGCAAGTCCTGTACGGCTGCGGGAGAGGTGAAGGTCAAGAGCCAATGCGTCCTCTGAAACATGACCCTACCAAGCAGCACTGCTTCTTGACACACTGCTCACTTAACCCGGATGCCAGCCGCACCAATGTGTCGGAGGAAACGCTGTACAGCTGGCCACCGCAGTCAGTGTGCATGCGCCCGGCCCGCCACAAGGAGTCGCTAGAGCGCGATGAGACAAGGACATCCCAGCAGGTCAAACCCTCCCCTATCCCAGACAACGCTGGGCCAATTGTGTGCCGCCGCATGGGTATCCCGGTCGCGGGTGGCTGAGACACAGCCTGGGATCGAACCCAGATCTGTAGTGACGCCTCTACGACTGCAATTCAGTGCCTTAGACCGCTGTGCCACTCGGGAGGCCCCATCATCCAGGATTTCTATCTCAGGGGGGTGGGGGTGGGGCATATATCACACCTACTCCTGCTCCCTCCCTCTGCGCTGATGTCACAGGTCTACTAACCGGTCCTAGCAACCCACATTGCGCACACCTGCTCCCCATTGTTAAGCACACCTGGAGTTCATCACCACCCCGATTACTCTCCTTTCATATAGCCCTCAGTTGCCTCAGTCATCAGACAGTTTTGGTTACGTTTAGTACGCATCTCCTGTTTTGTATTATCTTCATGTTTATTATTATTAAACTCACCTTACACACCCTGTGTATACATTACAGCCATGTTGGGTTTTTTGTCAAATTAAATGGAGGGAAATCTGTGCATCACGGCTGGATATGCTGTGCTTCCACCTCTCAAAATACATCCCATTATAAACGTGTTACTGTTACGACCTGCTTTTTGTGGCTCTTAAAACTTCCCATTAACGCAGCATGAAATTCTAATTTTCCCTTGTTTTTAAGGACACATATCAAATATTGCCACCCCTCCCACCTCAGTGCAAGCAAGCTGATGTTAGACTGGTAAATTGCTGTACCTGGCGTAAGGGCTAGAAAATGCCAGTGCGCCAGTTTTTACATGGCATAAACTAATGTGCATTTGACACTTGCGCCTACTTAGCGCCAGCTGAAAATATAGCCCTTAAAAGTGTTACGTAGTTGTTTAGGGCATTCCAATTTTAGCGACTTCCCTACTAATAGAATAAGGACACAAGTCATTTGTAACCGAGCGACAATGCATGGAAAGTATTTTAAGAAAAGTACTGAGACACTAGTATTTGGAATGTTTTGCATTCCGTTACCTTACAATAAGGGAATGCATACTAAATCACATGGAGGCATATAAATAGATAAGGGGTACGTAGCATCACCCCTCACACACATACATATGCATCCTCTGCCATCTTCTGCATTTTAATTGTCTCGCTGTTTGAAGTAACTCAAAGTGAATATGTGATTTGTCAATTGATTTTTTTCCACCCAGGCTATGAATAAAATGCTTTAATTATTTATGTGCTGACGTCAGACGTCCGTTTGAATGTTGTATGTGGTGCAGACCTCTTTCTCCGGGCTGGCTACTTCCCCTCCCCTCACAAACTCCCCCCTATCTGACACCCCTACCTGGCATTAATGGAACTCTCAATGCTTACGTTGCAGGCAGCTTGCAGAGAGGCGTCAACCAATGAGAAGGCGGCGCCAGGCACGAGGAGGACGGGGCATTCACAAGCGTTGAATAATAATAAAAAATGAGTCTCTCTCTGCTGCATTCCCCTCCGCTAGAGGCTTGTCTATGCCATCAGAGAGGTGTAACTCTCTGGAGCAGCTGGCTCCTATGGTAAACTGCATCTCAAAGACCACTGCTATGAATTGGCTGAATATGATTTCTCAGATCATAGCATCACATTCTCTGGGACATACTTATTTTCCCTTAATGTTTTTTAGAAAGATTAAAAGTGGATATGACACAATTAATAAAATAAATAACACTTCATCTATCTGTTCATCTTTTATTCACATGCATTTTACATTTGGTCAACACATTTGAATATGTTATATTACAAGTTACATTGCCTCATTATGTTATGTAATCACATGAGGCAATTGGCAGAAAAAGTTGTATTTCCCTCCGCTAACATTTTGCTAATAACATTTTGTTAATATCAAAATGTGCTTTTTGTTATTCACTTTAAATATCTGAAATATATTTGAAAGATACCATTTGAATGTCTGAGGGATGTTAGTATTGAATGGCCAGCTTAGCAATGCATCCACCAGTGTGGAAATTGGGGGACAAATGATGAATACCAAATCTGTCAATGGGATCAATGGGTGACATTCGGCCAATAGGGTGCACGTGAATAATTGACTGGGTGAAACATTAGGCCTAGTTCTGGCTCGTTCAGCGTTACTTGTACAAACTTCTGGTGGAGAGAAGCGTAAGCTCACAAAAATTCACTCTCAAGACATACCTCTCTCTAAGATTGATATTCACAATATAATTTTGATGTTGACGTGTCCTTTAAAAACAACAAAGAATGTTATCTACCAGCTGGTTTTGATAGGAAATAGAATACAGTGATCTGCGCATACTACCTTATTTCTAATGAATGACATGGCCATTTATGAGAGTGAGAGAGAGAGAGAGAGAGAGAGAGAGAGAGAGACAACCCCATCCACTGAAGATAGAAGTGTACAGCTGTTGCATTTAATAGGTTTTGAAGAGCCTTTTAAGAGCTCATAGTCAAGCCAGACTTATTTCATTCTGCTGCACAGAATAAGACCTAGAATTGGAGAAAAGACTGGAAAGTTGTTCCAAGGTCTTGTGAATTAGAGGGATAAGAAATAGGGGGGAGGAAAGTGGGAGTGAGCAAAAGTTTGAGTTACAGCACAAGTACGCAACTACCTATGTTCACTATTTCACAGATTAAAGGTATGATCTTACCCTTGACTAGCAGTTAGAAGTGCTACCCCTGGCCGACACTTTCTATAAATAACTTGATTACATAATGAAACTCGAACGCATTTGAATTGTCTATACAGTGGGGCAAAAAAGTATTTAGTCAGCAGCCACCAATTGTGAAAGTTCTCCCACTTAAAAAGATGAGAGGCCTGTAATTTTCATCATAGGTACACTTCAACTATGACAGACAAAATTATTTAAAACATCCAGAAAATCACATTGTAGGATTTTTTATGAATTTATTTGCAAATTATGGTGGAAAATAAGTATTTGGTCAATAACAAAAGTTTATCTCAATACTTTGTTATATACCCTTTGTTGGCAATAACAGAGGTCAAACGTTTTCTGTAAGTCTTCACAAGGTTTTCACACACTGTTGCTGGTATTTTGGCCCATTCCTCCATGCAGATCTCCTCTAGAGCAGTGATGTTTTGGGGCTGTTGCTGGGCAACACAGACTTTCAACTCCCTCCAAAGATTTTCTATGGGGTTGAGAACTGGAGACTGGCTAGGCCACTCCAGGACCTTGAAATGCTTCTTACGAAGCACTCCTTCATTGCCCGGGCAGTGTGTTTGGGATCACTGTCATGCTGAAAGACCCAGCCACGTTTCATCTTCAATGCCCTTGCTGATGGAAGGAGGTTTTCACTCAAAATCTCACGATACAGTGCCTTGCGAAAGTATTCGGCCCCCTTGAACTTTGCGACCTTTTGCCACCTCTCTCCAAGGTGGCATAGCAGTTCAGACGTCTTTTGTCCTCGTCTTGTCGTGTCCTGTATATATATATATTTACAACTTTTTCACATACATTTTATTTTTATTTTCCATCAACTCATCTTCAAAACACTCTCCTGCAACCCGCCTCACCAATGTATATTTATAAAAAAGTATTATTTACCTCAGATCTGTAATCCTCCAAGAAGCTAGCCAGAAACTCCAAGAAGCTAGCCTGAAACTAGCCAGAAGCTAATCCAGAAGCTAGTTCAGAAGCTAGTTAGCTCCTTTACTGGCAAATCGTTAATATTCAGCTAACCACGGTTTGTGGTCATCAGCTATCCTTTAGCTCGAAAATCTATCGCCAGTTCTGTACGGCGCAGCGCGGCTCGGAACGGAACATACCGGACCAATTTTTCTCTCCATGTCCCTGGACATTCATACCCGGATCTCACAGCTAGCTAGCTGCTATCCGTGTGACCATCGGCCTTCGTCGATTCCGGAGCAAACATAAATTATTCCGGAGCTAGCAAGCTCCGTCAATCACTCCTGAGTTCCATCAATCACACCTGGGCTGCAGTCACCTATCCGGACCCGTTTTACTGCCTTCGCGGAGCCCCACCGGGCCTTCACAACTGGACTGCCGACGTTATCTACCCGAAGGAGTTATTCGGCCGGCTCCTCCGTCGCGACGTTACCTGAACGCCCATCTGCGGCCTGCTAACCGTTAGCTGTCTTACCGGCTGCTATCTGAATAGACAATCGGACAATTTTTTTATTATTATTTTTTTTAAATTATTTTTTAAATTATTATTATTATCTTTTCTTCTTGGGCCTCTATAACTATATCTATTGTTTTTATTTTTGTTGTTGTTGTGTGATTTGGATTAATCCCCTCTACCACACGGAACCCCACTAATCTACTGACGGAACGTAAGGGGTGGCTAACAGACCTCCATCCTATGCTAGCTTGCTACCGATGCCCTGGCTAGCTGTCTAAATCACCAACCAACCTCTCCACTCACCGGACCCTTTTGATCACTCGACTAAGCATGCCTATCCTTAATGTCAATATGTCTTGTCCATTTCTGTTCTGGTTAGTGTTTATTGGCTTATTTCACTGTAGAGCCTCTAGTCCTGCTCACTATACCTTATCCAACCTATTAGTTCCACCACCCACACATGCAATGACATCTCCTGGTTTCAACGATGTTTCTAGAGACAATATCTCTCTCTTCATCACTCAATACCTAGGTTTACCTCCACTGTATTCACATCCTACCATACATTTGTCTGTACATTATACCTTGATGCTATTTTATCGCCCCCAGAAACCTCCTTTTACTCTATGTTCCAGACGTTCTAGACGACCAATTCTCATAGCTTTTAGCCGTACCCTTATTCTACTCCTCCTATGTTCCTCTGGCGATGTAGAGGTGAATCCAGGCCCTGCAGTGCCTAGCTCCACTCCTATTCCCCAGGCGCTCTCTTTTGACGACTTCTGTAACCGTAATAGCCTTGGTTTCATGCATGTTAACATTAGAAGCCTCCTCCCTAAGTTTGTTCTATTCACTGCTTTAGCACACTCTGCCAACCCGGATGTTCTAGCTGTGTCTGAATCCTGGCTTAGGAAGACCACCAAAAATTCTGAAGTTTTAATTCCAAACTACAACATTTTCAGACAAGATAGAACTGCCAAAGGGGGCGGTGTTGCAATCTACTGCAAAGATAGCCTGCAGAGTTCTGTCCTACTATCCAGGTCTGTACCCAAACAATTTGAACTTCTACTTTTAAAAATCCACCTCTCTAAAAACAAGTCTCTCACCGTTGCCGCCTGCTATAGACCACCCTCTGCCCCCAGCTGTGCTCTGGACACCATATGTGAACTGATTGCCCCCCATCTATCTTCAGAGGTCGTGCTGCTAGGCGACCTAAACTGGAACATGCTTAACACCCCAGCCATCCTACAATCTAAACTTGATGCCCTCAATCTCACACAAATAATCAATGAACCTACCAGGTACCTCCCCAAAACCTTAAACACGGGCACCCTCATAGATATCATCCTAACCAACTTCCCCTCTAAATACACCTCTGCTGTCTTCAACCAAGATCTCAGCGATCACTGCCTCATTGCCTGCATCCGTAATGGGTCAGCGGTCAAACGACCTCCACTCATCACTGTAAAACGCTCCCTGAAACACTTCTGCGAGCAGGCCTTTCTAATCGACCTGGCCGGGGTATCCTGGAAGGATATTGATCTCATCCCGTCAGTAGAGGATGCCTGGATATTTTTTAAAAATGCCTTCCTAACCATCTTAAATAAACATGCCCCATTCAAGAAATTTAGAACCAGGAACAGATATAGCCCTTGGTTCTCCCCAGACCTGACTGCCCTTAACCAACACAAAAACATCCTATGGCGTTCTGCATTAGCATCGAACAGCCCCCGTGATATGCAGCTGTTCAGGGAAGCTAGAAATCATTATACACAGGCAGTTAGAAAAGCCAAGGCTAGCTTTTTCAAGCAGAAATTTGCTTCCTGCAACACTAACTCAAAAAAGTTCTGGGACACTGTAAAGTCCATGGAGAATAAGAACACCTCCTCCCAGCTGCCCACTGCACTGAAGATAGGAAACACTGTCACCACTGATAAATCCACCATAATTGAGAATTTCAATAAGCATTTTTCTACGGCTGGCCATGCTTTCCACCTGGCTACTCCTACCCCGGACAACAGCACTGCACCCCCAACAGCAACTCGCCCAAGCCTTCCCCATTTCTTCTTCTCCCAAATCCATTCAGCTGATGTTCTGAAAGAGCTGCAAAATCTGGACCCCTACAAATCAGCCGGGCTAGACAATCTGGACCCTTTCTTTCTAAAATTATCTGCCGAAATTGTTGCCACCCCTATTACTAGCCTGTTCAACCTCTCTTTCGTGTCGTCTGAGATTCCCAAAGATTGGAAAGCAGCTGCGGTCATCCCCCTCTTCAAAGGGGGGGACACTCTTGACCCAAACTGCTACAGACCTATATCTATCCTACCGTGCCTTTCTAAGGTCTTCGAAAGCCAAGTCAACAAACAGATTACCGACCATTTCGAATCTCACCATACCTTCTCTGCTATGCAATCTGGTTTCAGAGCTGGTCATGGGTGCACCTCAGCCACGCTCAAGGTCCTAAACGATATCTTAACCGCCATCGATAAGAAACATTACTGTGCAGCCGTATTCATTGATCTGGCCAAGGCTTTCGACTCTGTCAATCACCATATCCTCATCGGCAGACTCGACAGCCTTGGTTTCTCAAATGATTGCCTCGCCTGGTTCACCAACTACTTCTCTGATAGAGTTCAGTGTGTCAAGTCGGAGGGTCTGCTGTCCGGACCTCTGGCAGTCTCTATGGGGGTGCCACAGGGTTCAATTCTTGGACCGACTCTCTTCTCTGTATACATCAATGAGGTCGCTCTTGCTGCTGGTGAGTCCCTGATCCACCTCTACGCAGACGACACCATTCTGTATACTTCCGGCCCTTCTTTGGACACTGTGTTAACAACCCCTCCAGGCAAGCTTCAATGCCATACAACTCTCCTTCCGTGGCCTCCAATTGCTCTTAAATACAAGTAAAACTAAATGCATGCTCTTCAACCGATCGCTACCTGCACCTACCCGCCTGTCCAACATCACTACTCTGGACGGCTCTGACTTAGAATACGTGGACAACTACAAATACTTAGGTGTCTGGTTAGACTGTAAACTCTCCTTCCAGACCCATATCAAACATCTCCAATCCAAAGTTAAATCTAGAATTGGCTTCCTATTTCGCAACAAAGCATCCTTCACTCATGCTGCCAAACATACCCTTGTAAAACTGACCATCCTACCAATCCTCGACTTTGGCGATGTCATTTACAAAATAGCCTCCAATACCCTACTCAACAAATTGGATGCAGTCTATCACAGTGCAATCCGTTTTATCACCAAAGCCCCATATACTACCCACCATTGCGACCTGTACGCTCTCGTTGGCTGGCCCTCGCTTCATACTCGTCGCCAAACCCACTGGCTCCATGTCATCTACAAGACCCTGCTAGGTAAAGTCCCCCCTTATCTCAGCTCGCTGGTCACCATAGCATCTCCCACCTGTAGCACACGCTCCAGCAGGTATATCTCTCTAGTCACCCCCAAGACCAATTCTTTCTTTGGCCGCCTCTCCTTCCAGTTCTCTGCTGCCAATGACTGGAACGAACTACAAAAATCTCTGAAACTGGAAACACTTATCTCCCTCACTAGCTTTAAGCACCAACTGTCAGAGCAGCTCACAGATTACTGCACCTGTACATAGCCCACCTATAATTTAGCCCAAACAACTACCTCTTTCCCAACTGTATTTAATTTGTATTTATTTATTTATTTTGCTCCTTTGCACCCCATTATTTTTTTATTTCTACTTTGCACATTATTCCATTGCAAAACTACCATTCCAGTACTTTACTTGCTATATTGTATTTACTTTGCCATCATGGCCTTTTTTTGCCTTTACCTCCCTTCTCACCTCATTTGCTCACATTGTATATAGACTTGTTTATACTGCATTATTGACTGTATGTTTGTTTTTACTCCATGTGTAACTCTGTGTCGTTTTATCTGTCGAACTGCTTTGCTTTATCTTGGCCAGGTCGCAATTGTAAATGAGAACTTGTTCTCAACTTGCCTACCTGGTTAAATAAAGGTAAAATAAATAAATAAATAAATAAACATTTCAGGCTTCAAACATAAAGATATAAAACTGTATTTTTTTGTGAAGAATCAACAACAAGTGGGACACAATCATGAAGTGGGTCGACATTTATTGGATATTTCAAACTTTTTTAACAACTCAAAAACTGAAAAATTGGGCGTGCAAAATTATTCAGCCCCTTTACTTTCAGTGCAGCAAACTCTCTCCAGAAGTTCAGTGAAGATCTCTGAATGATCCAATGTTGACCTAAATGACTAATGATGATAAATACAATCCACCTGTGTGTAATCAAGTCTCTGTATAAATGCACCTGCACTGTGATAGTCTCAGAGGTCTGATAAAAGCGCAGAGAGCATCATGAAGAACAAGGAACACACCAGGCAGGTCCGAGATACTGTTGTGAAGAAGTTTAAAGCCGGATTTGGATACAAAAAGATTTCCCAAGCTTTAAACATCCCAAGGAGCACTGTGCAAGCGATAATATTGAAATGAAAGGAGTATCAGACCACTGCAAATCTACCAAGACCTGGCCGTTCCTCTAAACTTTCAGCTCATACAAGGAGAAGACTGATCAGAGATGCAGCCAAGAGGCCCATGATCACTCTGGATGAACTGCAGAGATCTACAGCTGAGGTGGGAGACTCTGTCCATAGGACAACAATCAGTCGTATATTGCACAAATCTGGCCTTTATGGAAGAGTGGCAAGAAGAAAGCCATTTCTTAAAGATATCCATAAAAAGTGTCGTTTAAAGTTTGCCACAAGCCACCTGGGAGACACACCAAACACAAAACTTTTTGGCAACAATGCAAAACGTTATGTTTGGCGTAAAAGCAACACAGCTCATCACCCTGAACACACATCCCCACTGTCAAACATGGTGGTGGCAGCATCATGGTTTGGGCCTGCTTTTCTTCAGCAGGGACAGGGAAGATGGTTAAAATTGATGGGAAGATGGATGGAGCCAAATACAGGACCATTCTGGAAAAAAACCTGATGGATTCTGCAAAAGACTTGAGACTGGGACGGAGATTTGTCTTCCAACAAGACAATGATCCAAAACATAAAGCAAAATCTACAATGGAATGGTTCAAAAATAAACATATCCAGGTGTTAGAATGGCCAAGTCAAAGTCCAGACCTGAATCCAATCGAGAATCTGTGGAAAGAACTGAAAACTGCTGTTCACAAATGCTCTCCATCCAACCTCACTGAGCTCGAGCTTTTGCAAGGAGGAATGGGAAAAAATGTCAGTCTCTCGATGTGCAAAACTGATAGAGACATACCCCAAGCGACTTACAGTTGTAATCGCAGCAAAAGGTGGCGCTACAAAGTATTAACTTAAGGGGGCTGAATAATTTTGCACGCCCAATTTTTCAGTTTTTGATTTGTTAAAAAAGTTAGAAATATCCAATAAATGTCGTTCCACTTCATGATTGTATCCACTACTTTCGCAAGGCACTGTACATGGCACAGTTCATTCTTTCCTTTACACGGATCAGTCGTCCTGGTCCCTTTGCAGAAAAACAGCCCCAAAGCATAATGTTTCCACCCCCATGCTTCACAGTAGGTATGGTGTTCTTTGGATGCAACTCAGCATTCTTTGACCTCAAAACACGACGAGTTGAATTTTTACCAAAAAGTTATATTTTGGTTTCATCTGACCATTCTCCCAATCTTCTTCTGGATCATCCAAATGCTCTCTAGCAAACTTCAGATGGGCCTGGACATGTACTGGCTTAAGCAGGGGGACACGTCTGGCACTGCAGGATTTGAGTCCCTGGCGGCGTAGTGTGTTACTGATGGTAGGTTTGTTACTTTGGTCCCAGCTCTCTGCAGGTCATTCACTAGGTCCCCCCGTGTGGTTCTGGGATTTTTGCTCACCGTTCTTGTGATCATTTTGACCCCACGGGGTGAGATCTTGCGTGGAGCCCCAGATCGAGGGAGATTATCAGTGGTCTTGTATGTCTTCCATTTCCTAATAATTGCTCCCACAGTTGATTTCTTCAAACCAAGCTGCTTACCTATTGCAGATTCAGTCTTCCCAGCCAGGTGCAGGTCTACAATTTTGTTTCTGTTGTCCTTTGACAGCTCTTTGGTCTTGGCCATAGTGGAGTTTGGAGTGTGACTGTTTGAGGTTGTGGACAGGTGTCTTTTATACTGATAACAAGTTCAAACAGGTGCCATTAATACAGTTAACAAGTGGAAGACAGAGGAGCCTCTTAAAGAAGAAGTTACAGGTCTGTGAGAGCCAGAAATCTTGCTTGTTTGTAGGTGACCAAATACTTATTTTCCACCATAATTTGCAATTAAATTCATTAAAAATCCTACAATGTGATTTTCTGGATTTCTTTTCTCATTTTGTCTGTCATAGTTGACACCTATGATGAAAATTACAGGCCTCTCATCTTTTTAAGTGGGAGAACTTGCACAATTGGTGGCTGACTAAATACTTTTTGCCCCACTGTAGGTGTTTAACTTTAACTTTTACTGTAGCAATCCAGAGAGAAACATTTTAAACTCATTATTATCTCATTTCGGAAATGTAACGCAAATTAACGTTTTTTTTTGTGAGCTTGTGAAAGAGGTGCTTGGCTTTGGTAATAGATAAATTTCATTTTGGAAGACTAAGGTCCTCCTGCATCATCACTTTGTCACATTTGCCACAGGGAAAAGAAAATGGATTCCACATTTTAATTCAGTTGTCTGGGGGAGTGCAACCAAGGGTTAATCGCTGCATAGCATCACTTTTTAGAGTTTGAATAAACAAAGGCAGAAAGCTCTATCTTTTTAGATGGCCTGTCTGTAATGAGGACTGCAAGGCCCTCCAATAAACATAGTGAAAATAAACACCAATTAGGGAATTTTATACACTCAAGATAAAGATGGGCTCTCTGAAATAAGTGATGAAGGAGACTCAAGAGCTTAAAGGACTGTTGAGGAGAGCTCATAAAAATGATGCTACACAGGCTGAGGGACATATGACAAGCTACTGATGCTGATGATGAGTAATCCTGCAGTCACTTATCTTTTCATCCTTTTATATTCATTATTGACAACCAACGGCCGGCTCAGAGAAAACTGTTCTGAGGGACGGTGGGGGTGAGGAGGGAAGGTTATGTGTCTGTGCTTGTTTTAAAAGTGCCTATCTCTGTTAATGATGGGTGAATCATCCCGGCCCCCCCCCTTCCCACCCCTTGTCCACCACTAGTACCATACAAGCTACTAATGAGCTCCTTATCAGCATCATGTTACACTCTGGTCACACAAAAATGTGCATTTGCTCCCTAACCTGGTAAATCCATACAAATTCTGACTGGAGAATAATATGTTGGCTGTTGCTGTACATATGAACATTTAGCCATCAGCAGCAACATGAAGGGTGTCCCAGCTAGCACATTTGGTTCTTCTGGAGTTGTAGGAACATATGTTTTTGGTTTCACACTAGTTGTGGGAACGAAGCCATATGTTTCCTGACAGTAAAACTGAACACTTTTTAAACGTTCTGAGAACAGAAGTTAACATTTTGCCGGTTGTGGGAATATTTATTTTTAGGTTGCAGGGAGGTTCTGAGAATGTTTTACTCTGGTTCCTTGAACGTTTTCCTGGGAGGTTTAATCTACACTCTGAGAATGGAAATTATAGGTTATTTGGAGGTTTTTTAATAACTTCCTTAAAACTTGAACAGAATTTCTAAGGAGTGACGCCGGACAGGAGAAGCAGGTACGAGGAGTCAAACATTTAATCAGGAACGGAGAAAGAACACGACAGGAACAGCGTCAGCACACGGGTAAACAAGGACATATGACAAGCATCACTCCAGAAGCAGAGAACAGAGCTAGGGAACAGACAGATATAGGGAAGGCAATAGGGAAGGCAATAACACAAGTAATAGTAGAGTTCAGCTGAGTCCAATGAGCGCAGATGCATGTGACGGGGAAAGGCAGGTGTGCTTACTGATGGTGGCTTGATTGTGTAATCCTGGAGAACCTGGCACCCTCGAGTGCCAGGGGGAGGAAGAGCGGGAACAGGTGTGACAGTACCCCCCCCTGGGGGCACCACCCGGCGTCCCACGTGGGTGAACCGGACGATACATGGGCGCTGGGCAAGCAGGCTGGGAGAGGGGGAGGAAGAGCGGGAGCAAGCGTGACAGAATTCTTCAATAAGACTTTTAATAACACTGTTAACTTACTTTGGGTTAACATTTTGAACTCCAAGCAAAGATAGGACAAATGGAAATGGATTTCCTTAGACATTAATTTATTTTTATTTTTTATTGTGACACAGCATGAGTGAGATTCAAACCTATCTTCTGTTCTCTATAAATGGAATAAGTCCACTGCCCCACCAGAATGGAGCTAGCATGCCATGTTTCTTCACACATTCAAAGCTGTTAATTTTTGTCTATTCAAACAGACCCAATTTCAAAAGAAAAATCACTCATTAAAGGTACAATATGCAGAAATTGCTCTGCCATTTCCTGGTTGCTAAAAATAATAATAATAAAAATAAAAATAAATTAATGTCTAAGGATATCCATTTCCATTTGTCCTATCTTTGCTTGGAGTTCAAAAATGTTAACCCAAAGTAAGTTAACAGTGTTATTAAAAGTCTTATTGAAGAATTCTGTCACGCTTGCTCCCTGTCGTGTTCTTTTTAAGTGATAAAACAAGCAATGGATAGTGTTGAGAATCAGTGTACCATTTTAAACCGCTGTAAAATATATTTTCAATAACAAAAAAGAACAGGAAGCATAGAAATAGTGCCCATGGAACAGATCTACTGCTTCTTAGACTTGCTTTCAATGACAATTACAGATCTATAACTTACATTTCTATGTGAAGTTGGTCAGATTGCCCCCAAAAAATACAAAGCAAGTCTAAGCAGCGTAGCCTAGTGGTTAGAGCGTTGGACTAGTAACCGGAAGGTTGCGAGTTCAAACCCCCGAGCTGACAAGGTACAAATCTGTCGTTCTGCCCCTGAACAGGCAGTTAACCCACTGTTCCCAGGCCGTCATTGAAAATAAGAATGACTGACTTGCCTGGTTAAATAAAGGTAAAATAAAATAAATAAAAAGAAATATTGCAGCTTTAAGATCAGGGGTGTCCAATTTGTGGGTGCGGCCAACACACCTGAACACACTTAACAAGCTAGATGATAGAGTTTTGTTGATGCTAAGAACAGAATGTATATGTTTTTAAATAACATTCTTAGAACATTCTCTCAATGTTACTAAAGTTTTCTTGTGGTTTTTATAGAAAGTTTTCTTAAAGTTCTTGAGAACTTTACTTTAAATAGAACCACGAGGAAACAATTTACTGAAATTCCAACAGAAGAATGTTGTTTCAAACCTGTTGCAGAACGTTCCTAGAACATTACCAAAATTAAATGTAATCATGTTTGAACTTTTAGAAAACGTTCTGTTAAGTAATGAAATACCAAGAAAATTGTTGTATGCAAAATAAATCAGACAACCGCGCTCTCACCAAGCTCTAAAAACATGGTTCTCAGAATGTTATGTGCTGGCTGGGGTACTACATCTTAAAGGGTAACTCTCAACCCCAATTTCAGCCTTTGCTCAACCCTTTAAACTATATATTTTTTATTAATTCAGGTGAGAAGTTTTGTTTGGGAGGAATTGCTCATAAATATAAATTTTGGAGTGGGTAAATGTAGTTGTACCTGATCCCAACACTTTCGCACTAAAGTATACCTACCAGAAGTCCACTGGCATGCTCTGATAATAAAATGATGTGCATCGAGAGCAAATACGGCTTTTGGCAGTTAGCTCACAGTGAGTGGTAGGGTGCTGAGTTCCTGAGTTCCTGAGAGCTATTGCCATTTGCAGACTAAATTCTAATCCCTCATGGGGCGCAATTTTTTTTGTTGTTGATGTGGACTCACATTTATTGCAGTATTATGTTGGGAAGAAAAGTTTAATCGTCAACTAGAAAATGAAGATTAGGGGCTCAATTCAATCTAACCAGCAATGCAGTATTTACCCACTAGGTCTTTTTCCAATGGTCAAATAAAAATTCTGAATGGACCAGAAAACTGTCAATTAACGCAGGTCAGGGTGAGCTAGCGAACAGATTGCTGATTCGCTGGACAGCTACAGGATCGGGTGTAGCGCAAAAGTCAAATTGTAAGGAGAGAGGATAGCCATAGTAAATAAATATGCAGCTCCAAAAGTTGTTTGGTGATCAATAATATTGCAAGCTTTCCAGCAATGGGGCATCAACCAACAATTACTAGCTTAAGCCTATTGGTAGTGCTGAGCGAATATTGCTTTTTGGAGGTTGGTTCAGTTTCAGTTAGATTATTTAAAAAATGATCATGGTTTTTGATTTCGGTTTTGAATATGATTTTTTACATTAACCTCTAGCGACGAGCAATCCCGTATCCGGGAGCGTAATCATAGCCTCAAGCACATTACCATAACGCAAAGTTTCCTATTCATGAAAATCGCAAATGAAATGAAATAAATATATTCAAACACAAGCTTAGCCTTTTGTTAACAACACTGTCATCTCAGATTTTCAAAATGCGTTACAGCCAAAGCTACACAAGCATTTGTGTAAGAGTATTGATAGCCTAGCATAGCATTAATCCTAGCATTCAGCAGGCAACATTTTCACAAAACAAGAAAAGCATTCAAATAAAATCATTTACCTTTGAAGAACTTCGGATGTTTTCAATGAGGAGACTCTCAGTTAGATAGCAAATGTACATTTTTTCCCAAAATATTATTTGTGTAGGAGAAATCGCTCCGTTTTGTTCATCACTTTTGGCTAAGAAAAAAAAACGAAAATTCATTCACTACAACGCTAAACTTTTTTCCAAATTAACTCCATAATATCGACAGAAACATGGCAAACGTTGTTTAGAATCATCCTCAAGGTGTTTTTCACATATCTATTCGATGATAAATCCTTCGTGGCAGTTGGGTTTCTCCTCAGTAGCAAACGGAAAAGTACTTGCAGCTGGAGATTACGCAATAATTGCAACGGAGAACACCAAGCGATCACCTGGTAAATGTAGTCTCTTAGGGTCAATCTTCCACTGATATGCCTACAAATACGTCACAATGCTGCAGACACCTTGGGGAAAACGTGGAAAAGGTAAGCTAACTCCTAGCCCCTCCACAGCCATATAAGGAGTCATTGCCATGAGGCGTTTTCAAAAAATGCGGCACTTCCTGATTGTATATTTATCTGGGTTTTTTCTGTAACATCAGTTCTGTGGCACTCACAGACAATATCTTTGCAGTTTTGGAAACGTCAGAGTGTTTTCTTTCCAAAGCTGTCAATTATATGCATAGTCGAGCATCTTTTCGTGACAAAATATCTTGTTTAAAACGGGAACGTTTTTCATCCAAAAATTAAAAGAGTGCCCCCTATATCGAAGAAGTTAAATGCACTTTGCATTATGTGGGTGGAATGTTGTAACAACACAGAATAAAACATTGAATAAAAGTCCCATGAAGGTAGTGACTGCGCATTACTGCTTAGCACTTTTACCACTATTACTTTAACAAAATCAGTATTTCATTTGTTGTGTATATTACATTTGTTTTATTTGATGACTTTATTTAATTCCAAATCATCATCTCATATCTATAGAGTTTCTGCCTATGCTGTCTGACAAAATCCCTATTTTGTAGTTTCTCCAAAGTAAATAAAAGTATGCCTTATGACAGCTGAATACCAACTATCAATCACTTAGATCATGTGTTTTCAGGTACCTGGTGAATCATAATTGTTCTCTATATCACATCAAGATCACACATTCTTCTCTCTTCCTTAGCAGTTTTAAAGATACACAGACCAGACAAGTAGGTGCGCAATGGATTATGGTCATTGTAGGTTATTATCACGTTTTATGTGCTAAACTATGTAGAATATTGGCCTGTTAGAAATTCCATACTACATATCACAGTTCAAGCTGGATCTGATTTATCTCTAGAGAACTGCTATGTGCACATTGAGCTCACAGAAAATACCCCTGAAGGAAATGGAATTCAAATCATTTAACCGACTTTGGTCAAACAAAAAATAACAGAAGTGTTGGGTTCATTGCTCAGCATGACCTACGGGTCTTTTGGTATGTCAAAACTGGTTGAAAGTGACAATTGACTTGTAAAGCTTGCATTTGTAATTTGTTGTTAAAATGAATTACTGTGGCGAAGAAGCACTCTACTGTTCCTTTCGATCCATTTGTGCTCTCCAAACTCCCGCCAGTGGAGAGCGCTTTGTTCTCTTGTTGAAATGTTTGCTGTTGCTTTCACATGTTTAAATGCATATGTGGTAAATCTTTAGTCCATCTCATACTACAATAATTGCTAGCGTTTCATCATTTCCCCATTCCGTTTATTGCAACACTTCAACATTTCTGTTTCAAGTTTGATACAATACATTTTCATTCACCATTTCTTACCCTGAGTGGGTGGGATGTTTATTGTGCACATGAACATTCGCAAGACTCCTCATGAGGTAGAAGTTGTTCATTTACACTGAACAAAAATATAAATGCAACAGATAAGGCGTTGGTCCCATGTTTCATGAGCTGAAATAAAGTATCCCAGAAATTGTTACATTTACACAAAAAGCTTATTTCTCTCAAATGTTGTGTACAAATGTCTTTACATTCCTGTCAGTGTGCATTTCTCCTTTGCCAAGATAATCCATCCACCTGACAGGTGTGGCATATCAAGAAGCTGATTAAACAGTGTGATCATTATACAGGTGCACCATGTGCTGGGACAACAAAAGGCCACTAAAATGTTGTCACACAACACAATGCCACAGATGTCTCATGTTTTGAGGGAGCATGCAATTGGCATGCTGACTGCAGGAATGTCCATCAGAGCTGTTGCCTGTGAAATGAATGTGCATTTCTAAACAATAAGCCGCCTCCAACGTCATTTTTGAGAATTTGGCAGTATGTCCAACTGGCCTCACAACAGCAGACCACGTGATTGGCATTGTGTGGGTGAGCGGATGGCTGATGTCAACGTTGTGAAAAGAGTGCCCCCATGGTGGCGGTGGGGTTATGGTATGGGCAGGCATAAGCTACGAACAACGAACACCATTGTATTTGAACAATGGCAATTTGAATGCACAGAAATACCATGACGAGATCCTGAGGCCCATTGTGAGGCCAATTTTTTTTAAGGTATCTCTGACCATGTTAAGGGAATTTTTATCAATGATGACTAATTATGTATACATTTCAATCAGGACTGACTAATCCGAATACTATTATGTTACTATACAGGTACTAATCAGAATACTAAATGTTACTGTATATGTATGAGTTTTCATTCTTGATCCCAGTACTGAAAATAATGTGTGTGTGTGTGAACGTGGGCAAAAGTTAGAACAATGACGGTCTGTTCCTTGGTACAAATGAATGAACTGTCTAGAATGCTTATCTACACTGACTGACCTTGGCTCTAGGCGAGGAGGGAAGGCTTGAGAGCTATAGGGCCTTTCTACCAGTGTCAAGAAGAGACGGAACATTTAGAAAACGCTGACGTCATTTTCAGTTTATAACCTGTGGTAAAATGTGTATGAACTCAGTACTCTCTTGAATAAAGGCTGTTACTTGACTTTTAAGACCGGACTCTGTCCATTCCTATAAAATAAGGGTCTTACAAATCCTTATGAATTGTCAGAGTGTTTAATTTAATTGGGTATTAAAACAGAGGAATCAAATTCCTTCAACAATTGGTCCTTCGAAGCCGGGATCTAAAAATCTGTCCCTGCCATCTGGAGGTCATATGCCGGAAAAATCGTGCACGTTTAAAAAAAAGACCTGGCTTCGGGATTGAGGTTAAAAACAGGCTGGCGTTTAACCCAGATGGCAGGTACGGTGACAGATCCAAACGAACAGTGCTTTTCCCAGTCGGCAGCAGGTCAGTAGCCTTTATTCTCGAATTTGGGAGAGATTATTTCGGATATTATTGATTAAAATGTTATAAAGGAGTTGGATTTGATAAATAATAGGTGCTTGAATATTCTGAACAAATACAATGGGTTTCTACCTTGGGTTTTAACCAAAATCGATAGGAAGGAAACAGGTCTGAAATTGACCTGTGGTAAGGTGCACTACCATAAATAAACTAGGGCTGAATAAATCCTGGTTTTGCAAGCCAGAAGGTTATTAAGGAGAGATATAGTACGCATTGGAGAATTAGGACGCTTGTTCCGTACAAATACGATAGCCATTCATTCAAAAAACATACCTAAATAAAGTTTGAACCTGAGTAGTCTATCTGTATAATAGAAGTAGTCTGACTATCAAGAAGTAGCAGATAAGGTATATATATAACAGGTGAGGATAAATTAGGCTTGGTGAGAAGGCTGGGTAATTCTAGGCGAACAGAATAATTGAACCTGTACAATGCTGAAAGAAATGAATATCAAAGGATGAGGTTAACTTAGTCTAGAGTAGTGAGATATGAGACATTAACGTTGAAAGTCCCAAAAATAATATCCTACGGGTGAAATGTAATGTCCGATCAAAAGTCTTCTATAGACGTGGTTCACAGGAGAGGTTAACTTAGTCTAGAGTAGTGAGATATGAGATATTAACGTTGAAAGTCCCAAAAAGAATATCCTATGGGTGAAATGTAATGTCCGATCAAAGTCTTCTATGGACGTGGTTCACAGGAAGGAAAATAAATACTGACTATCTTTAAAGAGACACACACATAATAAAGTACTTAAGTAACGGTAAATTGCTAATTCGTAGAAAGATACGCACATAGAATTTAAAATTAAATATAGTAAGGCATAGATAAGTGATTAAATACCATAGCTACTAGTAACGGTAAGGATTAAGAATGGGTGGAAATGCCTCAAAAGAAGCGCCGGGACTAACGGGGGACGAGCGTTATATGGAACAGAGAGACTTGATTTTGGTCTAAGATGGAGAAAGAAATACGATTTTGATGGCCGTCTAAATGTAGAAAAGCTGGAATCACTTATAAAACAGTTACATAAGGAATGTGGAAATAATGTGAAAAAGCAGAATAAATGTGTTTTTAGATAGAATTGAAAAAATAAGTCATTAAAAATAATGGCGAGACAATTTCAATGTAATACGCTATTTTGCCCAAAATGATCTGGTGGAATAATGTATTGAGATGGGAGTCGTATTTAAATAAATGTATCATAGAAGAGAAAGTCACCTAAAGTTAAATGTAGGGAATAACGGAGAGATACGATACAATTTCGTGCTATCCGGATGTTATAGCTATTTATGAATCGACTGACATACGATAAATTTAGCACAAAACATGGCACGTTTAAATGTTAGGGTATAGTAAGTTGAGAAGTTGGGTTGGTTTTACTTTGATGATTAGAATTTAAAACTGAACTCAATCTGAATAGGGAATATATATTTTACAGAGGCAGGCAGATTTGTGGCGTCGTTTTACGTTGAACAACATCGTTCCTCAAATTTAAACATAGAAAATGGGTTGTGGCAATTAGAGGAAAATGTGTGCATTATAGCTTAGAGTTACTTTTCAAAAGTGGCTAAAAGTTCCAAATGCATTTAAAAAAAGGAGAAATATCGTAAAGATAGTCTGAAAAGATGCTACAGCCAGCAACGGAATTGCTAGACACTCAATGGGGCTATATAGTGCAACGCTTTGGACTATGAAATAGGTAAGAATAGTTTAATCGTAAAAAGTTGTGATTGTTTTCCCAAGTATTGATTTTTGGTTAGGTAATGCCAGTGAATTCGAACAAAAAGTAACGTATTCTAAACATGATCTGTTTTCCGTTTTCATTGCGGGGAAAAAGTAAAATGTCTTATCTTAAAGGGACAGTGCACGGTTATCACAGTGGTTTGAGTGTATGGCAGTGTATAAAATATTTTGGGATGACAATTTGAAGATAGACTGAATGAATTACATGAAACATCGAGAGATTTAAAACAAATGATGTGAAGGGATTATCAGAATTATTAGGTTTTGTTGTTGTAGTAAAAGTTTGGGTTAAGGGGATTTCCCTGTTCCCAGAGACAAGGTATTTTAAAGGGGTACACTCATATATGGATTATTTAGGAGTTTTAATTAGACAAGTGAATAACGTATTGGGAATAGAGTCGTAATTAAAATGCTAAGTCAAAGACGAGACAGTTATTTAAATCAAAATGAGTTCTAAAAAACAACGAAAAGACAATTACGATTTATGTCCATCGAAATGTTTTATAAAATTAGCGAATTTAGAGATATTGGTTGGTGTTGTAAATTATAATTCAAGATTTGAACAGATGTGATAAATTAGGTTTGGTTTTTTCGAACAACAATTATTTACAATTCATTGCCGATATATGGAACCTTATGAGTTTTTATTTTATGAGTTTTAATTACACAAGTGATTTATTTTATTTTAAGGATAAAGGGTTCTTTAATATGTCTAATATGGTATGGAACATGACTATAAAAGGGTGGTATGACCTTTTGACCTTATCGTGGCTATCTTTTGGGGTCTGATCAGCCCCGGGGGAGAGCCATTTGTATAATGAATTGTGGTCAGTTGGGTTACTAATTTTAAGGTAAATGAGTTATAATGGAGTTTTAAGTTTGGGGTTTAGAATTATTGTTTGAATCACTGAAGCTGATTTACAATATTAGCTGTGAAGTTTTTGAATTGGCTATTATGGATTTGATATTACAACAGAAAATAGTTATATTTATCATTGAGAATAAATAGGGGGGATAAATTACTGTAGATAAGGTATTCCACACTATGCAACATATATTAAATTCATGTAATTGTCAGATAGGATACTGAGGATCCCTGAAGGAAAGAGCTTGTAAAGTGTAGGAAGGATTTCAATATGGTTAGCATTTGTTTTTTCTAAAATCAATGATTTTAGATAGTCAAGCAGTGAGACGCTTAGTGGCATTTTGAGAGCAAAGAGGAAAAGTTTTAGAAGGGGAGCCAGGACGAGCAAAGATACAGAATGTGTAGATAACAGTTACTGAATGGAGACAAAAGGGAGAATTGGACATACATGATAATGTCAGAAAATAAGGATAATTTACTAATCCTCCCTAAGTCATGATTTAGGGTATATAAGGTTATTACCTGGGCAGAGCCAGGTATCAAAATGGGGGTGGGTAAGTTAGTGGCCTATTGGATAAGAAACTAATTTAAAAAAATATAAAAAATGTTTAGCTAACAAATAGGCATATAAGTTAAAGATATAATCAGATAAAACATATGAGAAACTGTTTGTTAACCAAGCCTGTATGTCCAGGATTTTATGCATTACAGGTGAACTACAGGTGAAGCCACTCAATCCAGTCCCAGAGGCTTGTTGGGGGGACCATACCAAGGACTCCTGGTGACAGCTAGCTGAAAGAGCTACCCGGATTCATATCACACGGTGGGAGGGCAAGACACAATGACACTGTCGAACAATAAACAGTGTTTATTGAAAATAAGAATTTGTTCTTAACTGACTTGCCAGGTTAAATAAAGGTATAAAATAAAAATAAAACTGTTTTTGTTCATAGAAGTGAAGATGTGTCTTGCTAGTGATGTGTCTTGCTAGTCTTGCTAGTCTTGCTAGTGATGTGTTCTCGGGGAGAGGGTGGGGCTTCACATGGAAGCTGTTCGTCTGAGCTGTCTTATCGTGGGTGACATATTCCTGATACAGCACGTCCTACTTGAGTATGCGGAGAGTGGTAATTTGACCATGGTTTAGACGATGAGGATTTTGTTCCAAAATAAGCATAAGAGATCCCTAGATCTGGGTAGACAGGAAGTTAGAGTAGAGGTTGGGAAGGATCTCTCAATGGAGTTTTATGTAGACCAAAATGGAGTCTCTAACTACATGGCAGTCTAGGACTCTGAGCCATTATGGCATATATCGGTGCAGGTTCCCATATTGATCGTGGACACAGGTCATAGCTCATTTGGAGAGAGAGGGCTATATGAATCCACTCACCCAGTATGGAAGAAGGTAGAGTATAGTGAAGGTGAGAGTTTTTGATTGTAATCAGGAGAGAGCGATGTATTGCATAAAGATACGCCTAACCCTTTAAACAGAAATGAAGGAGGATCTAGGGTTGTGGTATGGATATGACCAGGTCTTGGTCGACACCCTAGTACGGTTCTGGGTAGAGGAGTTTAGGCCGGTATGGTAAAGCTGTTCACGAAAGCAGGAATGCCAGATAATGACAGTTGTATTGATTTTGCACTATTTATATCCCCAGGTTCCCCTTAAATCAAGACTTCCTCCCTTTACAGTGACCGGAGGAGATTATTACCGTTTGGCCCGGTACAGTACTCTTGGGAAATGATGTCAGGGCGAGGTTTTACCGACAGATTGGACAGGATTATGCTCCCTTGTACATTTGGGAATGCCTTTTACACTCATTCAACACCAAGACATGAAGTTTAGCCAAATGGGAGAAAAAGAGCTACTCCATCCGGGTCTCTTGATGACAAAGTATACATTGATAACATTGGGGTTCCACGGGGGTGCTAGATGAGTTCAAAGCAAGAAATCAGATCCTAGCAGGATTAAAGTTAAGTATTTCCGGGTGGTCTACTCTCAATAAGAACGTGGACTGGATTAATTATATTTATGATAATCAACAGAGCTTTAACAAGTATACCAGAGATGCTATTAAAGGTTTTGCAGAACAGACTGAAGCAACCAGCCTGATGGCTTGGCAGAATAGAATTGCATTAGATATGTTATTGGCTGAAAAGGGAGAAGTATGCGTGATTATCGGGACCATGTTTCTGCTTACATCCCAAATAACACAGCTCCGGACGAATCAGTGCCCGAAGCCTCAGCTGGTTTGACAGAAAACTCTGGGGTGGATACTACTCTGACTAATTGGGTTTGATAGTATGTTCAGAAAATTGAAAAAAATATTATGATCACTGTATTATGGGCTACATTCACCTGTGTGACTGTTTAGTTTTATGGGGCTGTTGTCTAATTCCCTGTGTATGAGGCCTTATTTCCAGGACTCTGGAGAAATCGATGACAATAGATGGTGAGGTACCAGGGGATTCCAGGTTCAGACCCGCGGAGGGCTGATTGTATGTCTACAGGACAAGTGGACGAATCTGGATCCTTCAGTTGCGGGGAATTTATGTTTGAAGAGACCATTTTTTATGTTTAGGGAGGCTAGGTTGTATCCCATTTCAATAATAGACTGTTTTTTTTATGAAGATTGTCACGAAAATCCTGATAAGAAGAGTTATGATTCTGATGTAGGCCTGAGAAACAATTATGGCGAATGCAAGTGTTGGGTTATGTTTAGGTGATGTTTTGATGACAAGAAATATCTCTAATAAAAACAGAAATGGGCTTTTTAATATTACAATATAACTACAATGTGTGATTGAATGTATAATATTTAATCAAAGGGTGGGTATGTTAAGGGAATTTGTATCAATGATGACTAATTATGTATACATTTCAATCAGGACTGACTAATCCGAATACTATTATGTTACTATACTTGTACTAATCAGAATACTAAATGTTACTGTATATGTATGAGTTTTCATTCTAGATCCCACTCATGAAAATAAAATTTTTATGTGTGTGTGTGTGAACGTGGGCAAAAGTTAGAACAATGACAGTCTGTTCCTTGGTACAAATGAATGAACTATCTCCAGACTGTCTAGAATGCTTATCTACACTGACTGACCTTGGCTCTAGGCAAGGAGGGAAGGCTTGAGAGCTATAGGGCCTTTCTACCAGTGTCAAGAAGAGATGGAACATTTAGAAAACGCTGATGTCATTTTCAGTTTATAACCTGTGGTAAATTGTGTATGAACTCAGTAATCTCTTGAATAAAGGCTGTTACTTGACTTTTAAGACCGGACTCTGTCCATTCCTATAAAATAAGGGTCATACAAATCCTTATGAATTGACAGAGTGTTTAATTTAATTGGGTATTAAAACAGAGGAATCAAATTCCTTCAACAGACCAACAGATACATATCTGTATTCCCAGTCATCTGAAATCCATAGATTAGGGCCTAATGAATTAATTTCAATTGACATTTCCTCATATGAACTGTAACTCAGTAAAATCTTTTAAATAGTTGCAAGTTGCATTTATATTTTTGTTCAGTACAATTCAATATACGATTTCCTTTGTTCATATTTACCAGGTTATGTTACCAGGTTATGGCCCCATTCATTCTTTCCTTTACACGGATCAGTCATCCTGGTCCCTTTGCAGAAAAACAGCCCCAAAGCATGATGTATCCACCCCCGTGCTTCACAGTAGGTGTGGTGTTCTTTGGATGCAACTCAGCATTCTTTGTCCTCCAAACACGACGAGTTGCATTTTTACCAAAAAGTTATATTTTGGTTTCATCTGACCATTCTCCCAATCTTCTTCTGGATCATCCAAATGCTCTCTAGCAAACTTCAGAAAGGCCTGGACATGTACTGGCTTAAGCAGGGGGACACGTCTGGCACTGCAGGATTTGAGTCCCTGGCGGCGTAGTGTGTTACTGATGGTAGGCTTTGTTACTTTGGTCCCAGCTCTCTGCAGGTCATTCACTAGGTCCCCCTGTGTGGTTTTGGGATTTTTGCTCACCGTTCTTGATCATTTTGACCCCACGGGGTGAGATCTTGCGTGGAGCCCCAGATCGAGGGAGATTATCAGTGTTCTTCAAACCAAGCTGCTTACCTATTGCAGATTCAGTCTTCCCAGCCAGGTGCAGGTCTACAATTTTGTTTCTGTTGTCCTTTGACAGCTCTTTGGTCTTGGCCATAGTGGAGTTTGGAGTGTGACTGTTTGAGGTTGTGGACATGTGTCTTTTATACTGATAACAAGTTCAAACAGGTGCCATTAATACAGGTAACGAGTGGAGGACAGAGGAGCCTCTTAAAGAAGAAGTTACAGGTCTGTGAGAGCCAGAAATCATGCTTGTTTGTAGGTGACCAAATACTTATTCCACCATAATATGCAAATAAATTCACAAAAAATCCTACAACGTGATTTTCTGGATGTTTTCCCCTCATTTTGTCTGTCATAGTTGAAGTGTACCTATGATGAAAATTACAGGCCTCTCTCATCTTTTTAAGTGGGAGAACTTGCACAATTGGTGGCTGACTAAATACTTTTTTGCCCCACTGTAAATGTAATATTGGTTGTAATTGCCAATATTGTAATTGTGTAATCCTGGGAGGGGCCAAGGTACTTATGTACTGTACCTGTTTGAGCTCCTATTAGACAGATTTGATTTTGTTTCTCAAGTGGAGGCTCCAACTATGGGTAACTGCATACTTGGAATGTGTCTGAAAGTGGGCGTTGCAAAAGAAGTGGGTGGCTCAACAGTGATGGGTGTAAAATCAGCATTCCATTATTTGTCAGACCGGACATAGTCAGGATCACCGCTGGTCAGCTTAATGTTTACATTGCAGGTTAAGAGAATTTACGTAGCAGGTTAGGATAATTAACGTAGCAGGTTAGGAGAATGAATGTAGCAGGTTAGGATAATTAAAGTGGCAGGTTAGGAGAGTGAGGTTAAGGTTAGGAAAAGGGTTAGGCTTAGCTAAAATGCATAGCAGGTTAGTATAATTAGTAGTCAACCTGCCTTGTCTTCTACTGATGTCACGCCCTTACGAATGCTACAAGGTCCCTATTTTACAATTACATCATCAAAGTGTGCTGTAGACAAAATATTCAAAAGGGCTTATGGTAGCCTCAAACAGACAAAGATTTGTATTTGAACAAGTCATTGCATGTATCGATTTTTTTTTTTACTTGACTTGAAAAAAACTTGCTCTTAGAATGCACGACTTGGACATTACGCAACTTGACCCGTTTTACTTGGGACTCGACTTGCGACTTGGACCTTGTGACTTGAATAATAGTGACTTAGTCCCACCATACTGAACCCCTCCCTTGAGATGACGTAGAGTCATCACCATTTCAATGGTAGAGTTGAACCGCTAGGGGCAAAAAGAGCTTGATTTACTGCAAAAATACCAAAATATATCACTTTTCCAATGAACTGTCAAAATGAAGACCAGAATTGATGTGTTATAACATTATAACTAAGCCTAAAACATCTGGTTTTACACAAATTTACTTAACATTTTTATGAAAGTTACTCTTTAAGGCCAGGATTCAGTCAGATTAGAGTTAACCAGCAATAACCAACAAACGCATAACATATCATTGCTTTTATTTAGGTGATGTCAGAGGTGTAACTGCATTGGTGCTGTCAAATCGGTGAGTGGCTGCTGTTGGGGTCATTGTGACGAAACCACACCCATCTTTATATCCCACCCACGTTAGAAGTTCAGAACGAGAATGTGTAGGACATACAGAAATGACACTCAAATTGAAAATCATGAAACAAAATAAATATTTATATCAGCCTAATCGAGGTGTAGTGGCCTAATATTCTGAACAATAATCCCTCCTAAGATTGAAAGCTAGCTGTACTCATCAGAAGGCATATAAATCCCATACAACAGCAGAACAACAATAATGGATGGTAGTAATGTCTCAGTATGCACTTTGGGATGCAAAACATTCCATGACAGGTTCTTCACAAAGAATAAATGTAAAATAAATATCAATATGGAAAGCACCTCCACACCACACCTGTCAACTCCCACTGCTTGCCTTTGTACAGTACATTGAGGGTTTTAAGCAAAAGGGTACAGTACACACCTGTATTCGAGTGTGATACAACGCGTTATTACCTAACACCTGAAAACAATGAAACATCCTGTCCAGCTCCTGATATTCTCTTGTTTTTATCAGTCTCCTCACTATTTGAGCTCACAAACAGAAACTTAACAGCGTGTGTGCTGGCTTAAGGATGGGGAGGCTGATGTGCACCTCTCTCCCCTGTGAGCATGCATGCCTGTGAGGATAGGGAGAGAGAGAACTGGCGTACGCCACAGATGAAGTGATCCTCGTGAGGAGGAGGAGTCACATTGAAGCAGATGCAGAGAAATGTGAGAGGGTGTCAGTGAGACTGGTGATGACGCGCTCATGGCTGCGGAGAGCTGGCGAGGCCGCGGCCCTGGCTCTGACTCACCTCATCCCCACGAGGCCTCCTGGCTGACGTCACTCGGCGGGCTGTGGCATTTCTCTGCTTCAACTTCACTTGCAGGCAGGCGCACTCAAGCCCTCTCCTCTAAAAGACTCACACAAATGTGTACACTCCCTCCTGCAGTCTCATTCACTCACAGCGTCTTTTCTGGCATATTGCTGTTTATTGCTGCTCATGTACAAACTCTTTCTGTCTACCTAATGATTCCATCTTAACCCTCAGCCAAAACCTTTTGGCTGCTGTGTGCTGGAAAGAGATGTGAATGGCTGGGTATATTTAAATTTTATCATGTCTACAAGATCAAATGAAATGAAAATCAATCACACTGGACTAGATCACCAACTGTTTTCTCCAGAAAAGTGACAGTTTTAGTCTGTTTGCCACCTACGCACAGGTCTCATGATGCAATAGTTGCTTCACATTATTCAATGGGGTTTGGGCTGACCAATTTGGTATATACCTTTTCTTAAGTTGGGGAGAACGTCACTGGTTTTACTACTCAGGGGAATATGAATGTACTGTGCATTAAAGGACCATGATGCTGCAGGTTTGTGTACATTGATGGCCTCTCCTTTTGAATGAAAACTATGCAAGAAAACCACACAAACACCACAAGTTAACAAAGCATAGAACAGTAAGAGGCAGGGGTACGTTGCAATTAAAGCATAAGTGGGCCGACCTGAAATGTGGAAATTGTACGTTATTATCTCGCCTGGCAAATAATGCATCAGTGGTAATTGCAGTGGCACTCATGACTTATGAGCAATTACTTGTAATCAGCAATAATCAAACTCAACAAAAAAAGAAACGTCCCTTTTTCGGGACCCTGTCTTCCAAAGATAATTCGTAAAAATCCAAATAACTTCACAGATCTTCATTGTAAAGGGTTTAAACACTGTTTCCCATGCTTGTTCAATGAACCATAAACAATTAATGAACATGCACCTGTGGAACAGTTGTTAAGACACTAACAGCTTACAATTAAGGTCACAGTTATGAAAACTTAGGACACTAAAGAGGCCTTTCTACTGACTCTGAAAAACACCAAAAGAAAGATGCCCAGGGTCCCTGCTCATCTGCGTGAACGTGCCTTAGCCATGCTACAAGGAGGCATGCAGATGTGGCCAGGGCAATAAATTGCAAATGTCCGTACTGTGAGACGCCTAAGACAGCGCTACAGGGAGACAGGACGGAGAGCTGATCGTCCTCGCAGTGGCAGACCACGTGTAACAACACCTGCACAGGATCGGTACATCCGAACATCACACCTGCGGGACAGGTAACGGATGGCAACAACAACTGCCCGAGTTACACCAGGAATGCACAATCCCTCCATCAGTGCTCAGACTGTCCGCAATAGGCTGAGAGGCTGGACTGAGGGCTTGTAGGCCTGTTGTAAGGCAGGTCCTCATCAGACATCACCGGCAACATTGTCGCCTATGGGCACAAACCCACCGTCGCTGGACCAGACAGGACTGGCAAAAGATTACTCTTCACTGACGAGTCCCGGTTGTGTCTCACCAGAGGTGATGGTCAGATTTGCGTTTATCGTCTAAGGAATGAGTGTTACACCGAGGCCTGTACTCTGGAGCGGGATCGATTTGGAGGTAGAGGGTCCGTCGTGGTCTGGGGCGGTGTGTTACAATCATCGGACTGAGCTTGTTGTCATTGCAGGCGATCTCAACGCTGTGCGATACAGAGAAGACATCCTCCTCCCTCATGTGGTACCCTTCCTGCAGGCTCATCATCACATGACCCTCCGGCATGACAATGCCACCAGCCATACTGCTCATTCTGTGGTTGATTTCCTACAAGACAGGAATGTCAGTGTTCTGCCATGACCAGCGAAAAGCCCGGATCTCAATCCCATTGAGCAAGTCTGGGACCTGTGGATCGGAGGGTGAGGGCTAGGGCCAATCCCCCCAGAAATGTCTGGGAACTTGCAGGTGCCTTGGTGGAAGAGTTGGGTAACATCTCACGGCAAGAACTGACAAATCTGGTGCAGTCCATGAGGAGGATATGCACTGCAGTACTTAATGCAGCTGGTGGCCACACCAGATACCGACTGTTACATTTGATTTTGATCCCCCCCCCCTTTGTTCAGTGACACATTATTCAATTTCTGTTGGTCACGTCTGTAGAACTTGTTCAGTTTATGTCTCAGTTGTTGAATCTTATATTCATACAAATATTTACACGTGAAGTTTGCTGAAAATAAACGCAGTTGACAGTGAGAGGACGTTTCTTTTTTTGCTGAGTTTATAATTTGCCTGGTAAGAACCAGAATACCAACGACTATTACAGTCTCTTTTTTTGCCCTGTTTCGCTCCCTTTCTTTCTCTCTGGTAAAATGTCAAGCATGAGGTAAAATAACCAACTGCCTGATTCAATGGTAATTGTATCTGTTAATAATGAATAGGGACAGTCTTAGTCACGCTGCTGGGATGCAAGAGTGAATGTTTTGATGTGGAATATTAGACAAAAAATAATTGTGTTAAAACTGAGATGGAAGATACAGTAGTTGTAGCTGTGTGTGTGTACATGTGATGTGATTCAGTCAGAAGAGGCTGGTGGGAGGAGGACAGGCGCATTGTGATGGCTGGAATGGAATAAAATGGTGGTTTCCGTGGGAAAAAATGTGGTTTCCAAATGTTTGATGTGTTCATACCATTCCATTTATTCCATTCCAGCCATTACAATGAGCCCATCCTCCTATAGATCTTCCCACCAGCCTCCGCTGGATTCCATATTTGTGTTGTACATTCTGTACTGTACTTCAAATGCTTCAAAGACAGTAGCCCTTCAATGAACCATTATTATCCAGAGATATGGACAGAGCTGCGGTTCAACAAAGCCATTAAAATCTACAAAAATATAGTCGGTTAAGGATAAAATATATTATTACAAAAAAAATGTATGTTCCCAACTCCACTGGAGATCCTTATTTTTTGACCAATCAGGATCACCCATCTCTCTGTGTCGGTTACAAAGCGAAGCGCTGTTAAAGTGGAGCTTAATTTCATGTGGGGCAGCTGTTCGTTTGTGCTGTGACTCAGGCCTGTGGCGGCCAAGGAGCCGATGACCATCTGGCCAAGAGGGTCCTCATTGGTCATGTTTATTTGTCCTCCACATTTTGACCAGTGGAGGCTGCCGAGGGAAGGAAAGCTCACAATAATTTCTGGAATGGCGCGAATGGGATGGAATGAAACATGGAAACTATGTGTTTGATACTATTCCACTCCAGCTATTACCACAAGCCCATCCTCCCCAATTAAGGTGCCACCAACCTCCTGTGATTTTGACCCATAGCAAACACATTTTCTTTGGTCTTTGACACTTGATCATGCTGTGCCATAGATCATTTCAGCTACACCATGTAGCACAGTGGAATAATATAGACCTGATCACGAGTGTTTCAATTCACCTGGGACCAGATTGATTCTGGTAACACTGTGGATCAAACAGACAAGGTGACAGTGTAAAACGAGGAAGGAGTCATCATAAAGACATAAAAAGGTTTAACAGAGGAGTGGAGGAATCATAGGAACCTTCCCTCTCATCATCTAATTACATGCTCCATCACAGCTCCCAAAACCAACACCAGGGATCATTAACAGTCTCTTTGGCCCTGATTAAAAAAGGAATCACCCTCCCCGCTAACTGCATTAGAGTTCACTAACGATGAGAGACAGATGCCGTGACTATTATAGACAGACCACAGGACTCCTATTGGTACACTGCTCCAGCAATCTGACACAGCAACATGGTAGCTGCTGATAAGCTGCCAAGAGAGACCAGGCTTAGAAGGACTCCATTTGGGCCGTACAGGAGGATGTGCTGCTTGGTATGGAGTAAATGGCACTTGCAACAAACCCTGTCATTACCTAAGGGTGATTGTTATGTCTGCAACCTCCAATTCACTGTCCTCTTAAATGGTGCCACGGTGAGAGCCCATGGACAACCACTGGGAATATTACAGGTCGCAGTGCAAACGTGATTTTCCTAGAGAAGGGTAATGCAGCCAAAGTGGAAGGGCCGCTGAACTGAGTCAGGGGTCCCCACTGTGAGGAAGATGATTTTATTCTGCTGCCACTTTCCAATACATTGCCTCATTGGTGTTGATTACTGATAGCTCCTGGTTTCTGGGCTTCGTCATTCCCCACTGTGCCAAAGAATCCTCCTGTCAGTGTGATTTCCTTTAAAGCACCTGACTATTTTGTTATTTTAACAAAACAACCAATAAAAAGAGATTGGTAAAAAATAACCCATCTCAATTCATCTATTCCTATGTACGAAAATAAATTGCATTTTTCAAAACTAAATTCAGAAATGGACTTTGGTGAAGCCTTAACCCACACACTTTTCCCTTGAGAATAGCCATACTGTGCTTACAAGTGTAACCGATGTGAAATGGCTAGCTAGTTAGCAGTGGTGCACGCTAATAGCGTTTCAATCGGTGACGTCACTCGCTTTGAGACCTTGAAGTAGTGGTTCCCCTTGCTCTGCAAGAGCCGCGGCTTATGTGGAGCGATGGATAACGATGCTTTGTGGGTGACTGTTGTCTGTGTGCAGAGGGTCCCTGGTTCAAGCCCGGGTAGGGGCGAGGAGAGGGACGGAAGCTATACTGTTACACAAGCTAGGGCACATCTAACCTCAGGCCTGGATAATTTAGTTGAGGTAAAACTCCTGGCCCCAAATCCTATAGTAATGTCTGTGCCCTGTTTAAATTACATTACAGACTGTGAGCACAAGGTAATCCTCTACTTCTGAGACTTCTCAGCCATTCCAGTATGTTGATCATTATTATATGAGCAGAGTGATGTGGAATTCAGTCCATTCATACCGTCCACTGGGGAGTCTGTCTCCAGGGTATCTACTCTCCTGAGACAAGACCATACTACCTCAGGTTACTATGTCATCTGACAACACAGAGGGGTGCATTCTGTTACAGGTGAGAATAAAATAGATTATTTTGAGAACAGACTGAGTCAGAGTGGGGATTTCTATTGTTGGGTTCAAGACATTAGCTATGCATTCTCAGGAGGGGGAGGACTTCATAAATACTATTTTAATTTACTATTTTATTTCCCATGTCCAAGTTTTAATTGAAAGTCAGCTAAATGCAGCAATAGCCCCCCCCCCACAGTAGCTGTGTCTGTCTACTCCCACAGCCCCTGCGTCATTCACAAAAATCATTCAAATGGCTTTGACCTCAAAGCCTTTTTCATTGAGAAATCTTTTTATAGCGGGAGCAGCAGAGACAGGCGCGGAGTGAGTGAGAGCAGGAGGGTGGGAGTTGTGGAGGGAGGGGGTTCGCAGACTGTGCTGTCCTTACCTGACTAGCAATGTACTCTGAGCCACTGCTTCTGCTCCTCTCCATCTCTCAGAGGGGGAGCCATTGGCCGGCACGTGTCTGTTTCATCTCGTGTGACGAGCTATTGGCCAAGATACATATCTCTACTGCTTCGGATAGTGAAAAATTGTCTGGAGCAAGCAACAGTCAGACTGTGCAACTATTGAACAGTAAACCATTGGCTGGAATAGCCCTCTGGTTAGGGATTGGCTAGAGAAGGCTTTTGGCTCAAACTACAGCAGTGCCGACAGGTTTGAGTGAAACAGTGAGCTTGTCTTGGAAACAGACAAAAATACTTCAGCTCCTTTGTTCATCTCCCAGTTTAGCAAGAATGCACAGCACACACACAGCCTACTTACGTATGTACTGTAGATCTCCGATTCCATTGGTTGGGTCATGGGCATGTCTTCAATCATTGACGTTTTCCCAATTTCAAGAGGATGTCATTTTTCAGCCATACTCATTGAATCTTAACATGATTCTACCTGCTTGTGAATGCATATTTAATATATTTGATTTCTTTTATTTTCTTCATTCTATACTCCCTTTTCAAAGCTATGGATGGTGTTCCAAGACTTGTTATCATAAATATAATTTCCATTTTCCAAGGTGACTCGACATAGCGGGGATCCAGCATGCACGCTCAACCTCCAGAAATAGCCTACCCCCCACCACCATACCATCTCCACTCAGGAGTTCACATAATGGACAAAAGGTGTCTAATTATGGCTAATTAAAATGAATGCAAGCACGTATCTCATTACTTGCCCAGATATTCTGTTGACTCACATTTTTAATTGGTACATTAAAAGAAACACAGCACGCAAAGTCAGGGTGGAGTTAGGAGATGAATGTATTCATTTTGGTCTAGAATGAGCAGCCCAAAACTAATGCACAGAGCAGGGAACAGGAAGTGTTAAACTTTCTTTCATTGCCCCTCCCATTTTAAATGGAGCCACATTTGTGGACACATCTGGAAAAGTGTCAAAACGTTGTTAATGTAGAAAGCAGATCCATTCATAGCCTTATCCTTTGTCCCCTGACAGACAGATTTAATCCAATATGGTCAAGGCTATCAAATCTATTCCTTTTTGTGACGTATAGCAAACAACGAAGCATACACAGAGAAAAGGACTAGATTTCATTTTTTATTTGCATTCAGTTACAATTTTCCTCTGTAAATCCTTTCTCAGAAAACTGAGGTGAGTTGAGAAATCGGTTTTGTGAGTTTGTTCCTATGGCAACTGACCCAATACACACCTTTTGCTAGTACATGGGGACGGACGTGTGTAACTCTTGTCTGCACACTGAAAGACTTAGCCAGAACAGGCTTCTGAGAACTGATTAACACCTTCCTGGTAGGTATTACTTGGTAGGATTTCAATCCATGATTGATACATGGCTGTTAATAATAGAGCAAGTTATCCCAACAACTGTTCACTAGCCACTGTTTCCATGGTAATTGAGAACATACAAGCACAGGTCAGTCTCATTTACAACCACTGACATATCTGCATTATGCTCATCCCCCTCCATACAAGGTTAACTCAATTGATGTACGCAATGTACATAACAAGTCTTAATGTTGCCAAATCAGGATCCATGAACAAGAACATATAATATAAAACAGAGAAAACTGACAACAATTGTTGACCGCTATACAGTGCCTTGCAAAAGTATTCATCCCCCTTGGCGTTTTTCCTATTTTGTTACATTACAACCTGTAATTTAAATGGATTTTTATTTGGATTTCATGTAATGGGCATACACAATATAGTCCAAATTGGTAAAGTGAAATGAAAAAATAACTTACAAATCTGAAAAGTGGTGCGTGTGTATGTATTCACCCTCTTAACTATGAAGCCCTTAAATGAGACCTGGTGCAACCAATTACCTTCAGAAGTCACACAATTAGTTAAATAAAGTCCACCTGTGTGCAATCTTAGTGTCACATGATCTGTCATATGATCTCAGTATATATACACCTGTTCTGAAAGGCCCCAGAATCTGCAACACCACTAAGCGAGGGGCACCACCAAGCATTTCCAAACAGGCCAGAGACAAAGTTGTGCAGAAGTATAGATCAGGGTTGGGTTATAAAAACATATCCAAAACTTTGAACATCCCACAGAGTACCATTAAATCCATTATTAAAAAAATGAAAGAATATGGCACCACAACAAACCTGCCAAGAGAGTGCTGCCCACCAAAACTCACGGACCAGGCAAGGAGGGCATTAATCAGAGAGGCAACAAAGAGACCAAAGATAACCCTGAAGGAGCTGCAAAGCTCCACAGCGGAGAATGGAGAATCTGTCCATAGAACCACTTTAAGCCCTACACTCCACAGAGCTGGGCTTTATGGAAGTGGCCAGATAAAAATGGATTGATTAAAGAAGAAAATAAGCAAACACATTTGGTGTTTGCAAAAAGGCTTGTGGGAGACTCCCCAAACATACGGAAGAAGGTACTCTGGTCAGATGAGACTAAAATTGAGCTTTTTGGCCATCAAGGAAAACGCTATATCTGGCGCAAACCCAACACCTCTCATCACCCCGAGAATACCATCCCGACAGTGAAGCATGGTGGTGGCAGCATCATGCTGTGGGGATGTTTTTCATCGACAGGGACTGGGAAACTGGTCAGAATTTAAGGAATGATGTATGGTGCTAAATACAGGTAAATTCTTGAGGGAGACCTGCTTCAGTCTTCCAGAGATTTGAGACTGAGACAGAGGTTCACCTTCCAGTAGGACAATGACCCTAAGCGTACTGCTAAAGCAACACGAGTGGTTTAAGGGGAAACATTTAAATGTCTTGGAATGGCATAGTCAAAGCCCAGACCTCAGTCCAATTGAGTATCTGTGGTATGACTTAAAGATTGCTGTACCCCAGCGGAACCCATTCAACTTGAAGGAGCTGGAGCAGTTTTGCCATGAAAAATGGGCAAAATACCAGTGGTTAGATGTGCCAAGCTTATAGAGACATACCCCAAGAGACTTGCAGCTGTAATTGCTGCAAAAGGTGGCTCTACAAAGTATTGCCTTTGGGGGGGTGAAAAGTTATGCACGCTCAAGTTTTTAGTTTGTCTTATTTCTTGTATGTTTCACACCAAAAAATATTTTGCATCTTCAAAGCGGTAGACATGTTGTGTAAATGAAATGATATAACCCCACCCCCCCAAAAAACATTTTAATTCCAGGTTGTAAGGCAACAAAATAGGAAAAATGTCAAGGGGGGCGAATACTTTCACAAGCCACTGTAGGTAATTACAAAAGACATGTTGATAGATTTGAGTGTAAAGAAGAATGTGGAATTTGCAACGTGTTTAGGAGGGGTCATTCCTAGTAAAAGACAAAAGGTGACACAGGTTATGAGAAATGGGGAGAAACTACGCTAAGTTTGTTAAATTGGTTAAAGTTAGACAAACTTTGGAGAACTGAAGAAAGCTTTAATTTGGTCAGGTGGCAGAGAGGGTGTACAGGAAGGAAAAGGCAGATGATGTGTACAGGTGCTGGCGGATATCTAGAGAAGAATTTATGGTTGGAATTGTAAACCAGTTGCACGATTATATTGTGGTCATCAAAGGGAAAGAGTCACATTTTGAGTTTTAAATTCAGATTCCACACACCAGGTGTTCCACGTCTGAATCATTCCTGATTAGAGGGGAGGAATGGGGGTCTACAGAGTAAGGGGCTTAGAACCCTTGGACCATCCATTAAAGAACAGATCAAACAGAATTACCATTCTTATTTCAAATTGAATTCAAATAACCATGACGACTGTGTGACGTCGACTGACCTCAAAGGGAGGGGCGTAAAAATTCTACATACGGCATCGTTTCGCAGATATTTTAAAACAGCAAACACATTTAGACACAGTTAAATGTTACTTGTGCTGTTTAGTTTCCAAGGTAACAAGAAGTGTATATTTAGAGTGTACAGAATGAGGCAGAGGGGAAGAAAAGTGTTGATCCTCTTGATGGAGCAATTACAAATAGACAAAGTCCAATAGCACAGATCAAAACACCTCATCTGTTAACAGTTGGAGGAGAAGGCTCATGAACGAAACAGTCATCCTCTCATTCACCGCCACTTGTGACACTTGAGTCACTTGGTATTTAAAGACATTACTGATTCGTGCAGTGCAGTACACATTCAGCCAAAACTACCAAGGTAGTTGTCATCTCATTGCTGGAGTATACAGACATCCGTGAGGGAGGTTAGTGCCTACATCCGTTGATCTGGATACTCATCAGTCGGTTGGAGGCAACATTGTTCTGATTAATTAATTAGTCAAGAGAGCAAAGACATTATGGGTTCAGCCAACGGGGAGAACTGAGGAAACTAAGAATTCAAGGCAGAACTGTTACTGTATGCAACTGTGTCAGCTCAGCCATAAAGTAATGCAGTACAAATTGAGTGAGTGAGAGAGTGAGAGAGACGTTTTGTCTTCCGTGTCTCTGGCTTCAGCCTAGGTTGAAGATACCCAGATTAGAATCTTTTGAAAAATAAACAGATTCATGGGACAAGCGCCAGTGCTAACTAGCATAGCTGGCCCCTTTGCTTTTCTAATTCTTTCTCATTTATGCAAAGAGTTATGGGATATTAGAATCCTTGTCTTAACCTTTGATATCTTCAACTTAGGCTACAGCACAATTGTGTTTCCTATATTCAAGTAGTGTACACAAGTCACTTAAACTAAATTAAATAAATACTCAATAGCAACACACAGTATAATATTAACTAAGGAGCACATGCCTACATGGATTGTTGACTGTTAGTGCATGCCAGTTAAATACCAGTCAGCCTCAGCGTTCCACCATTAACAAGGCACTTGTTCTGCATGTCACCCGACCGACACCAGTGAGACTGTGCCTGGATATGATCAGTATGGTCGTGTCTGACGAAGACCAGCCTGGTGGTTCTGTAGTCTAGTTAAACATTTAATTGGTGCAGGTTGAGGCCAAGTTCCAGAGGGTTATTGTTTGAATGCTGCCCTGAGTTTGGCTGAGCATCCCCGTGGGTTCTCCAGTACGTCTTCTGCCTGTGGCATCAGCACCCCTCTCTGCAGGTCAACCCAGTGACCACTGTTCTTTTCCCCACCCTTCTCTTCTTCCTCCTCCTCTTCCTCCCATCGCTGGACTCTCTGACGGACACTCCGACGGGGTGGGGAACCTACATCCTCTCCATGGAGAAAACGCTTTACCAAGCGGTCCTCTAGTGAATGGAAGGTCAGCACACAGAGGCGGCCACCAGGTTTAAGCACTGTCTGAGCAGTGCAGAGTCCAGCATGCAGGTCATTCAGCTCATCTTTGACAAACATATGCAGCGCCTGAAATGTCTTGGTGGCAACGTGTGAGGGTCGCTGAAGCCAATCTTTGCGGGCATAGAGAGCGCTGGCTGCAAAAGACCCTAGAGGCAAAGAAATGCTTTTATTTTAAATAAATCAAACAAATGACATGAAGCATTTATATAGCGCAGGAAGCATGTTATTCACCTGGAGAGCAGCATACCTGAAATGTTTCACATTCAATCCAGGAGACTCAACAGACCAGAACAGAATTCTTACAGCTCTCTAATGACTCTTAGTTTTTAACCTCCCAGTCTGAATAAGCCCCAATCATAGACACATTTTCCCATATCCTGTCCAGGCTGCAGCTTTAATATGTGATTGACAATGACAGTAAGTAAAACCTGTAAATAAACAGGTGCTTGTGATAATACTTGAAAATGAAGTTGTGCTTCTCTTTCAGATGACTCTCTCTTCATCCCCCCATTGCTAGCAAATACCCTATAATGGTTGCCTTTGCTTGTGTGGTTTGATGACACCGTGTTCAGACAGACTGTGTTCAAGTAAGCTCAGATGGTCATGTTTGCATTTGGTACTGTGAGAAGTGCCACAAAACAATCTGTGCTGGGTGAAGAGCACGACCACTCCTCCCTGCTCCCTGGCACTGATTGACAGACAAGGGGTCCAGACTGCAGTGCCTTCCTGGCTGCTGAAGCGCTGCTCTGTTTCCTATCTGGAGCTTTGGTGTCTCCTGTCCAGAGTAGTGCCAGCATTGACGTAGAACCCAGCCCATGTGTGTACGTGAGAGGAGAAGAGAGAGAGAGCGAGAGAAAAAGAGAGAGAGCGAGCAAGAGGGGGAGGGAGAAAGAGACAGGGAGAGAGAGAAAGAGAGAGAGAGAGAGAGAAGGGGAGAAAGGGAGAGAGAGCAGTGTGGCATTTCTCTCCTCTGGCGTTCAACAGCACTGACTGTGAGTCACCCAGCAATCAATAGAAAACCTGCGCTGCGGCCGTGGCCCAGTTTCACCAAGTTGTGCTCTCTCTCTCTAATTCATCTTTCAAGGGTCCCACAGCTAGAGTGCACGAGAAAAAAATAAGCAAAGATGCCACAAAGCAGCAGACTGGGAAAGCTAACAGAAATCTAGATATATCCAAACAATCTCACTGATCAACTGAACAGGCTGAACAAATAGCATTGCCAAACAGACACCAAATCCTCCAGACCTGTTGGAGGCAGCGGAGTTCTGAAACCCCTCTGAGATGTGGTGGTTATTCCCATTTTATAAGACCGATCACTTTGTCTTCATCGCTAATGGATAAATAATATTCTCCAAAAACTTTTGTCTAATGTTTTTCGCTACAACCCTGACAAAAAATCTGGAAGAATGCCCAAAAAACGTAATTATTAACTAAGAATTTAGTCTAAGAAACATAAGAACGCCCTTGTTTGAATACATTTCTTCTGCAGGTGATGTTACCCCTGGTGATTGTCTGGTCCGAAGGCTGACGTGATGGACTCTGTCTTGCTATGAAATGAAAGGGTATCGCTGAGCTGTACATGTTCTTCTCCATCTAATTTGTTTCTATAAAGAGGGTCAGGGAAAGACATTCACTTCACAATCATATTACAGCAATTACTTCTCCATAAGGACAGTACTGCACTGTGGAACAACACGCTACTAATGATAAGGGATCCAAAGTACATGGCTTCCTTTGGAGTCCTGGAAGAACCATTCCTAGGCAGCCATACGCTTCTTGTTTATGCACCAGAGTATTTCAGACTGATGCTTGATTATTAGTTCATAAATCCTGTCTTCTATAAAGCAGTGAGGCACTTGAGGATGTATTACATCATTAATATTGTCAGGGCTTGAGGCATGAGTGCAACGGACTGCTAGTGAACTCTCCATGGAGCTTGGGCTTGTGCCGTGGTGATTATTCGTTTCTGTGAGCTGAAAACACCGCCTCATTCACGGTCTGTGGTTAGTGAAACACCACCGCCAAATGTCACCAAGTTGCAGACACCATGACGAGGATAGAAAACATTCTCTCAACTGGACAACACAGCGTTGCAATTCTAAGGGCAGTTCATTTATAATTGAAGAAAACTAGGGTGTCCATTTAGCTGGGCAAACTTCACACTGACACAATGCATTTATTGCGAGGCAAACAACCATTACTAACCGCATCCGTCACGTGAGTGAATGTTGGGTTGAAAGGCCACACACTCCTACAACAGTCAATCATGTTATCCTCACTAGCTGTGTCCATCACCATATCAAGGATGTGCCTGTTCACTCTGCTGCGTTAACTCTCAACAACTTGAGTCCATTTGAGATGCATTTCCCAAGAGGAAGCCAGTGGGACCCATGCACTCTCGATGTTTAGTGGTTGGATGCACCACTCTGACCCACTGAATAACAGAGCCTATATGGCAGGGGTAGGCAACTAGATTAATCCGCAGCCCTATTTTTGTCGGAGCGGATGATCAGTGGGCCAGAACATAATTATAATAATTTTTACACTGCAAATTGACCACATCTTAGCCTAAAAAGAGATTGTATTTGAAAATAACAATCATTTCATACCTTGATTACAATGAGACATGATGACATGTATTTTTTATTAAATGTATTCAATTAAACACATTTTTAGCTAAATTCCTGGATTTTATGTTCTTATTTGACGAAAAAACGTGTTTCTGACCCCTGCTATATGGGCTAAATGGATTGCTCTCCATAATAATATGTCAGCAGTTCTTAAAAAATATATGTATACTTAAATGAGGGAAAACATTTTAGGGGCCTCAGTCAGCCACAGCTGTGTGGGTTTACACAAAGGAAGGAAGAGAGAGACAAGGGGATGTATGGAGGGAGGGAGTGAGGGGGGGGAGCAAAAGGCTCCCAAGGCACCTGTCATTATGGTGTCTCAACACCTTCAACAACCCAACCACCACTGCTTAATTTGTAACAAAATAGATGCTGGGGTGCAAGCGAGAGGGGGTAGGGAGGGCTCATTAAGCATTACTGTTGACTCTGGGAGGAATGGGGGAGGGGGACAATTGGCATAGAATTAATATATTGGAGCCACAACTGAAGCAAAACTGCATGATTGTGTTATGCAAATGTATGTAAGCTAAACACACTAAATGAATCCTAATAGTCTACTATTTGATTTGTTAGTGGATTGTTGCTTTTGTTCATCACATATCAATTTATATAAACTATGGGTTGGTTAAGTCATATTTATTTGACTGGTTTGTCTATTTCTGTGGTGTTTTTCCCCTCATGAAATCAGATCCATGTCCTTTAGCTAGCTCTGCTAAAGAGGTATATAAACAGATGAATCAAATTCAAAAACATTTCAGAATTACATTCAGTATATTCAACTAAATGACTCTACTGAGCTGCAGAGCTACTACTCCCCATAGAAGTGCTGCAGGGCTACAACTCCGTATAGAAGAGCTGCAGGGCTACTACTTCTTATAGAAGAGCTGCAGGGCTACTACTCCTTATAGAAGAGCTGCAGAGCTACTACTCCCCATAGAAGTGCTGCAGGGCTACAACTCCGTATAGAAGAGCTGCAGGGCTACTACTCCTTATAGAAGAGCTGCAGGGCTACTACTCCTTATAGAAGAGCTGCAGAGCTACTACTCCTTATAGAAGAGCTGCAGGGCTACTACTCCTTATAGAAGAGCTGCAGAGCTACTACTCCTTATAGAAGAGCTGCAGGGCTACTACTCCTTATAGAAGAGCTACAGGGCTACTACTCCTTATAGAAGAGCTGCAGAGCTACTACTCCTTATAGAAGAGCTGCAGGGCTACTACTCCTTATAGAAGAGCTACAGGGCTACTACTCCTTATAGAAGAGCTGCAGGGCTACTACTCCTTATAGAAGAGCTGCAGGGCTACTAGTCCTTATAGAAGAGCTACAGGGCTACTACTCCGTATAGCAGAGCTGCAGGGCTACTACTCCTTATAGAAAGAATGCAGGACTACTACTCCTTATAGAAGAGCTGCAGGGCTGTTGGTAGCAAACACAGTTTTGAGCCCTGGCTCAAAATAAGCTCTGCACCCCAACATGGCTAAACAGTCTGGAAAGCTTCCTGCCACTGTAGTCTATGGGGCTTAAGAGATCTGCATCCTGATCTAAGTGTGCCTACAAAAAGGTAGAGAGATGGAGAGAGAAAAAGAAAGACCCATCCAATAAACCTATAGCACACTATAATTTCGGTCCTGAACACCCCCAACCATTGCGCTACAAAGTGTGCCCCCTTACACAAATACAACCTCCCCTCCCCTCCACCCACATGGCATTCTTCCCTAGGCAACGGTGTCACCAGCAGCCTAGCTGACCCCCTGGGACCCACATGAGTCAGGACCTCTTGGATTGATTGGAATAAAGATTGCTGGTGACTCGCTCTGCTCTTCAAAAGAGATCAAACAACTGTCCTCCCTCACACCTGTTCTCCCTGTGTGACGCACGTAGCGCCTAGCTCCGTAACAGCCATTGAGAAGATCTCTCTGTAGAGATCTCAGAGGGAGGCAAAAATGCATAAAAAATTATGATCCATCCTCAATCTGTGCATGAGTGTGTGTGCATGTGTGTGAACGAGATGGGCTGGGGGATGGGCATAAAATGAGGTAGGGTGGGAAACAAAATCAAAAGCAACAAAGGGGAGGAGGAAGACGGGAGGGAAGAGAGAACGGGGGGCTCGTGTGAAAAAGAGAAGTTGTCACTCTCTTGTCAGAGCGGCAGCCGCACCCTACGCCAGACGCATCTCTCTCCTCCTTATTAATAGTAATCTCATAAGGAAATGGGTGCGTGAGACATCCAAAACACAGACAGGAGAGGATGAAGCCATTGTGATTTTTCCCCAGACAAATAGGTCCCACAGGAAGACGGGGGCTTAATTTTTCCCTACCGTTTCTACCCTGAGCCTCTAAAACAATGTAGGGAATTGGGGGGTACCTGCCACCACGCTGGCCAGCTGCTGTGTCCGGGTGATGGGGTACACACTGCGTGCCTCCACCATGGCCGAGGCTATTTTCCTGGTGTGCCTTTCCTCCCCATAGGCAGTGAGGATGGACGCAAGAACCTGTTGATCTAAGGCGTTCACAACGTCAGCGGCGCAGGGCATGTCGGGGTACCTACGCACAAAGAAGAGCCTGTTGATCTAAGGCGTTCACAACGTCAGCGGCGCAGGGCATGTCGGGGTACCTACGCACAAAGAAGAGCCTGTTGATCTAAGGCATTCACAACGTCAGCGGCGCAGGGCATGTCGGGGTACCTACGCACAAAGAAGAGCCTGTTGATCTAAGGCGTTCACAACGTCAGCGGCGCAGGGCATGTCGGGGTACCTACGCACAAAGAAGAGCCTGTTGATCTAAGGCGTTCACAACGTCAGCGGCGCAGTGCATGTCGGGGTACCTACGCACAAAGAAGAGCCTGTTGATCTAAGGCGTTCACAACGTCAGCAGCGCAGGGCATGTCGGGGTACCTACGCACAAAGAAGAGCCCAATTAGGCTGCTTGACGTCACATCCTTGCTGACAGCGGCGAAGCCTGACATATCTCAGACACAGCTGAAAACCTCTGTGGCTAACAAGAGCGATGTAGCCAGCGGCAGAGCCGTATCTCTATATTTGCCAGTTCATTTGTCTCCATTCACTCATTGACAGGTTCTCGGTACATCTCGTTAGAGAAACATAATTAGTGTGGATAAAATACATAACTACAACAATAATAACTACAACAAAGTGTTGGGAGGGCAAGGCATGTAATGCTTTAGATGAATAACGTGCCAGTGATCATACATGTCATGTGTCGTTTTAGTTGGTGCTGGAAAACAAATGCAAAAGGTTATGTCAGAGGAAAAATCAACGCTGACCTCTGCATGTTAAAATTCCACATACGTCTAAACAGATTTGAATGCATAGAAAAGGAGCAGGCACACAAACATCACCTGTACAGTAGACCTTGAAATAGACAGTGTAGACTACTATCTATAAACTTGAGATCTGCCATATGAACAATTATTTAAAGGGGTTCATTGGTCATTTCAACTAGGATAACAGAACGAGGGTAATATAATATAAATATATATTTTTAATGATTACAATAAAATGCCTTAATGAGTTTAATACAATTGTCATACCTTATCATAACCTAAAAACAAAATATATTTTGCTCCATGTCTGTCTATGTTGTCATAAGAGACTTTAAAATATGTAGCTTCAAATGGTGTTTAAAATACATTGCCTACGAGGTTCCTCAAATGGGGCAAAAATAAACCACATAATTGACCAAGATGGGTTTTTACAGTGTAAATGGGAGGTAAAGATAAAGAACAGATCTAAGCCCTTATATATTGTTCATCTACCACAGCAAGAGTGACTCATTCCTTCATCGAACACTAACATGATATACTAGTTCATGAAACACTCTGCTTTGCTATTGTGAGATGTATCGATGATTTTCATTTTGCTGCTGTAAGGGTTGGCTGATGCTGCGGAATCCTACTGATTATACAATAACAATTGCCGTTCCTTTCCACAGAAACATAATACCTGTCAATTTGAAAAGCTCATGTCAAATCACTGTTAAAGTCCTCGAAGGCAAGGATAGATTGATAGACTACAAATTCCAGGCCTTATGAGTGCTCAATGTGCATATATATATATATAATTAATAATTTTCATTATATATATACACATCTATGGGAATAAATTGTTGACCCAATTGACTTTCCTCTCATGACAGAAGCAGGCAAATAAAATTGCCACCAGATTATAACATTTCCCAGCATGCAGTAGGAAGGAGACGCCGTATGTGTGTTGAGGAACACATACTATGTTAGAGTAATCTGGGCTGAAGGTAGTTCAATGTATCCTCCAGACACATAGGCCTATATCATTACTATTCACTGATACTACCGTATAATACATAGTGATGGACATCAAATTACAATAATGCTTCCACCTATCTGCATCCATCCTCATGTCCAGAGGGCCATCCTTACTGAGGGAGAAGCCTCTCTCGGGACAGTCCATCTGCATGAAGGAGCAGCCAGCATCCAGAAGAACAGCATCCACACTACCTGGCTGCAACCTCAGTCTAGACAGCAGGGCTCCCAGCTCACTGAAACGCCCGAGCAACGGGTGCACCCGGCCACTGGGGGAGGGAGGGTGGGGGGGGGGGGGGGAGAAAACCTTTAATCAGATAATTAAATGTCAGGAAAGAGACATGGAGAAATGAGTACAGATTATGTAAACACATTCAACACAGGTCAGAAATACTGTACAAGAATTTGTACAAGAACTCCTGTTGACACTTCCTGTTTGTTATGAATGCTAATGAGACAAATAAAAAGCACTATATGACAACCACTTTAAGCAAAAGTGGTTGTCAGAAAAAGTAACCTTTTCCTTGCTGTTCAACACCTGTCTCCTCTGGACCCCATCCCCATGCAAATCCTTCCTGTACAACACACAGCACTGTACAAGACACAGCCTCCTGCCTCAACACACACACAGCCCTGTACAAGACACAGACTCCTGCCTCAACACACACACAGCCCTGTACAAGACACAGCCTCCTGCCTCAACACACACACAGCCCTGTACAAGACACAGACTCCTGCCTCGACACACAGCCATGTACAAGACACAGCCTCCTGCCTCAACACAGACAGCCCTGTACAAGACACAGCCTCCTGCCTCGACACACACAGCCCTGTACAAGACACAGCCTCCTGCCTCGACACACAGCTCTGTACAAGACACAGCCTCCTGCCTCGACACACAGCCATGTACAAGACACAGCCCCCTGCCTCGACACACAGCCCTGTACAAGACACAGCCCCCTGCCTCGACACAGCCCTGTACAAGACACAGCCCCCTGCCTCGACACACAGCCCTGTACAAGACACAGCCCCCTGCCTCGACACACAGCCATGTACAAGACACAGCCTCCTGCCTCGACACACAGCTCTGTACAAGACACAGCCTCCTGCCTCGACACACAGCCCTGTACAAGACACAGCCTCCTGCAGCACACACAGGTGGTGGGATCTTCCCATCACGGTCATGCATTTTTCATGTAACCTTTGCAGTGAGCACAGAGATGAGGGCTGGTGAGAGCTAGAGGGGCAGCCATAAATCAGCCTGAGGGGCCAACAGGGCCACCCAATACTGGCAGACAGACAGAGACGGGGACTTAGACACCACACCAACCTGACTTATAACATCTTCCACATCTCAGCACCGCAGACAATTGCGATTCCGCCGCATCTAACCTCCTCTAGTCTCCTCTAGTCTCCTCTCAATAGTCTTGTTGAAATGAAATAAAATACCCCCATTGCTGCAATAAAGATATAATAGCAGTGGCCATCTCGATAAGGTCTCTCCCACTAACGGCTTAGCAAGCAGGCCTTGGGGTCCTTGTGTTCATACACCCACTGACGCTTGAGAGACCAAGGGTTGAGTGGAGCATCTCGCCCGCGCTGTCAGGCCAGGGCTTTTCCTTATCATGCTCGAGAAGTTTTTCATTCTTCGCTGCAGTCATTAACATGCTGTAAAATCTATAGCAAGGCATTCTCCACACCCACGTGCTTCACAGACTCGTCCACCCCCTCCCGGTCCCATCTCAACAGAGCAGTGCCCCCAGACAGAGCAACCATGCCTACTGTGTACCAACGCAGTACACAGTAAGACCTTATGTCAATATGCTGAGAATTTATGGCTTCTGCAGCTCATTGGTTTGAGACCATTTTCATCAATCAGGACTCTTGATGTATTTCACTCCCTTCAGAGACTGAAGTCCCCTAAAAAGTTACATTGAGTATAAAATGTAATAAAGTGTAGGAAAACTGAAGGGATATCATATTATCCATACATTGTTTCATGGACATAACATCTACATTTACAAACCTTTGTTATCCCCCTAATTCAATTAAACTTGGTTAACATGGTAAACTATACTGTGTGTGGAGATACATTTAATTTCATCCAGGTAGTTGACTTGTTCAAATGCATCGTAAGGTTTAATCATAAACTTGGTTTGGTACAGATGGTGTCATGTCAATTCTTCTAGCCTCCTCCACAAATCTTATATTGTCTTCAGCAATAAGGCAGGCAGGCAAGGAGAGGAGGTGGATTAAGTAATGAAGAGACAAAGACCCTAACAAACTGTTCTCATAGTAGTTATGGCTAAAACGTGTTGAACTACAAAAGATTATGATGGAGCTTTCTTAGTAAGGGATTTTAATCTATGGATTTTATTCATTGATAATTGCAAGAGATAAGGAAATTGCCCACTTGGCCAGTGTCTCATCATTAGTAACTATTTTTAGTTACTATATTTAAGTTCTGGGTATTTTTTTCTACACACCATCGGAGGCTGTAAGACACAGAAGGATTTAAGAATATGCAAAACAGTTAACGTTTTTTAAATGATTTACTTCTTTATGTGGCTTAGACACGTGGTTGGATATATACATTCCTTATGTAAGGTGTTATATTATTAAACATGCCCAGTTTCAGTAGTGTGTGCATGTGTGTGTGGTCCAAGTATAGGCTTCTAATTGCTTTAGAGAACTGATCTATATGTAGTTATGCAACCCACAACATTAACATCATTCTTAACTTATAACTGAATAAAAGGTTAGTTGGTGTTTTAAATGTCATCTCCCCTGGTCCACCTACAACATGTTAAATGATTGAAGAGAAGGCCACATTGGGGCATATGGTGGATTGAATGACCTTAAGTAATGCTGGGGGATGCCCTGCCCTGCTGAGTGAGGTAACAGGGCTCTAGGCAGGGAAACCTTGTTAAAAAAATAAAATGATGAACTGGTTATTGTTACAACCACTCTTCTTCACGTGCATGTGTCAAACTAGGGCCAGTAGGGACACTCTTCCCTCTGCACAAGGTAGACCCCAATGCCCCAGGGTGGTGACTGGGGATACTGTCCGGAAGGTTGCAAGTTCAAACCCCCGAGCTGACTAGGTAAAAATCTGTCGTTCTGCCCCTGAACAGGCAGTTAAACCCACTGTTCCTAGGCCGTCATTGAAAATAAGAATTCGTTCTTAACTGACTTGTCTAGTTAAATAAAGGTAAAATAAAAAAATAAAACACTGAGGTCCTGCCTGTCTGTAGTCACTACAACTTCCATGTCACGTTAAAAGGGGTTTGGGAACTTATTTCACTTTAAGTTCCATTAGGGTCTTCAGGAAGTGTCAAGATTGGCCACTAAACGACGTAACTTCCGTCTTTCAAAAATCAAATCAAATCAAATGTATTTATATAGCCCTTCGTACATCAGCTGATATCTCAAAGTGCTGTACAGAAACCCAGCCTAAAACCCCAAACAGCAAGCAATGCAGGTGTAGAAGCACGGTGGCTAGGAAAAACTCCCTAGAAAGGCCAATACCTAGGAAGAAACCTAGAGAGGAACCAGGCTATGTGGGGTGGCCAGTCCTCTTCTGGCTGTGCCGGGTGGAGATTATAACAGAACATGGCCAAGATGTTCAAATGTTCATAAATGACCAGCATGGTCGAATAATAATAAGGCAGAACAGTTGAAACTGGAGCAGCAGCACAGTCAGGTGGAAGTTGAAACTGGAGCAGCAGCATGGCCAGGTGGACTGGGGACAGCAAGGAGTCATCATGTCAGGTAGTCCTGGGGCATGGTCCTAGGGCTCAGGTCAGTTGAAACTGGAACAGCAGCAAAAATAACACCCTATTCCAATTTCTGGCATAAGTGCTCAGCCTGCATCTATTTTTGCAACTCAGTTTGCTCCAGAAAATGTCCCCAGTTGTCCACAACTGTTAAAAAGAAAGCCCTTCCCCTGTCTGTGTACTGTAGGCCCATCCTGGAAGTAAGTATTGTTGGTAGTATTGGTGCCCTGGAGCAGGACCTTATATGGCTCCCAGGGCAGTATTGAGTAGCATGGATGAAAGGTGCCCAGAGTAAATGGCCTGCTCCTCAGTCCCAGTTGCTAATATATGCATAGTATTATTAGTATTGTATAGAAAACACTCTGAAGTTTCTAAAACAGTTTGAATGATATCTGTGAGTATAACAGAACTCACATGGCAGGCAAAAACATGAGAAGAAATCCAAACAGGATGTGGGAAATCTGAGGTTGGTCGATTTTCAACCCAGCCCCTATTGAATACCCAGTGGGATATTGGTTATGTTGCACTTCCTAAAGCTTCCACTAGATGTCAACCGTCTTTAGAAACTTGAATGAGGCTTCTACTGTGATGTGGGGCCGGATGAGAGCTCTGAGTCAGTGGTCTGGCAGAGAGCCAGGTCCTGGTCTCGCGCATTTCACATGATACGACCTGCGTTCCATGGCTTTTCTACAGACAATGGAATTCTCCGGGTTGGAACGTTATTGAAGATTTATGATAAAAACATCCTAAAGATTGATTCTATACTTAGTTTGAAATGTTTCTACAACCTGTAATATAACTTTTTGAAGTTTTCGTCCAACGTTCGGCTGGACCTGCACGAGCGTTTGGATTTGTGTACTAAACGCGCTAACAAAAGTAGCTACTTGGACATAAATAATGGACATTATCGAACAAAACAAACTCGGAGTGCATTCCTGGGAGTGCATTCTGATGAAGATCATCAAAAGGTAAGGGAATATTTATAATGTTATTTCTGATTTCTGTTGACTCCAACATGGCGGATATATTTTTTTTTCTGAGTGCCGTCTCAGATTATTGCATGGTTTGCTTTTTCCGTAAAGTTTTTTAAAAATCTGACACCGCAGTTGCATTAAGGAGAGGTATATCTTTATTTCCATATCTAACAATTGTATTTATCGACATTTAGAATGAGTATGTCTGTAAAATGATGTGGCTCTCTGCAATATCACTGGATGTTTTTGGAACTAGTGAACGTAACGCGCCAATGAATACTGAGATAATTTTTTATATAAATATGAACTTTATCAAAGAAAACATACATGTATTGTGTAACATGAAGTCCTATGAGTGTCATCTGATGAAGATCACAGGTTAGTGATGAATTTTATCTCTATTTGTGCTTTTTGTGACTCCTCTCTTCAGCTGGAAAAATGGCTGAATTTTTCTGTGAGTTGGTAGTGACCTAGCATAATCATTTGTGGTGCTTTCGCTGTAAAGCCTATTTGAAAGAGGACACTGTGGTGGGATTATCAACAAGATTACCTTTCAAATGGTATAAGATGTATGTTTGAGGAATTTTAATTATGAGATTTCTGTTGTTTTGAATTTGGCACCCAGCACTTTCACTGGCTGTTGTCATATCGATCCCGTCAACGGGATTGCAGCCCTAAGAAGTTTTAATAAAGGAACAGAGCTTTGAGCTGCTGCAGTCTTCTTCATATGAATGTCTATCACCTGTTTATCTGGGTTTGAAGTAGAGCAGATAAGGGTTTGCCTACACATATTCCTCTGTTGGTTTGGTCATATTTTAAGCGCTTCCTCTGACGGATGACACTGATGTACAGGATGGATGTACTGTGTAAAGATCGTGTCCTTTGTTTTCCATTTTCATGACTGTAAACTGAACACATTACACAAAAATGCACTATATTCAGCAGCACTTGAAAACACACATCTGCAGATGCCATTCCCCTCCCAACGCCCCATTTTGAGGTAAAAGTGCCAGGAGTCCTCACTGTTGAGTGCTAAGTGTGTGTGTGTTGTTGTTGTTGTGTGTGTTTGTGTGTGTGTCCAACATGACGCGCTGCCTCTCCACAAATCAAGCCTGAAATATTCCCCAGTGCTGACCTGCTCAGCTCCTCTACCTGCGTCACTAAGGCCTAAGACAAGATGCTGATTGATTGCTTTCAGCAGGGGAGCAGTGATGAAAATATCTACAGGACATGAAAAAAGAACACACACAAAGTACCACTGGCGAAAGATGCGTTGTGTTTGGTTTGGAATGTGAACTTAAGCAACCTCAACTCTAAGTTTAAACTAAACTTAAAAATAAACAAATGTAGCATGTATGTGTTTAAGATGTAAGCCTAAGACTAAAGAGAGTTAGAGCTACGTAGATTCTCAGTAGAGTGCCACAACTAATGTCGTTTCCCCTTTCTTCTCCCTGGTAGGCCTGTTCACTAGATTTCACCCTAGGAGAGTGGAATGGTGTCTATAGTAAACACAATACATCAGGTTTCTTGCTAAATGCTAATCACCCCATGCAAATCAATGACATGCAGACACCAATCACTAGTAATTTACTTTCTCTTTTTGTTAATTTTCTACTTTCTACTAAAGTTGCACACACATAAAGCCCCCTGTACGTAAGTAATAGCAATAAGAAAGATATCTCTGGTAATAGACTAGTACGTAGAATCTCCACAATATTGTCACACTCAGTCACACTTAGAGAATTAAGTCTCAACATTAGGGCCTGGACAATAACAGATACTCGTTAGTGTCGTCGCAAGGAAACAAAACACAAAGCGGATTTACCTTCTTTAGGAAAGCAGCCCTAATATGTTGGAAACAAACATCACGATGTCATTCAGAGTTACATGTATTGATTTTCCAAGCTATAGCACACACTATTTCACATACAGCAGGTTTATAAAAGGACCAAAGACTGATCTGCTTCGCGTTTTCATTTTTGGCAAGGAAAAAAATATTTACTACACTGGTATCGTCCTGGGCCTTCTTTCATTTTGATTTTGGCACAAATGAAAATGTGCCACTGATTTGTCCATTGATTGATGTTTCAGCATTGAGCTGGAATCTGAAGCAAATTGAAGCTGGTTAGCTTTAGAAAACCAGCTTCCTTCGTAGGATACCCCTCAGACCACTGCAACCAACGTGAAAGTTGTCAGGGCGTCTACTACGCTAGAAAATCTAGCTCTGGGCTCTAATCTAAGCAATTACATAAGTGCAGATTCACATCGCTCTTCAATAGTTTGCATCAAGGCTGTACTTTTTGCAAGGCAAAAGAGAAGTGAAATCAGTGAGGATAGAAATACGGGAGAGAGAGAAGAGAACGCTCTCCAGCCCTGTTGTGTGGAGGCATTACGTGGGCTGCAAGGGTCTTTTATACAGGCTTCCAATAATATTAGCTAATTGCTAGATTTCTCTGGCTTCTTTCAACTCACATCGTGAGTGGGTTTGGAAGGGTTTATAGCTGGGATATATTGCTGCTGACAGAATGGCGTACTCTGATTTTCTCTCTTCCATCTCATCCCCCTCTCATAGGCGCGTTGGTGTAGCAGACATTCCCCCCCGAGAGAGGTTTCCCCGGAATCTACGTAAAAGGATTCCTACCCACGCCATGGTCTTAGGAACATCTCATTTTCATCCTCCCTCATGCGCTCTCGCTCGCTCTCGCACACACTCCTTCTCTCCCTCATTAATAAACACAGTGGCACGGTGTCTCCCTCCTCTCTTCGAAGTTTGCTGGGCTCTCCTCTCTCTTTACCTCCCACTCACCACTGACGGAACCTCAGTGGGAGGCAGCATCTCCCTCACACTGGGGCCGTGGGCCTCTGTTCTGACAAATGAGACGCCAGGCCCACCAGCTAAGCGTGGGGGGACTGGGTTTAAGTCTCCCTGACACAATGGATGTGGATGGTTTGTGAAACGAGGGGCTTTAGCAGCAGTTACTCAGTGATTCATTTTCTTTCAGGGTTGGAAGGTTGGCAGGGAGGTGGAGAGGGTTGGGAGCTGGGATGCAAAAGACTGTATCATGATCTAGCTAACCTTCAATCCAAACTATGATCCATAAATTGTTGACGATATAACTTTGAGGGAAAATAACCCACATAACAGCACTAACAATGCAAGCACATACCAATCACATTCGGCAGTAGAGCAATTGTGAATCAGACTTTATTAGAGTGCCTATTCTGTTTTGTAGTCTCACTTCAAATAACTGCCTCTAAAGTATGTATATATTAATCAGAATGTAAGCAGGTACAGTGAAATTAATTCCATTGTAGGTAGCCTACACATTTAATCATTTTACAATGACTTTTATAGCATATTAAGATGTGTTAAAGGGATACTTTGGGATTTTGGCAATGAGGCCTTTGATCTACTTTCCCAGAGTCAGATCAACTGGCGGATACCATTTGTATGTCTCTGCGTCTAACATACACGTCATTTGTAACTAGTTAGCAACTTCCTTCAAACTCCAAGCAGAGACATAAAAATGGTATCCATAAGCTCATCTGACTCTGGGGAAGAAGAAAGCTCCTCATTGCCAAAATCCAGAAGTATCCCTTTGATGTTCATTGACATTTCTACATGCAGATTACATTTGCAAACAAATGTATTTATATTTGACTTGCAAATCCTTGAAATATGTGACTTAAGTACAATTTGTACCCATATTGTACATACTACTGTAACTATTATAAAAAAAGGCAATCACCTGTGTTCCTTGGCCAGCTGTTGAGCTAAGCTGAATGCTGTGGGGTCTCGGTCTAGGACCACTACTGTCACTTCAGGAGAGGCCCTCAGGATGGCTTTGGTGTGACCTCCACCTCCAAAGCTCAAGTTCAGAAAAACATATGGACACAAACAATAGGCTATATGTAGGCTGATGTCAAGGACAGTGCTTTCAGAGGCCTTACAACGACAACCCTCTATCAATTAGCCTATACAGTGGGGCAAAAAAGTATTTAGTCAGCCACCAATTGTGCAAGTTCTCCCACTTAAAAAGATGAGAGAGGCCTGTAATTTTCATCATAGGTACATTTCAACTATGACAGACAAAATGAGAAAAAAAATCCAGAAAATCACATTGTAGGATTTTTTATGAATTTATTTGCAAATTATGGTGGAAAATAAGTATTTGGTCACCTACAAACAAGCAAGATTTCTGGCTCTCACAGACCTGTAACTTCTTCCTTAAGAGGCTCCTCTGTCCTCCACTCGTTACCTGGATTAATGGCACCTGTTTGAACTTATCAGTATAAAAGACACCTGTCCACAACCTCAAACAGTCACAGTCCAAACTCCACTACGGCCAAGACCAAAGAGCTGTCAAAGGACACCAGAAACAAAATTGTAGACCTGCACCAGGCTGGGAAGACTGAATCTGCAATAGGTAAGCAGCTTGGTTTGAAGAAATCAACTGTGGGAGCAATTATTAGGAAATGGAAGACATACAAGACCACTGATAATCTCCCTCGATCTGGGGCTCCACGCAAGATCTCACCACGTGGGGTCAAAATGATCACAAGAACGGTGAGCAAAAATCCCAGAACCACACAGGGAGACCTAGTGGCAGAGAGCTGGGACCAAAGTAACAAAGCCTACCACCAGTAACACACTACGCCGCCAGGGACTCAAATCCTGCAGTGCCAGACGTGTCCCCCTGCTTAAGCCAGTACATGTCCAGGCCCGTCTGAAGTTTGCTAGAGAGCATTTGGATGATCCAGAAGAAGATTGGGAGAATGTAATATGGTCAGATGAAACCAAGATAGAACTTTTTGGTAAAAACTCAACTCGTCGTGTTTGGAGGACAAAGAATGCTGAGTTGCATCCAAAGAACACCATACCTACTGTGAAGCATGGGGGTGGAAACATCATGCTTTGGGGCTGTTTTTCTGCAAAGGGACCAGGACGACTGATCCGTGTAAAGGAAAGAATGAATGGGGCCATGTATCGTGAGATTTTGAGTGAAAACCTCCTTCCATCAGCAAGGGCATTGAAGATGAAACTTGGCTGGGTCTTTCAGCATGACAATGATCCCAAACACACCGCCCGGGCAATGAAGGAGTGGCTTCGTAAGAAGTCTCCAGATCTCAACTGCATAGAAAATCTTTGGAGGGAGTTGAAAGTCCGTGTTGCCCAGCAACAGCCCCAAAACATCACTGCTCTAGAGGAAATCTGCATGGAGGAATGGGCCAAAATACCAGCAACAGTGTGTGAAAACCTTGTGAAGACTTACAGAAAACGTTTGACCTCTGTCATTGCCAACAAAGGATATATAACAAAGTATTGAGATAAACTTTTTTTAATTACAGGCCTCTCTCATCTTTTTAAGTGGGAGAACTTGCACAATTGGTGGCTGACTAAATACTTTTTTGCCCCACTGTATGTGTCCTGATAAATAAAAATGCCACTGAACAATAAAGACTTATCCCCAATAGTACCTTGTGTAAATATTTACAATTCATTTGACTGCCAATCTCCTTCTGGAGTTATAAGCTCAGCCCCTGCACATACTTTATCACCGCACCATCACTCTCCGCATCATCACTGTGAATGGGGATTGCGGGAAACGGCTGTCTGGGAATGAGCATTTAACTCAACAAATGGTAAAATGGCTGAAAAACTGAGTAAATATGATATTTGTCAAAAGTATTTGTGCCTGTAGAAATTACCCATTGATTATTGCCTGAGAAAATCACTACCTAGTTTTGTAAAAATTACCCATTGATTATTTTCTGAGAAAATCATTACCTAGCTGTTTCTCTACTAACGTTACATAGCCATTTCTCTCTTTTACTTCAGTGGTTTGTAAAATAATTGAGTCATCCAGACATCTTTTTAAAACACCTACAAAGTTATTATTTTCCAGTGAATAAAACACAATGAGCATGAACCAGTTAAGATAACTTATTTATCAAGGTAATTTGCTTATAGATAAGTCGATGTAATGTCTATTCACTTCCCGACTGTATTGGCTCATAGCTACAGTTCCCAGCTTGAATTGAAGACTCTTGGGTATCGGGTTACATATCCACATCCATTAGAGGCTGGGAAGTCCCACCTAAACTTTCATTCGCTGGTCGGACTGTCCGTACATTTTTGGTGTAAGGATAGGTCTCAACCCCATATGCAGCACAGCGTTGGAAAGCTAAAAACCTCCAACATATATAGCAATTAGTTGTTCTATGACAAACACCAGTGTTTTTATAACAAATTATATTTTAAAAAATGAACCATTTGTAGACAGTCGTCATTTGTAATTCATTACAGTAGGACAACATTTAGAGGAGACAAAACCCACTGTACAGGAGGGGAGGAAAGAATGAATCAAGGCAGTGCTGTAAGGACTCCGCATTTTCCCACTAGTTAATTGATGAATTATTACAGTAAAAAGGCAGCTGAAATCTTATAGGATGTCATTTATAAAGTTAATAGTAAATATACAGTGAGAATTGGCATTCTCTCAACCAGCTTCATGAGGTAGTCACCTGGAATGCATTTCAATTAACAGGTGTGCCTTGTTAAAAGTACATTTGTGGAATTTCTTTCTTTCTTAATGCATTTGAGCCAATGTGTTGTGACAAGGTAGGGTTGGTATACATTGAAATGACCGACGCTGTAGTCGAGAAGCAGGTACGGGGAGTAGAACATTTCATGAAACTGACAAAGCACAAGACAGGAACAGCGTCAGCACCCGGGTACACAATGACAATCAACAATCAATGCAGCAGCGGAGAACAGAGATGGGGAACTGACAAATATAGGGGAGGCAATAAACAGGTGATTGAGTCTAAGTGAGTCCAATAATAGGCTGATGCGCATGACAGTAACCCCCTCTAGGGGTGCCACCCAGCGTCCCACCTGGGCGAGCCTAACGGGCCGGATGAGGCACGGGCGCTGAACAAGCCGGCTGGACGTGAAACTCAGACGAACCGGCAGAGGCGTGAGAGCCTGGCAAGCCGGCTGAGGCATGAAGGCCTGTCGATCCCGCGTGGGAGCCTGATGATCCGGTGGAGGCGTAGCAGCCTGACAAACTGGCTGGGCATAAAATCCTGACGGTCCGGCTGAGGCCTGACGTGGGATGGGCGCCTTCTGACCCAACCGGGGAAAGAAACCTCTCGAGCCAGCTAGGGTGTGACAGCCTGATGAGCTGGCTTAGGCACCCCCGGATCCATCAGTGGCGGCCCCCGGACCCAACGTCACCACCAACCGGAAAGCCAGCACTCCCCGATGCTTTGTTTGGTGTCTTCTGCATTCTGTAAGGACCAAAGCTGGAGATGAGAAGCAGGTATAGGGAGTTGAAAATGTAATGAGGAACAGACAGGTAACAGGACAGGAACAGCGTCAGAACACGGGTATTCAAGGACATATGACAATCAATGCAGAAGCAGGGAACAGAGTGGGGAACCAGACAGAAATAGGGAAGGTAATGACAGAGGTGATTGCTGATGGGCGCCTTCCGAACCAACCGGGGCAAGAAACCTCTCGAGCCAGCTAGGGCGTGACAGCCCGATGAGCTGGCTTAGGCACCCCCGGTTCCATTGGTGTCAGGCCCCGGACCCGAGGTCAAACCAACCGGAACGTCGGCACTCCCCGATGCTTTGTATGAAAGCTTCTGCATTGATTGTCTTATGTCCTTGTATACCTGTGTACTGACGCTGTTCCTGTTTTGTTTTATGACTGTTCCTGATTCAATGTTTGACTCCCCGTACCTGCTACTCATTCCCGGAGTCGGTCCTTACAGAATGCAGAAGCCTTCTAAATTTGAGATTTTTGGTTCCAACTGCTGTGTCTTTGTCAGACGCAGAGTAAGTGAACGTATGATCTCCGCATGTGTGGGTCCCACCGTGAAGCATGGAAGAGGTGGTGTGATGGTGCTTTGCTGGTGACAAAGTCTGTGATTTATTTAGAAATTAAGACACACTTAACCAGCATGGCTACCACAGCATTCTGCAGCGCTATGCCATTTCATCCCATCTGGTTTGCACTTAGTGGGCCTATCATTTGTTTTTCAACACACCTCTGGGCTGTGTAAGGGCTATTTGACCAAGGAGAGTGATGGAGTGCTGCATCAGATGACCTGGCCTCCACAATCAACCGACCTCAACCCAATTTGTATTTATTATGGATCCCCATTAGCTGCCAACGCAGCAGCTACTCTTCCTGGGGTCCAGCAAAATTAAGGCAGTTGATACAATTTTAAAAACATTACAATAAATTCACAGATTTCACAACACACTGTGTGCCCTCAGGCCCCTACTCCACCACTACCACATATCTACAGTACTAAATCCATGTGTATGTAAAGTGCGCATGTTATTGGGGTTTGTGTGTATGCATGTGTCTGTGCCAATTGAGATGGTTTGGGATGAGTTGGACTGCAAAGTGAAGGAAAAGCAGCCAACAAGTGCTCAGCATATGAGAAACCCCTTCAAGACTGTTTGAAAAGCATTCCTCATGAAGCTGGTTAAGAGAATGCCAAGAGTGTGCAAAGCTGTCATCAAGGCAAAGGGTGGCGACTTTGAAGAATCTAAAAACTAAAATATATTTTTGATTTGTTTTTACGCTTATTTAGTTACTACATGATTCTATATGTGTTATTTCATAGTTGCGATGCCTTCACTATTATTCTACAATGTAGAAAATAGTAAAAATAAAGAAAAACCCTGGAATGAGTAGGTGTGTCCAAACTTTTTATTTTTTATTCAGGCCCTATTCACCCATTATTCATGAATAGGTTGTTCAAAGCATATTCAATTGTAAAATGTCCTCTATTATGAAAGGTGTACTGCATGTCCTCTATTATGAAAGGTGTACTGCATGTCCTCTATTATGAAAGGTGTACTGCATGTCCTCTATTATGAAAGGTGTACTGCATGTCCTCTATTATGAAAGGTGTACTGCATGTCCTCTATTATGAAAGGTGTACTGCATGTCCTCTATTATGAAAGGTGTACTGCATGTTCTCTATTATGAAAGGTGTACTGCATGTCCTCTATTATGAAAGGTGTACTGCATGTCCTCTATTATGAAAGGTGTACTGCATGTCCTCTATTATGAAAGGTGTACTGCATGTCCTCTATTATGAAAGGTGTACTGCATGTCCTCTATTATGAAAGGTGTACTGCATGTCCTCTATTATGAAAGGTGTACTGCATGTCCTCTATTATGAAAGGTGTACTGCATGTCCTCTATTATGAAAGGTGTACTGCATGTCCTCTATTATGAAAGGTGTACTGCATGTTCTCTATTATGAAAGGTGTACTGCATGTTCTCTATTATGAAAGGTGTACTGCATGTTCTCTATTATGAAAGGTGTACTGCATGTTCTCTATTATGAAAGGTGTACTGCATGTCCTCTATTATGAAAGGTGTACTGCATGTTCTCTATTATGAAAGGTGTACTGCATGTTCTCTATTATGAAAGGTGTACTGCATGTTCTCTATTATGAAAGGTGTACTGCATGTTCTCTATTATGAAAGGTGTACTGCATGTCCTCTATTATGAAAGGTGTACTGCATGTTCTCTATTATGAAAGGTGTACTGCATGTCCTCTATTATGAAAGGTGTACTGCATGTTCTCTATTATGAAAGGTGTACTGCATGTTCTCTATTATGAAAGGTGTACTGCATGTCCTCTATTATGAAAGGTGTACTGCATGTCCTCTATTATGAAAGGTGTACTGCATATCCTCTATTATGAAAGGTGTACTGCATGTCCTCTATTATGAAAGGTGTACTGCATGTTCTCTATTATGAAAGGTGTACTGCATGTTCTCTATTATGAAAGGTGTACTGCATGTTCTCTATTATGAAAGGTGTACTGCATGTTCTCTATTATGAAAGGTGTACTGCATGTCCTCTATTATGAAAGGTGTACTGCATGTCCTCTATTATGAAAGGTGTACTGCATGTTCTCTATTATGAAAGGTGTACTGCATGTCCTCTATTATGAAAGGTGTACTGCATGTTCTCTATTATGAAAGGTGTACTGCATGTCCTCTATTATGAAAGGTGTACTGCATGTCCTCTATTATGAAAGGTGTACTGCATGTTCTCTATTATGAAAGGTGTACTGCATGTTCTCTATTATGAAAGGTGTACTGCATGTCCTCTATTATGAAAGGTGTACTGCATGTTCTCTATTATGAAAGGTGTACTGCATGTTCTCTATTATGAAAGGTGTACTGCATGTCCTCTATTATGAAAGGTGTACTGCATGTTCTCTATTATGAAAGGTGTACTGCATGTCCTCTATTATGAAAGGTGTACTGCATGTCCTCTATTATGAAAGGTGTACTGCATGTCCTCTATTATGAAAGGTGTACTGCATGTCCTCTATTATGAAAGGTGTACTGCATGTTCTCTATTATGAAAGGTGTACTGCATGTCCTCTATTATGAAAGGTGTACTGCATGTTCTCTATTATGAAAGGTGTACTGCATGTCCTCTATTATGAAAGGTGTACTGCATGTTCTCTATTATGAAAGGTGTACTGCATGTTCTCTATTATGAAAGGTGTACTGCATGTTCTCTATTATGAAAGGTGTACTGCATGTTCTCTATTATGAAAGGTGTACTGCATGTTCTCTATTATGAAAGGTGTACTGCATGTTCTCTATTATGAAAGGTGTACTGCATGTTCTCTATTATGAAAGGTGTACTGCATGTTCTCTATTATGAAAGGTGTACTGCATGTCCTCTATTATGAAAGGTGTACTGCATGTTCTCTATTATGAAAGGTGTACTGCATGTTCTCTATTATGAAAGGTGTACTGCATGTTCTCTATTATGAAAGGTGTACTGCATGTTCTCTATTATGAAAGGTGTACTGCATGTTCTCTATTATGAAAGGTGTACTGCATGTTCTCTATTATGAAAGGTGTACTGCATGTTCTCTATTATGAAAGGTGTACTGCATGTTCTCTATTATGAAAGGTGTACTGCATGTTCTCTATTATGAAAGGTGTACTGCATGTTCTCTATTATGAAAGGTGTACTGCATGTTCTCTATTATGAAAGGTGTACTGCATGTTCTCTATTATGAAAGGTGTACTGCATGTTCTCTATTATGAAAGGTGTACTGCATGTCCTCTATTATGAAAGGTGTACTGCATGTTCTCTATTATGAAAGGTGTACTGCATGTTCTCTATTATGAAAGGTGTACTGCATGTTCTCTATTATGAAAGGTGTACTGCATGTTCTCTATTATGAAAGGTGTACTGCATGTTCTCTATTATGAAAGGTGTACTGCATGTTCTCTATTATGAAAGGTGTACTGCATGTTCTCTACTATTTATATAAATAATATTGGTCTATTAAATCCTGTAATATTCATCTGTATGCAGATGATAGGTTATGTATGCCATTGCTATTAAATCCTGTAATATTCATCTGTATGCAGATGATAGGTTATGTATGCCATTGCACCAACTGTTGACCAAGCTGTTAGAGCTGCAATGTGATTTTGTTTCATTACAGAAGGCCCTTGTTGATTTCAAATGTGTACTTAATGCGGGCAAAACTAAATATATGTAGTTCTATAATTCAGGCAAAAATGTTACCAATGGACTACATTTTTACTCATTGGATGGTTCTCTCATCGAGCAAGTTCCATCCTATAAATATCTGGGAGTTTGGATTGATAAAGATCTAACTCTTGAAAAACATACAGAAGTGCTAGTTATAAAGCTAAGATTTAAAGTGGCCTTCTTTTTCCAAATAGATACTTCCTCGCTCTAAACATCAGGAAGCAGATTGTACAATCAACTTTCCTGCCAGTTTCTGACTATCGTGACACCATTTGTCAAAATGCAGCAGACGCGCCATTCGTTTCATCACTGGTGACAGATTTAATACTCACCACTGCATCCTGTATCAAAAGGTTGGCTGGTCCTCATCAAAGTCACGTAGATCAATTAATTATCAAATATCTTTTTTGTTTACAAAGCCCTACTACACAAGTTTCCAACTTACCTAACTTTGGTGCCAACATATAAAATAATGTGATACCAAACCCGTTCACAGGGTTGGTTAGCGCTGCAGATTCCTACGGTCTACATGGAATTAGGTAAATCCGTTTTCACACTTCACATTTTTGAATCACTTACAAAATGCATTACATTTGGATTCCCTGGTGCCACTAGGGTATTTTAAAACCCTGGCGATAAATGAGTTGTAAAATAGTTTGTTTGATTGATTGATTGATTGATTTAGAAACTTGTCTATGACACCTGTGATGTTGGTGATGTTCTTGTGTAGGGTACTTCTTATTGTATATTGTTATATTTTTTATCTTTTGCTTTGTGGTCTCAGGCCGCCATTGAAAATGAGACCCTGGTCACAAATTGGGCTCCCTGATGAAATAAAAGTTCATTTTAAAAAATACAGCCATCAGTAAACATCAATTGATGATGTATTTTCAGATACACGAGGGTAGCCAGATGCATTTGTCAAGTAGCTAGCTAGCTAAAGGAAACAACATGTAATTTAGCTTGCTTCATCAGAGATTAGGATTTTGGAAAGAGTTTGACATCGTCCTGGTAAAGTTGTAAATCATACTACTGTCATCAACACTATAGATGGAAAGCAAATCAAACGATATTGGATATAGCCATCCAGTTTATCTCGTTAACAAGCCATATTGTCCTGATCTGATGTTAGCTAGCTATCATGTCTGTTAGCAGCAATCGTGATCAAACACCTTAAAAACAATGTTGAAAGGGGATACTGCTAGCCAACTCCACTAAGGAAGGCCTACGTTGGAGATAAAAGTACACTGCACAAAACTGCACAAAGTTTCTACCTGTAGCTTGCAAAGTAAACATCAGCTAACAGTAACATTACATTGGCAAATGCACCCATCTGCGGTTTGAAAGGCAGACCCTACAAAGGATGGGAAATTAACTTAAACCACTCATACTTGTCAGGTATTGATCACTTTCATTTTATATCACTCAAATATCCAATTAATGGTGGCCAATACTGAGAGACAGCGTGTGGCTACCCTCACTTATCTGAAATGACATGATCAATTGATGTTTATGTTTCGGAAACATAATAACTTTCACTGCTACGCGGATGAGACAGCTGTACATTTCGATGAAACATGGTGAAGCCCAAAATTGCCCTCGCTGGAAGCCTAAGACATAAGGAAGTGGATGGCTGCAAATGTTCTACTTTTAAACTCAGACAAAACAGAGACACTTGTTCTAGGTCCCAAGAAACAAAGAGTTCTTCTGTTGAATCTGACAATTAATCTTGATGGTTGTACAGTCGTCTCAAATAAAACTGTGAAGGACCTCGGCGTTACTCTGGACCCTGAACTCTCTTTTGACGAACATATCAAGACTGTTTCAAGGACAGCTTTTTCCATCTACGTAACATTGCAAAAATCAGAAACTTTCTATCCAAAAATGATGCAGAAAAATGTTTCCATGCTTTTGTCACTTCTAGGTTAGACTACTGCAATGCTCTACTTTCCACCTACCCGGATAAAGCACTAAATAAACTTCAGTTAGTGCTAAACACGGCTGCTAGAATCTTGACTCCAGTGCTAGCCTCTCTACACTGGCTTACTGTTAAGGCAAGGGCTGATTTCAAGGTTTTTACTGCTAACCTACAAAGCTTTACATGGGCTTGCTCCTACCCATCTTTTGATTTGGTCCTGCCGTACATACCTACATGTACGCTACGGTCACAAGACGCAGGCCTCCTAACAGTCCCTAGAATTTCTAAGCAAACAGCTGGAGGAAGGGCTTTCTCCTATAGAGCTCAATTTTTATGGAATGGTCTTCCTACCCATGTGAGAGACGCAGACTCGGTCTCAACATTTAAGTCTTTATTGAGGACTCATCTCTTCAGTAGCTCCTATGATTGAGTGTAGTCTGGTCCAGGTGTGTGAAGTTGAACGGAAAGGCACTGGAGCAACGAACCGCCCTTGCTGTCTCTGCCTGGCCGGTTCCTCTCTCTCCACTGGGAATCTCTGCCTCTAACCCTATTACAGGGTCTGAGTCACTGCCTTACTGGTGCTCTTCCATGCCGTCCCTAGGAGGAGTGCGTCATATGAGTGGGTTGAGTCACTGACGTGATCTTCCTGTCTGGGTTGGCGCCCCCCCTTGGGTTGTGCCGTGGTGGAGATCTTTGTGGGCTATACTCAGCCTTGTCTCAGGATGGTAAGTTGGTGGTTGAAGATATCCCTCTAGTGGTGTGGGGGCTGTGCTTTGGCAAAGTGGGTGGGGTTATATCCTGCCTGTTTGGCCCTGTCCGGGGGTATCGTCGGATGCGGCCACAGTGACTCCCGACCCCTCCTGTCTCAGCCTCCAGTATTTATGATGCAGTAGTTTATGTGTCGGGGGGCTAGGGTCAGTCTGTTATATCTGGAGTATTTCTCCAGTCTTATCCGGTGTCCTGTGTGAATTTAAGTATGCTCTCTCTATTTCGCTCTCTCTTTCTTGCTTTCTTTCTCTCTCTCGGAGGACCTGAGCCCTAGGACCATGCCTCAGGACTACCCGGCATGATGACTCCTTGCTGTCCCCATTCCACCTGGCTGTGCTGCTGCTCCAGTTTCAACTGTTCTGCCTGCGGCTATGGAACCCTGACCTGTTCACCAGACGTGCTACCTGTCCCATACCTGCTGTTTTCAACTCTCTAGAGACAGCAGGAGCGGTATAGATACTCTGAATGATCGGCTTTGAAAAGCCAACTGACATTTACTCATGAGGTGCTGACCTGAAGCACCCTCGACAACCACTGTGATTATTATTATTTGACCCTGCTGGTCATCTATGAACATTTGAACATCTTGGCCATATTCTGTTATAATCTCCCCCCGGCACAGCCAGAAGAGGACTGGCCACCCCTCATAGCCTGGTTCCTCTCTAGGTTTCTTCCTAGGTTCTGGCCTTCCTAGGGAGTTTTTCCAAGCCACCGTGCATCTACACCTGCATTGCTTGCTGTTTGGGGTTTTAGGCTGGGTTTCTGTACAGCATTTTGAGATATCAGCTGATGTAAGAAGGGCTCTATAAATACATTTGATTTTGAGTTGATGTTTACTGATCATGAAAATAATTCAGTTACTTGCTGTAGGCCTATAACTCATGATAGAGCTAAATGTGTGCAATTTTTTGCATGGAATAATCTGAAATTTGTAGTTCTGACTATGCTCTTCAAGAGGTGATGTATGATATTACAACCAAATAGTTAACATTTATTCAACAATCCCTTGAAAATAACAAACAGATGTCAATTGGTTAAGTGGAGCTGCAGGTTTCCTTGACCCCAGCAGGCAAGTCGAACACTCTGCACCTTACTGTGACATTTTATTGATAACGACCTATAGCCAAAAAAATTATAATTATGGCTAAACCCCAACTATTTCTACAATTTGTCCTCTTAAAATTTTATTTAAAACGTAACCCTTACATTAACCACACTGCTAACCTTATGCCTAACACTTGCCATTGCCGAGTGGAAAAAATGGAAAGAATGGAAAGAGACACACAAGGTTACATCTTAACTCCTCCTCCAGATTACCTGGATTGGTTGAACAGTGTAAAAAAGAACCTAGCCAAGACCCGTATTTAGTGGATCTAATTTGAGGAGTTTATTTTATGCCTGCTACAGTTGTGTTCGGAAGTTTACATACACCTTAGCCAAATACATTGAAACTCAGTTTTCACAATTCCTGACATTTAATCCTAGTAAAAAGTCCCTGTCTTAGGTCAGTTAGGATCACCACTTTATTTTAAGAATGTCAGAATATTAGAACTAATAATTATTTACGTTTTTTTTTCTTTCATCACATTCCCAGTGGGTCAGAAGTTTACACACACTCAATTAGTATTTGGGGCGGCAGGGTAGCCTAGTGGTTAGAGCGTTGGACTAGTAACCGGAAGGTTGCAAGTTCAAACCCCCTTGCTGATAAGGTACAAATCTGTCGTGACTTGCCTAGTTAAATAAAGGTAAAATAAAATAAAGAAATTGGTAGCATTGCCTTTAAATTGTTTAACTTGGGTCAAATGTTTTGGGTAGCCTTCCACAAGCTTCCAATAAGAAGTTGGGTGAATTTTGGCTCATTCCCCCTGACAGAGCTGGTGTAACTGAGTCAGGATTGTAGGCCTCCTTGCTCGCCCACGCTTTTTCAGTTCTGCCCACATTTTTTCTGTAAGATTGAGGTCAGGGCTTTGTGATGGCCACTCCAATACCTTGACTTTGTTGTCCTTAAGACATTTTGCCACAACTTTGGAAGTATGCTTGGGGTCATTGTCCATTTGGAAGACCCATTTGCGACCAAGCGTTTAACTTCCTGACTGATGTCTTGAGATGTTGCTTCAATATATCCAAATAATTTTCCTACCTCATGATGCCATCTATTTTGTGAAATGCACCAGTCCCTCCTGCAGCAAAGCACCCCCACAACATGATGCTGCCACCCCTGTGCTTCAGGGTTGGGACGGTGTTCTTCGGCTTGCAAGACTCCCCCTTTTTCCTCCAAGCATAACAATGGTCATTATGGCCAAACAGTTCTATTTTTGTTTCATCAGAACAGATGACATTTCCCCAAAAAGTACAATCTTTGTCCCCATGTGCAGTTGCAAACTGTAGTCTGGCTTTTTTTATGGCGGTTTTGGAGCAGTGGCTTCTTCCTTGCTGAGCAGTCTTTCAGGTTATGTCGATATAGGACTCGTTTAACTGTGGATATAGATACTTTTGTACCTGTTTCCTCCAGCATCTTCACAAGGTCCTTTGTGGTTGTTCTGGGATTGATTTGCACTTTTTGCACCAAAGAACGTTCATCTCTCGGAGACAGAACGCGTCTCCTTCCTGAGGGGTATGACGGCTGCGTGGTCCCATGGTGTTTATACTTGTGTACTATTGTTGGTACAGATGAACGTGGTACCTACCTTCAGGCATTTGGAAATCTGGATGAACAATTGTTTTTCTGGGGTCTTTGCTAATTTCTTTTGATTTTCCCATGATGTGAAGCAAAGAGGCACTGAGTTTGAAGGTAGGCCTTGAAATACATCCACAGGTACACCTCCAATTGACTCAAATTATGTCAATTGGCCTATCAGAAGCTTCTAAAGCCATGGCATCATTTTCTGGAATTTTCCAAGCTGTTTAAAAGGCAGAGTCAACTTAGTGTATGTAAACTTCTGACCCACTGGAATTGTGATACTGTGAGTTATAAGTGAAATAATCTGTCTGTAAACAATTGTTTTACGTGTCATGCACAAAGTAGATGTCCTAACCGACTTGCCAAAACTATAGTTGGTTAACAAGAAATTTGTGGAGTGGTTGAAAAAATAGTTTTAATGACTCCAACATAAGTATATGTAAACTTCCGACTTCAACTGTATGTTAGGTTTAGCGAAACCGTAACCTTAAATTAAGACAAAAAAAGCTAACGTTGGATTTCATATATTTTTATAATTACAGACAATTTTGACTTTGTGGCTATATAATCTAGTGGAAACCACTATGCCAGAAATAACACTATGCCTCCATAAGAATTTCATCATGTTTACATTGCTGTCCAAATCCCCCATTGTATTTATTGCAACTTCCACATTATTTCCCCTTGCTTCCAGGCTAGAAATTAGTTTGGCACAGCAGGGGTTAATATAAGCCTAGCAGTCTGCCTGTCCAGCCTTTGAAGATTTGTGTCACTTTTGAAATGCAAACTCCCCTGGAGCCTACATAGAGAGTGAACAGGTGTCCAGATGGGACTCAACTTTATTTGAGACAGGCGATATCATGCATCAACGTCATTATTATGGATATAGTAAAGTAAATTCCAATAGAAAATAAGCTAAAACAAACAAAAATGCAGCTAGTCCGTCCAATGTTTGACGTGACTGACTTAGCTGAAGTTGGCTAGCTAGCTAGAAATGGTCAGGAACATTAGTCAGCCTGCATAGCAACCATTTTTGTTCGAATGTACGACCAGTACTTTTCCATGGGAACTATGCAAAAATAATTAACGACTGGAGCGCGTCTGTAGAAACATGACGAAAATAACTAAAGGATAAGATTTCTGTCTGGACTATTTCCTCTGGTGGAAGAATTCAATTGTATGAATTTACTTTAATTAAACAAATTTATTGTTGTTTTAATATGTTGGTAAAAGTTTTATAAAAGCAATAAGACACGTGAGGCAGTGCCTTATTGCTTTCGTGTAGGGCGAAACAACACCATTTACCTGAGTCTGTGCCTTTTTGCTTAAATAAAGACTAGAGGATCAGAGCTTTCTAACAGTACACAGTATTATTAGGTACTGTTCATGGCTCTCACATGAAGAAAAAAATGATATGGGCATACGAATAAAGATACGAGAATTAGTCCTGAACATGTTTTAAGGCCGAAACTCGGCATCCTTTTCCATTTTTTAAACGACTGATTTAAAGTTCTGCAAATGTGCTCCACAAAAACCTTACGCAAAATGTGCCGTAGCATTGAAACGTCGACCGGCAGAAAATGAATGGCTGCAGATCAATATACACTTACTTCCAGGTTGGAACCAGTCTACCGGTAACCTACATCATTAGCCAAATGCGTATTGGTGTCCTTTTCAAGCTAATTTAGAACACAGCACAATTGATAAAGCTCTCTTGTAAACAACTACCACATACAGTGTTGTGAAAAAGTATTTGCTTATTTTCTCTATTCTTGCATATTTTTGGAACTGAATGTTATCAGATCTCAACCAACCAAACCTAATATTAGATAAAGGACATGGGTCCCATTATGTCTGGCGAAAACCAAACACTGCATTCCACCGTAAGAACCACAAACCAATGGTCAAGCTTGGTGGTGGTAGTGTGATGCTTTGGGGATGCTTTGGTGTCTCAGGGCCTGGACGACTTGCCTTAATAGAAGGAACCATGAATTCTGCTCGGTATCAGAGAATTCTCCAGGAGAATGTCTGGCCATCCGTCTGTGAGCTGAAGCACAGCTGAGTCATGCAGCAAGACAATGATCCAAAACACACAGTCAAGTCTACATGAAAATGGCTAAAAAGCATCCAATTTGAAGTTTTGGAATGGCCTAGTCAAAGTCCCGATCTAATCCCAATTGAAATGTTGTGGCAGGACTTGAAACGAGCAGCTCATGCTGAAAAATCCACTAATGTTGCTCAATTAAAGCAGTTCTGCATGCCAGACTGGGCCAACATTTCTCCACAGCGATGTGAGAGACTGATCAACAAATACAGGTAGTATTGGTTGTAGTCATTGCAGCTAAAGGTGGCACAACCAGTTGTTGAGTGTAAGGGGACAGTACATTTTTCACAGGGGAATTGGGTGTTGCATAACTTTGTTAATTAAATAAATAAAATAAGCATCCTTTTTTTAAATATATATTTGTAAACTCAGGTTCCCTTTATCTAATATTAGGCTTTGGTTGAAGATATGATAAATCAGTATAAAAAAAATATGCAAAAATTTTGAAAATCTTTAAAGGGGCCAAATACTTTTTCATGGCACTCTACACAGTCATAAAAATACTAATTTGATGTAATTTTACAGAGACCAGGTGTAGATGTAGAGGATTTTAATTTGGCTATTTAGCGACGTACCGTAACTATGCAGTCTGGACCGATGTGGCTGCAGTGATGGCTGTGTAACTAGTGTAGGTCTAATTGCGTAATAAAACTCCTGGAAATGTTGGCTACCTTTTCTAGTTCTTTGCAGAGACAGCGATTTGGACAGTAACAGGAAAGAAAGTAAACAAATTTGTATTAAAAGCTCTAGCTATGATCTCCAAGTTCAGTTGAGTAGGGTATTGAATGATGTTGCCAAAAGCAGCAGTTTTCTTTCTAAGTAAGTTTTTTGTGTAGCAGATGCACAGAACGTTAGCAGGTTTAGAAAACGGGGAAAGGATCAACAGGACGCCATGCCAATAAGTAAAGAAGTATATATACAGTACCAGTCAAAGGTTTGGACACACCTACTCATTCCAGTTTTTCTTTATTTTTACTATTTTCCACATTGTAGAATAGTGAAGACATCAAAACTATGAAATAACACATTCATTTTTTTATTTCACCTTTATTTAAACAGGTAGGCCAGCTGAGAACAAGTTCTCATTTACAACTGCAACCTGGCCAAGATAAAGCAAAGCAGTGGAACACAAACAACAACACAAACAAACGTACAGTCAATAACACAATAGAACATTCTATATACAGTGTGTCCAAATGAAGTAAGATTAGGGAGGTAAGGCAATAAATAGTCCAATAAATAGTCTGCGGTAACCAGCATGGCTACCACAGCATTCTGCAGCGATACACCATCCCACCTGCTTTGTGCTAAGTGGGACTATCATTTGTTTTTCAACAGGACAATGAGCCAAAACTCACCTCCAGGCTGTGTAAGGGCTATTTGTAAGGAGAGTGATGGAGTGCTGCATCAGATGACCTGGCCTCCACAATCACCGACCTCAACCCAATTGAGATGGTTTGGGATGAGTTGGACAGCAGAGTGAAGGAGAGAATGCCAAGAGTGTGCAAAGCTGTCATCAAGGCAATGTGTGGCTACTTTGAAGAACCTAAAATATATTTTCATTTGTTTAACAGTTTTGTTGGTTACTACATAATTCCATATGTTTTATTTCATAGTTTTGATGTCTTCACTATTATTCCACAATGTAGAAAATATTCAAAAAATAAAGAATAACCCTTGAATGAGTAGGTGTCCAAACGTTTGACTGGTCCTGTATATGTACATGTCTTTACACCCCCCCATCTCTACATTTTGGAAAGGAAACAAATTACCAACTTTTGTGTCGTATTTGGGACAGAAGACTAAGGTTGTTGGCAAAGTCTGGGTGAGCGACCATAAAATTCTAGTCTTGTCTCCTCTTGTCACACGCATAATGAACTCGCCTGTTGTGCCATTCAATACCAAAAAATAAAAACAACAAAAATACAAACTGCACTACTGTTTCAGACATGATCCACTCCATTGGCAGGACATACTTGCCTTTAGTGTGACTGCCAAACAGAAGGTGGGGGCCAACTTATCCACACAAACTCTGTGACAAAAGGTTACTTTACTGCCATTCCAATAATTTCCTTCTTCTACTATGAAAAATGTTATGTAAAAATTGATGTAGTGCTCAAATGCCCAATTACAGAGCGGCCTACAGTACAATGATCTACATTGCACTTGCATCCAATTACAGCAGCTGTGGTCATATTGTTATGCTCCCAGTGTAATGGGGCATGGCTTTGATAACAATGTATGAAGGAAGAAAGAAAACATAATTTTTTTATTAGACCACAAATCCTTTTAAATATAATTTGTTTTGATAACAGGAATGTGTAGATCCCTACCAACGTATTCAGTTCATCTGGATGAGGTGGTTCATGGTGGTTGTGTGAAGAGTAACTTTGCCTGAAGCTCCCAGGGTGAATGCTTAGGCTTCAGCTCAGCAGTCTTGTGGCATGCGAGACAGCCGGGTTTGAACCTATTTGTTGACATTGGTGCAATGCCTCAGATTGGTCTTTGCAAGAAGACCCTCAAAGGGGGTAAAGTTGAATGAAGATGGTTTGGTAAGACATGCTTGTGCATTGCCTGAGAGCTGAAGACATGTGATACATCCTGAGCTAATGCCTACAATTCAGCTCAGTGAGCTAACACAGTCTTGTGGTGTGCAGGAAACCCGGGTTCGAACTCAGTCGGTCACATGTACATAACCATAAGTATTCAGTAAACACAAAGTTTACACACACCGTACTTTCAATATATATATATATTTTTCTGTGCCTTTACAACCATATGCCTATTTATTTTGGGTTGGAAGGGGAATTGTTCTCAGTGTGTCTCAACTGTCAACAGTGGATGCACCATAACCATTGCATTTTTTAAGAAAGTGAAAACATTGCAGTCAAATTGTCTGTGGCTTATGACTTCTGCCTTTTGTCACATTGCATCAACAAAAAGGGCTTTTTGGTGGCCAACAGATGGAAAATGACAATGGGAAATGTCTTCCGTTCCCCACAAAAACATGAAACATGCCGATCGATAGTGACGTCGGAGGTGGGGTGTGTGCGTGCATGTGAGAGAGAAGAGGTGATCAATGGCGTTTCCCTCTCCCATCTAAAGCACAGCAGCAGATGGGGAGGAGGTGTGGGCTAGTGGGATGAGTCACACGCATAATGAACTCGCCTGTTGTGCCATTCAATACAAAAAAAATAAAAACAACAAAAATACAAACAGCAAAGTCTGCTGGCCTTTAACCAATATGTTAAATAAGACAACATCTCATAGCACAGTAGGAACTGTGAAATGACACACACACAAACACTATCACACACAATCTACACACACATTCTTTATTTGTATTTGTGTATATTGTTGTATTTAATATTTGTGTGTCTGTTCTTGTCGTGTTTTGGTTTGTTTTTCTGTGGACCCCAGGAAGAATAGTAGCTGCTTCGGCAAAAGCTAATGGGGTCCTGAAAAAACGAAACGTTTCAAAACCAAAAGGGTAAGTATATGCTACTGAAAGGCAAACTAGTTATTAGACGAGACAAAATTCACAAATTCTACAGCACAACGGCAGAGTCATGTCTTAAGTGCAAAACTAACATTATAAACTGTGTGGTTCGAGCCCTGAATGCTGATTGACTGACAGCCGTGATATATCAAACCGTATACCATGGGTATGACAAAACATGTACTTTTACTGCTCTAATTACGTTGGTAACCAGTTTATAATAGCAATAACGCTCCTCATGGGTTTGAGGTATATGGCCAATATACCACAGCTAAGTGCTGTATCCAGACACTCCGCGTTGCGTCATGCATAAGAACAGCCCTTAGCCGTGGTATATTGGCCAAACCACACCCCCTCGGGCCTTATTGCTTAAAAGACACAGGGAATGCTATAAAATCCTAAAGTTATGGGCGGAGTTAGAAAGTTGGCTGTCAGAAGTATTACAATGTAAATGTACTTTTAATCTGTTTGTCTGTATATGTCAAGACATGACATTTGAGGGTGCAGTAAGATACTCAATGGGTCAGGCGATACTTTTCTCATCAATCATCTTGAAAATAACATGATGATAAGGTCAAATGCTCTATTATCTACATTTTTTTAAGTGTGTGTGCGAAGGAGAGAAACAAAATGGTGCCGTTTGAGGCCATGTGGTGGAGAGTGATACGGGCGCTGGACATGGGTGTGTGAGCAGGTGGGGCTAGGCAGGGTGATGTTGTGGATGTTTGTGTGAGTCTGTATGTTGTCGTTTGTAAGTTGATGTTTTTTATTGTTAAAAATAAAATCTTACAAAAAAGTTTTTTTAAAGGAAAACTAGTCTTCAATTGGGGCAAGCAGGGTCCAATCTTAACAACTTTACCTCTGCTAAAAGCCTCCTAAATCTTTAGAACTGTGGCCATAGAAGCAACAATGCTGATCCTGCCTAGGTGATGTGGATTGCTAAAGTAGTAAGTCGAATGTGATAATAAACAGTGTAGGCTTACTAGGCTATGTGGCAGTATTGGAATCAGAGGTAGATAAGGAGGAATCCACCTATGAGCATCAACTAATATTATTTTTAAATGCCTTCTAATACAGTACTAACCTGAAGCTAGTAAACCTGTTAATGTAATCACAGCACAACCCACTCCAGTCTAGACAATCCTCATGATGTCTCCTAGCCCAGTCTAGGATAACAAGGACTGCCTCTGGGCATGAACAGATAATCTATTACATTTTTAATCCATGCTTTAGATGTATGATGGGAAGATCACCACCACCATGACTGCTCATTGAGGATTAGGCGTGTGAACACATGGGACCTTTCAAGCTTCGGGCACCAAATACACCCCACAGTCCAATTTTGGGGGGAATGGTAAAACGTTTTCAGTGAAAACTACATCGACTAAAACCAGATATACACTACGCAGAAAATAAGATTGACCTATATATTTGTTAATAAGATCATCTTTGAGAACTATCAATCATCAACAACAAAAAAGGCACAGTCAAGGAGAATCAAAAATGTATGCATTCAGGACTATTCAGGACTTTTGTCATAGCAGGATTTTGTTATAATGTTTGAGTCACTCCGATAGCATAAGCCATGCCAAAATGGAAAGCCCCGCAACTTGTGCCATATCATGAGGACACCTGGACCACCTATTGAGGTGATAAAGGAGAATTTTTTTTCTCCATGCCCCAAGAAATTGGCTTAAAAACAACAACAGTTTGACTCTGTGGTCAAGAGAAGGGCCGCAAAAAATTCTGGACGGCGACCGCACCATTGGCCACGCCCACTGCACCCCACCCACAAGCTAAGCCTCATTTGGATCCAGGAAAAAACCCTGCCTATGTGTTAAACAACATGTGACCCATGGAAATATATCCTACTACGGGAAGGAGCATGCAATGCAACAAGTCTACCAGATCCAGCAGTGTCATTGGAGGGTATTTTCATTTGTTTATCCACAACTCTCCTCCTGTGATGTACTTTTAGAGCATGACGTCTGTTTTGAAAAAGAAAACGAGAAAAAGCCTCAAATATGAATGCCTTGTGTAACATCTACAGAGGCCAGCATTTTATGTGATCCTTCCCCTTTAAGCAACCTGCCATCTCGGCAACCAGACGGACCAAACAATTCCCTGAAGGATTTGGCTATAATGGGCTTGGCATTTGCCATGATGATTGACACAGAAGTTGGAGCGAGTCATTCGCATACATACAGAGGGGTGTCTGTAGTGCTCTAGCCAAGTCTGCCTGGACCAAGACATCCTGGATCAGGCAGGAGGGGAATAGGACCAAAATAAAACATCAAAGCCAGGTCATACTATCTTTCCAGGTGAAGCCAGGGGAGTAACTATGTCCAAGTAACGATGCTGTTGCTGGTGTTCTTCTTAGGTCAGGGGTGTCAAACATACGGCCCCAGGGCCGAATCCGGCCCGTGAAGGTGTCAAACCCGGCCTGCGAGTGGTTGGGGAAACAAACTAAAAAATATAAACGTAACATGTAAAGTGTTGGTCTCATGTTCCAAGAGCTGAAATAAAAGGTCCCAGAAATGTTCCATATGTACATAAACCATATTTCTTTCAAATGTTGTTCACATCCGTTAGTGAGCATTTCCCCTTTGCCAAGATAATCCATCCACCTGATAGGTGTGGCATATAAAGAAGCTGATTAAACTGCATGATCATTACACAACTGCACCTTGTGCTGGGGCCAATTAAAAAGCCACTCTGAAATGTGCAGTTTTGTCACACAAGACAATGCCACAGTTGTCTCAAGTTTTGAGGGAGTGTGCAATTGGCATGCTGACTCCAGGAATGTCTACCAAAGCTGTTGCCAGAGAATGTTATGTTAATTTCTCTACCATAAGCTGCTTTCAATGTCGTTTTAGAGAAATTGACAATCTGTCCAACCGGCCCACGAGCGCATACCATGTGCATGGCATAGTGTGGGTGAGCGGTTTGCTGATGTCAACGTTGTGAACAGAACGCCCCATGGTGGTGGGGTTATAGTATAGGCAGGCATAAGCTACGGACAACGAACACAATTGCATTTTATTGATGGCAATTTGAATGCACAGAGATACCATGACAAGATCCTGAGGACCATTGTTGTGCCATTCATTCAGCATGATAACGCAATGCCCCATGTTGCAAGGATCTGTACACAATTCCGTGAAGCTGAAAATGTCCCAATTATTCCATGGCCTGCATACTCACGAGACATGTCCCCCTTTGAGCATGTTTGGGATGCTCTGGATCGACGTGTACGACAATGTGTTCCAGTTCCCGCCAATATCCAGCAACTTCGCACAGCCATTGAAGAGGAGTGGGACAACATTCCACAGACCACAATCAACAGCCTGATCAACTCTATGCGAAGGAGATGTGTTGTGCAGCATGAGGTAAACGGTGGTCACACCAGATATTGACTGGTTTTCTGATCAATGCCCCTACCTTTTTTTTAAGGTATCTGTGACTAACAGATGCCTATTAATATTCCCAGTCATGTGAAATAAAGGCCAAAATAATTAATTTCATTTGACTGATTTCCTTATATGAACTGTAACTCAGTAACATTTTTGAAATTGTTACATGTGGAGTTTGTATTTTTGTTCAGTATACTTTAAAAACACTAAAACCAAATCAAACTGTGTAGAAATGATAATGGACCTACATTTATACAGTTTCTTGACTGTCCAGCTCACTAATAATCACTGGAATTAAAACTAAACTGCACAGTCGAAGAGTATAGAAATGTTCAAAAACGATGCAAGTTTTGACAGCGAGGAAATATAACCAATATTCAGTGCGGTCCCCCAGACCTCGTTGAAGATCGAAGGCGGCCCCCGGGACAAAATTAGTTTGACACCCCTGTCTTAGATGAACATATGTTAATGATGAGGTTGTAATCTGATTTGACAAGGCAGGAGGAAAGGTAAAGCAATCATAATAGGTGAGACATGCATCTTGAACCTTAGCCTTGTGAATGAATGATTGTCAATATACAGTTGCATGCATGTCCACTAATTAAGGGATGTAATATCTGCCTTTTCCAGCAGAGGGAACAGGAGAGTCAGAAGTGCCCCAAGTGTTGCAGTTGGGCATTGAAAATACAAGGCAGTGGTACTGTAGTTTGCAGGGCAGTTGGGCATTGAAACTACAAGGCAGTGGTACTGTAATTAGCAGGGCAGTTGGGCATTGAAACTACAAGGCGGTGGTACTGTAATTAGCAGGGCAGTTGGGCATTGAAACTACAAGGCAGTGGTACTGTAGCTTGCAGGGCAGTTGGGCATTGAAACTACAAGGCAGTGGTACTGTAGCTTGCAGGGCAGTTGGGCATTGAAACTACAAGGCAGTGGTACTGTAGCTTGCAGGGCAGTTGGCCATTGAAACTACAAGGCAGTGGTACTGTAGCTTGCAGGGCAGTTGGGCATTGAAACTACAAGGCAGTGGTACTGTAGCTTGCAGGGCAGGTCGGCACAGTCACCTCACTGCATTCCTCTAAACACCTTCTATGCTCAACATCCTAACAGAAACAAAGGAGAAGTTAGATACTGCTAAAGGGTAAAGTTACACAATAGCCTATATGAAAATCCTTCAGGGATGCCCTTGCATTTTATCAAATGTTTTTACATATTAAATTCATTAGTGATTTAGTTCATGCAGACATATGACAGTCTCTGACTTATTGGAAAAAAAGGCCACATCGCGATAATCTTCCTCTTCAGTTCATTAGGAAAAGGGGACAGGAACCTGAGAGATGGCAGAAGACGAAAATCGTACTTGTGACTCCCCAGCCCGGGTCAGTTACAGTGAGGGATCTAAAATGTCATTGAGGGGAGTTTTTAAATATCTTGTTACACTAACAGACAGACCATTAGGGAGCCCGATCCACTGGTACAGGATCGCTTTCCTTGTCGCATCTGTTGCCATGACAGGGATGGGGGAGTGGGTTTGCATTTCCCCCGTCACTCAAAGTTCAGAGCAAGATTAAGTATACATAAATTTGTCAATCTTGTGATGGAGTGTGTGTATTTTATGTAGGGCACTCAGTGTCTTCAATGGCTAATAAAGGTGCAGAATGTGATGGGGGTGAGGGCAGTTGTCATCGACTGGATGGCTTTATGGTTGAGAAGCAGAAGTGTCTCCTGTATAGCCGTTGCCCATGGATTCACTCAATTGCATGGAAGGCAGGCGGCCAACTGGCACTTACTGGTTAAGGCTATTAAGAAGCTGTAAAGTACTGTTAAACATCTACATTTACACTGAATTTTGAAGACTGGAGATAAAATCTTGGAATAAGGTCAATGTGTTTTACAGAAGAAGATGTTTTGTTTATTAGGGTCAAGATTTCCCATCACAGACACGTGCAGATCTCACAAAGAAAAAACATCTTAGTGCTAAATCGGTATTTCTCGCTGCACACCTGTTCAGGAATTAAAATAAGTCTAGGCCGAACATAGGTAGGGAATAAAACGTAATACTGAAACAAAGATGTACAGTATCTGGACAAGCCAATTGGCAGGTAACCTGGCGGGTAGGAGCGTTAACCAAAAGTTTGCTGGATCGCATCCCAGAGCCAACAAGGTAAAAATTGGTTGTTCTGCCAGGCAGTTAACCTCCAACAACAACTGCTCCCTGGGCAGCAATGATGTGGATGTCGATTAAGGCAGCACCCCGTATCTCCTGATACAGAAGGGCTTGGTTAAATGCAGAAGACACATTTCAGTTGAATGCATTCAGTTGAACAGCTTACTTTACTTTAAACCAAGTGCACATATCATTTACAACCCAGCACACTGAAACAGAGTTCACAATTTAAAATAGGTCTGCTTCAGAACAGGCAAGCCAGAGGCACGCGGAAGAACTTGCACTAATATACAGTATGGATCTTTGTAGCACAAGATGTTGTATATGCATTTCACATTATTAATCAAGGTCAGACTCATTCCCACTAGGATAAATTACTATCTTCAAACATGTCACAGAAACTCGTAACAAAATCCAATATAAACCAAGTGGAAATGTAAAATGTTACAGAAAGGAAATAGCAAGCCACATCAGAAAACAAATAATTGTCTGGGCATCAACTCCATACACCAAGGCTTGAATAGCAGCAACGCAGAAGGCAAATGAGGTGAATATCTCACAGACAAGAAAACTTCTAGCAATTACTCTGTCAAGACGGAGGTTATTATGTTGATCGGCTTCATTGCTGTTCGTGGCCAAGACACGTGGTCTCTTGCCTCAACAGGCTTTGATTAGACCTACCTGAAAAACTTCCCCTTGTGCTTGTGTGTGTGTGTGTGTGTGTGTGTGTGTCGCCTGACAAAAAATGAGATGGCAAGAGTGCCGTCTTCTACTACCTTGCTGTATGTAGAGGTAATGTCCCTTTTGTTAATGGAATGCAGTTACAACAAATACAAATATTATTTGTCTATTCAAAACTCTACAGAGATTTTAAGTAAAGATTTTTTTTAGGAGAAAGATTTTAAGCTAGCGAGGATGAGACAGAACTGCACGAGCCAAAACATTTGTTACTATAAATCACCCTGCCTGAGCAGGTTTAGGGAATATTTCCCAAAGAAATTAATACTTTACCAGCTGAATTCCATCAGGAAAAAGAGCCAGATGCCCAGAGCACACAGTCTTTAGGACCCTACCATAACCCCTCTGTGGAGAGTCCGGCCAATGGCTGCCATACTAGAGATCTGACCCATCCTAACCTCGGAACCCATTAGCACATCTCTCGCCAGGTAGCTAGCTCACTCTATCTTCATATTTATATGAATGTGTGTTACGCAAGATTAGACCCATGACAATGTTCACAAAATTATAAATACCTTTTGCAGACCAAATCAAAATGTTCAGTCTGAAAAGTCAGCATGTAAAAAACCAACTGCTTGCAAAACTGACATACTGCAACGTAATATATATATATTTTTTAAACAAGTTAGATTTTTTGGTGATTTGTCAGATTAAATAAATGGATTTAGTGTGCAAGAGGAACTGTCCCCAGGACCCAGAGGTGAAATTAGATATACAATAGTGTTCCAGTCAGTTCTACCTAGCACACACAGTCAGTGGACAAGCTCAACCTTCTTTCGCCCTTTGCTAGCATTGAAAATAGCTACATTTTACCACAGCACATAGGCTATACAAGCTGCATTAAAAAAGTATATTTATTTTCACTTAATAATTTGCTCATTATTAGATGGACTCAATATAATCAATTAAATCAATCTAAATTCATTTAGGGCTTATGGATCTAGTGCCTTTTAAACTAATTTGCATTGCCCTTAAATCTAGCCTAACATCAAACCACATAGGCCTATGTCATCATTCTCAGAATCACAGGACATGGGGTGAGAAGAAACCAAGAAATGATTTAGTTTTTTTTATGGCAACCAATTCTGTCTTTAATTCATGGCTTGTTAATTGTCTCATGCGGGTGATCAACTCTTTAATGATCCTACAATCACTTGCTGTTTTACAGATCATGAGACAACCACGTCGTGTTCCCAAGCCACACAGAGGAGGAGGACAGAGGGAATTGGGAGATAAATCTTCTCTCTCCATCAACGCCCCCAAAGATGTTTCTAGATGTTACAAATGCCATCGACAACTCTTGTCCAAGCCTCCTCTTCATAAAGCCCCTGTCAACCCTGCCTCCCACGGTAGGTGCCCTGAGACTGCCTTAACAGATACAGTGGTGGATGGAAAAGTAAGGAGGAGCCTGTATATGAAGCCCTTAATTCTATCGTTAAAAAAGACAACAATGAATCACAAACTAAACTTGTCAGCAAAATACATTGCTAGACAAATGTCTGAGCTATATCTGATGTGAAGAGTACTTTTTTCCTCTGTCAAATACAAGCCAAAATGTTTCACAGGTAAAAGTCCAATAAGGTTGCAATCTAGTCTGGAGGCAATGAATGACAGCAGGTAATGAGTTATTGCAATGTTCCAGGTTAAGGAGAAGGAGCAAACTCTAAGTGTGTGCATGAGTCATCACCCCATACCCAGAATTCTAGACAGATTTTGCCCTGTAGGTTAGTTATTCACCAGCACCACTTCTGCTTATTTCCAAATAAATTTGACTTACTCATTTATATCACCATCATAATCAAATAAAATGCAGATAAAACATTACAAATAAAAAGGGTTGTGAAAAAGTGTGTTGACAAATGTACGCAGAAGTCACTCGACTGAAGGAAGTGTTGATTTGAAGAAAAAAAATCAACTCTAACGAGACTGAAATCTGATGGGTAGGCTGAATCCAAGCCATAGCTTTGAGGTACGGAAAGGATGTTAGTCATGCCTGCTGTCTCTGGGACAAGATATTTTGATTGCAATTCATTTGAAATATTTCTTCCCACTCTAGAGATGAGAAAAGCTCCAGAGGTTGGGGGATGAGGGGAAGGATTTAAAAGAAATGGTAATGCCAAAAAGCTCTTCTTAATTCATTTTAACAAGAACAAAACAAAAACGGGGTCAAACATGATACAGCGGATCCTTTCAAAATGATGCGGTCGGTTGGTGCCCATTTTAAAAGACTCCACTTTGTCAAATGGATGAGAGAGTTGTCAACACGGCGTGCAAAGGAAACAATGCAAACTATTTATAGCCCAAATGAAACCTTATTGAAATGAGGGGGTTCGGGGTAGAATCCTCTAACTACTGTATGTTCACAAAATGTAAAGAAGCAGCGAGAGAAATGGCTTCCCTCCTGAAGGTGAATTTCATGGTACTAAAGGAAGACAAAAGAAGAACAGGGTCATGTCCATTAGTATGTGTCAAGTGTGGCATCAAGCTAAATGAAGACCTCCCAGTGAAAGAGTACTCATAGAAAAAAAGATCTAGAGGCATATGAAGAGATGCTTCTGGTAGTTGATGGCTGTTTTCACAATAACCGATGAAAGAAATAGAATTGGGGGGAGGGAGGGTTGAAAGACTGTGCCATCCTTCATCATGTACTGCAACGATTTAAAGATTTCCTGATAAAGTGGATGCCCCAGGCAGTTTGAAGACAGGAATTATCATCAGTTCATAGCTAGCTATTTTGTATACATTTAGCTGTTAGAAAGGGGGTGGGGGTGTAGCCTACTAAGTGCACATCATTTCTAGTTCAACCTCTCAGACTAGACTCAGACAGTATCGAAACAAGAGAATTTTCACTATTTAAGCCTTAGAAACACCTGAAAGTCATTAAGGCACCAAAACTTAATCTATTATCTTTGTTTTGTGACTTATATGTTTTGTATGGTACAGTTGTATCATGTTGTATCATCTAGTAATATGCTAAATGACACATAATTCAATGTTGGCAATAATATGCCAAGCTTGGCATTTCTGGACGTGCTATGGGATTGGGCAGAATAAGCAAGGACGAGGAGTAGGACGGAAAATACTATTGTGGGCCTGATCTGTTAAAGCCACAAAGCAAGCATTGATCCACAGTAAACAGCCTTCGTAGTGAAGCTCCTTTGAACACTAGATGAGCCGTTGAGCTTGACAATTTTCATCAGCGCACTTATATTAAACAAAAATATAAACGCAATATCTTCAAAGATTTTACTGAGTTACAGTTTATATAAGGAAATCATTCAATTTAAATTAATTAATTAGGCCATCATCTATGGATTTCACATGACTGGGAATACAGATACGCATCTGTTGCTCACAGATACCTGTGTTGTCCCACTCCTCTTCAACGACTGTTTGAAGTTGCTGGATATTGGCAGGAACTGGAACGCACTGTCGTACATGTCGATCCAGAGCACCCCAAACATGCTCAATGTGTGACATGTCTGGTGAGTATGCAGGCCATGGAAGAACTGGGACATTTTCAGCTTCCAGGAATTGTGTACAGATCCTTGTGACATGGGGCAGTGCATTATCATGCTGAAACATGGTGATGGTGGAGGATTAATAGCACGGCTATGGGCCTCAGGATCTCATCGCGGTATCTCTGTGCGTTCAAATTGCCATCGATGAAATGCAATTGCGTTGGTTGTCTGTAGTTTATGCCTGCCCGTACCATAACCCCACCACGGCACTCTGTTCACAACATTGACATCAGAAAATCGCTTGCCCACGCAATGCCATACCAGCGGTCTGTGGTTGTGAGGCCGGTAGGACGTACTTCCAAATTCTCTTAACCGACATTGGAGGCAGCTTATGGTAGAGAAATTAACATTCCATTCTCTGGCAACAGCTCTAGTGGACATTCCTGCAGTCAGCATGCCAATTGCATGCTCCCTCAAAACCTGAGACATCTGTGGCATTGTGTTGTGTGACAAAACTGCACATTTCAGAGTGGCCTTTTATTGTCCCCAGCACAAGGTGCACCTGTGTACTGAGCATGATGTTTAATCAGCTTATTGATATGCTACACCTGTCAGGTGGATGGATGCTCACTAACAGGGATGTAAACCAATTTGTGCACAAAATTATACGCTGCTGCTACTCTCTGTTTATCATCTATGCAGTCCCCCCCCCCCCCCCCCCCCCCCCCGCACATTGACTCTGTACCGGTACCAGCTGTATATAGGCTCGCTACTGTTATTTTCACTGTCATTTTACTGTTTTCTTTTTATTTTGCATTTCTGTTGCTTACCTAATACCCATTTTTTACTTAAAAATGTCACTGTTGGTTAGGGCTTGCATTTCACTGGAAGGTCTGTTGTATTCGGCGCACATGACAATAACACTTTGATTTGAAATAAGCTTTTTGTGCATCTGAAAAATGTCTGGGATCTTTTATTTCAGCTCATGAAACCAACAGTTTACATGTTGCGTTTATATTTTTGTCAGTATAGTTTCTGGAGCAAGCACTATCCCCAATATAACCTTACAACTGTAGTATAATTAGTTTGCAAGGCAAACAAGCTGTAGTCTAGGTGTTGTACTACATATGTTTTCTAAAGTAGTACCAAAGAAAACCATCGGAAAAGCTAAGTAATCTAATGAGTAAACAAATATTAATGAGGCTGTTTATATCTGAATTTGATAAATTACAAACAAAATATATGCCTATGCTGCCATAAAAACAGAAGCCACGGTGTAAAGGTATGAATGAAAGTTTGAAAAAAATCTAAAATAGAGTAGGCTACTTATTATCAACAATATGCTACTAAGTATCAGTATTATTAAGGGAGAAACTGTTCAAGACCCAATCAAGTGTGTTCAGATTCCTAGTCTTCCCCTCCAAAGCTCTTATTTGTTTGTGTGGGAGCAGTGGATTGGTCTAGCTCCAATTAGGGAAACGGAAAGGGGGATACCTAGTCAGTTGCACAACTGAATGCATTCAACCGGTATGTGTCTTTCACATTTAGCCCAACCCCTTTGAATCAGAGAGGTGCGGGGAGCTGCATGAATCGACATCAACATCATTGGCCCCCGGGGAGCAATTGGTTACTGGCCTTAACCGCAAGGCTACCTGCCGCCCTTCAAGGCTAGTGTTCTAAGGGGGTATTGGACTAAAATAAAATATTAAACGTCTCAGAAAATATTATTGTGACAGATTCTGGGTATTCCAGCTTACAGGCATGTTTGAATATGACCTTCCTTTGAAACAGACGTTTGAAGTTGTCAAAACATATCAAACCATATTACAATTATAGTACAAATGTAGATTTCTAATAGTTAGCTGGCAGGCACATCAAATCAAATGTTATTTGTCACATGCTCCCGAATACAACAGGTGTAGACCTTACCGTGAAATGCTTTCTTACAAGCCCCTAACCAATAATGCAGTTCAAGAAACAGTTAAAATATTTACTAAATAAACTTAAGTAAAACTATTTAAGAAAAAGTATCAATAAAATTGCAATAATGACGCTATATACAAGGGGTACTGGTACCGAGTCAATGTGTGGGGGTACAGGTTAGTTGAGGTCATTTGTACATGTAGGTAGGGGTAAACTGACTATGCATGAAATCAGACTGGAGACTGCTTGTTGACATTGTGTTAAAAGCCCTGCTGCACCTGCCCTTTACTACCCCATAATGATGTTTCCCCAATAATAATAGCATCCTCCTGGGAATGACAGAGCCAACTCAACCCTATCTACAAGCCAAATACGTGGCACTTCACTTCACTAGCAGAGTGTTTATTCTGGAGCTGTTTGTGCCGCATTGAGTGTGCTTGTACTACGACACAGATACAATGCAAACAGATGACCTACCCAACTAACAATAAGCAACAATCACAGTGCATACAGGGAGCTCTATGAGCCTGTTTCGTACAAGCTAAGACAATATGTGTGTAGAGTACACCATTCATAACTGGTACTAGTCTGTTTGCCCCAATTTCCGTTACACAACAATATATGCTAACCGAGAGGTTACTCGTTTGTCACTTTGAGCCTTGAACAGTTACAATGTTGGAAACCCAAAATGTTCTACTTTGGCTTGGGCAGTCCTAGCTTTTGTTTTGGTGGCCTTGCAGCTTTATCTGCATATCGAATCTCACGTCTTTCATGATGTAACCATTTGGGTATGTGGGACATCATTTATAAGGACTAACATCAGCTGGTGAAGACTGCTTAACCACATATCCTTTCATTCTGGTTTTGCCAGGGTGAGAATATATATATATTTGATTTTTTCCACAGCTGACTAGTTGCAGGTGTAATTCAGCACCACAAGGAGTAATGCATCCTACCCCACCTGAACCCTGGGCCACTAAGCAGCCTGAGTAGGAACCAACACCGCAGTATAATCCTACTTTCAATGGGCTCAGTGTAGAACATTTAAAGCACTGGAAAACCATTATTTAACTTTACACAATCATGTGCATAGTGAATGCATATGACCTTATGAGTTAAAACCAACATATGGTATAGTTGCCGTTAGTATCGATGCTGTATCGTATCGTTGTGTGGCTATGAGGTTTTACAAGCCTTGGATTGAGCTCCTACTTGATATTGAATTTGTATCAGAAACATTGTGTTTGTATTGTAGATAAAACATTGTTAACATATTGGTATATTAACGCCCAATGCAGATTGACCAAATCCCTGCTATAATCTTTTCAGGGGTTTTAATGAATGTGAAACATACATGTTTATAAAAATTCCCCTACAGCAGTACTTTTTAACATTGCTAAGTCTTTTCTCTCAGGAAATGGTCTCCCTGATCATTACGAAGGTTACTATTTTTTTCTTATATCACTAACAGTGAAGTGATTCCTTATTTTTCCCTGACCCTATTTTTAGCTATATTTGACAAAAATAAATGAGTCATGTATTTAATTAATCAGTTAGTTAATTCCCATGAGATAGTGAGCTGTATGGCTGCTGATGGCTGATGCTTAGAGAACTAACAAGACACAAGTACAGGAAAATTCTGATAAATAGGCAAAAGTGATGTACGTTTATCAAACACTCAACCATCATTATAGTACTATCCATAAACTCAATAGACAGTCATGTAGAGCAGTGTTTCCCAACTCCAGTACCCCTAACAGCAGCACAAGCACACCCGATACAACTTGTCAACTAATCATGAATCCCCAGATGAGTTGAATGAGGTGTGTTTGTCCGTGGCTAAAACAAAAATATGTATTGTTGGGGTACTTGAGGACCGGAGTTCGCAAACACAGATTTAGATGACATGGGCTGCGTTTAGACAGGTAGCTCAATTGTGATATTTTGTTTCACTAAATTGGTCTTTGAACCAATCAAATCAGCTCTGAAAAGGATCTGATTTGAAAAGATCTGATGTGATTGGTCAAAGGAACTAAATAAAATATTTGAATTGGCCTACCTGTGTAATTGAGACAAAGTCAGTCTGGTATAAAGTAGGCTAGTCATAACACTGTAGACTGAAGGTCATGCCAAAATGACTACATTATGTCAACAATCAGTTCATCTGGGTTTGCTGGCAAATTCATGAAATGTTTTACATCAGTGTTGAGTTTAAATGTTGAATTGTACATCAAAAAAACAATGATTATTACAGTGCCACTATGTTTGACATGTCCTGTATAATATTAAAATGACAGCACAGTGTTAGGGAGGGTCACAAAACAAGACAAAATGACAGGCTTCTCAACTCACCCCCCTCTGAACTTGCCTCAGACAAGAGAGCTAGTTTTATTTCCAGCGCTGTATTAAAAAGCACTAAAATTGTTCCATATGCCTACCCAAATCTCTGTGACCAGTGTATCCACTATACACAGGCCCCATTACTTATGAATGCATTTATTGGGTAGATGCATTGTTAGCTGCCCCCAAGACTGTCAAAATAAACACAAAACCGCTAGGGGGATGCATGGTGGCATGAGCATACCTGCAACAAGAAATAAATAAATAGGGGTACATACCTTGAGGACTTGTCAAACCAGGTGAGGGGCTAACAACTGCACTTCAATTCAATCTGAGGCTGTTTCCCATTAGTTCAAATTAATATATACACTGACTGTTAAAAAAAAAATAATAATAATCAAAATAAAATCTATTGTAAGCCCCGTTCAGCAGGTATAGCCAGATGAAAGTTCTATCTCCGGTAGATTACTTTTATTCAGGTAAAACTATTTTCAACAGCGCATAGATAACAATAAACCAGCAAATGACATAGATTGCCAACTAATAAAGCCGCACAGTTTGAATCGGCTACTGATATGACCTGGAGTTGTTTGGCATGCAAAAATACTTTTAGATCAATGACTGTCAACACAGTTACATGCAGTTCACCACTGAAGTAGACACATCAGTTATCACAAAAGAAGTAGAAAGAAACCATTTTTGTGAACCGGCAATTCGTAAAGTTTATATAGATGTTCTGACTGATACTACATTTGGATAGGTTTGGGGTCCGCAGACCGATGCACTTCTATCTTAAACATTTGAATTGGGGACTGATGCGAATTGGTAAGTCGCTACATCCCTAATATTAACCCCCCAAAATATTTATCTGGCGTAACTTTAATGCATCCTAGCTAACAATTATTACATACATCTATTCATAGGTTTAGCTCAGAGATGGATAGAGGACACAACATTGTATCTGTCCCATTATGCCATCTGTGAGAGCATGGGCAGATGAATTGAGGCCATCACCATTTTGAAGTAGTACATTTTCTTCTTCTACTACTTTATCAGTTGGTAAACAAATTGAAAGGGTGCATACACCACCTGCAGTGTGTTGTTTGAACAGGTATGAAGCCAAAATCTGTGATTTATTGCCACCTGCAGTTATGGAATGTTTGCTCACGTGTATAATTCATTGGCTGATCCCTTCTGGTGACCTGGATGGAATTATGTGATCCTTCCTTAACCCATAGGAAGTCCCAACCAATTGACTACTTCAATATGGTGAAAGTCCTCAATGGCACTGCCTAATCTAAAACATACTTTTGAGTACTAGAGTCCTCTATCCATCTCTATGGGTTGCCTACACTTCCAGGATTACAAGCTAGCTAGAAAACTTGGGGGTTTCTCAGACAATCTGATGAGAATATGAGGAAGATCTGTAACTTGTTGTAACTTGTCATCTGATCTTAAAAGCATGTCTCGGGATCATTGTTTAATTATAATAAATACATTTATATATGTTTTTTAATGTGCAGTGGCGGCAATGATTTAGCAGCGGTGGTGCGCCGCTGCTAAATAAATATAGGGGAAACACTGAATCCCATACTCCCCCTCACCCCAAAGATAAACCTAATCTGACAATAAAGGAAATATTAGTGGACATAATGATAACATTAAATTCACAAACATAGCTGGAGATGTACTTTTTCAGGAAAAGGTTTCATTATGGAGATCTGGAATAAATTTAAGCGAAATCCTCATTCAAATAATGCAGTTTTTGAGCCCTCATTCAAACCCCAATCAAGGACATGTTGCAGGGATGAGTCATCATCTCAATCCAGCTGTCCACGGGGCATACATCTGATTAGCATACCCACGCTCACACACCAGGCGCAAATGTAAATATTGTAATAAAACCCTCCGTAATAACATTGCTCCCGTGTCTTGGAAAGGCTTTGCTTTGTTTATTTTTCCCACTTTCAGCAATATTGTATGACTGTGAGCAAGTACGCAAATAATAGTTATTAAAACTGGATTTCAGGTGCAGCTTTCTCAGATCCTTCTACAGGCAGCCTCCTCTCTATTCTGTGCCTTATGCTCTCTCTCCTGCCATTTTCATCATTAGTATAAATATTATCCTCATTATTGACAACATGAGTAACCATCAAGGCAGATATTCAACTGTACATTTTGATCTCAAGATATCAATAACTGAAGTCAAATTCATGGAACCTGTTGACAAAACAGGCAAATTCTGCACACAGTAATGTTCTCATGTGTAATGTAAGCAACTAAACAAACTGGCACAAGGATACGTTTGGGTGTGATACGATAAAAACGGCTATATTCACACATTATGGACTTATGCCACTAATAGTTTGCACATGGAGTACATTGATGTACATGTATTTAAAAGAAACTAGAGCCACAGACTGTGTAAGATGAAAGGGTTAAAGTAGCTCAACATGACAGTCCGGTGGAGCACCCACAAGGGGGTTGTCTGCTCAGCAATGCTGAACCACCTGCTGCTCTATAGACTCAGGCACCCCATTTCACTAATGAAGTCCCAGACTCTCTTTCACACCACGCCCCCATCACCACTATGAAATGGTCTACTCATGAAAGTAATGAGCCAGGGAGGGAGAGAGACTCTGCTGGCCACTGATAACCTCAGACTAAACTTGCAACCTTACGAGACAAGGGCTTAATATCTGGCCGTCAATCAGCCCCGGCGTCCCTAGCTGGAGTGTTTAATTACAAGGATCAATTATTCACCAGCCTCCTCTTTCACTACACTGTGCTCCGAAAAACAATGGAGAAGTGAAAAAAAAAAACTGTGGCCATGGCCCACAGGGGGGCCCAATTTTACCCTTGGGGGACAGTTAACCCCCTGCTCTTGTACATACACAGAGTGTACAAAACATTGAACACCTGCTCTTTCCATGACATTGACTAACTGACCAGGGGAACCCAGCTGAAAGCTATGATCCCTTATTGATGTCACCTGTTAAATCCACTTCAACCAGTGTAGATGAAGGGTTAAACAGGTTAAAGAAGGATTTTAAAGCCTTGAGACAATTGAGACATGGATTTGGTATGTGTGCCATTCAGAGGGTGAATGGGCAAGACAAAATATTGAAGTGCTTTTGAACAGGCTATGGTAGTAGATGCCAGGCGCACCGGTTTGGTCAAGAACTGCAACGTTGCTGGATCATTCACGCTCAACAGTTTCCCATGTGTGTCAAGAATGGTCTACCACCCAAAGGACATCCTATGTCTGTGGGAAGCACTGGAGTTAGCATGGGCCAGCATCCCTATGGAACGCTTTTGACACTTTGAAGAGTCCATGCCTCGACAAATTGAGGCTGTTCTGAGGGCAAAAGGAAGTTCCTAATATTGAGGTCGTTTTACTTCAAAAAGCACAAGAAAGAAGATTTCGACTCCCACTATCTCAGATTGTTCTGAAATTGTTTCTGTTGTTAGAAACTGATAATATTCTGTATACTGGTTGTTAGGGTGGGATTAGCGTGGGGTGCAGGTGGTCCGTGGATGGCTTTTGACTATTTATTTGGATTCCTCATGTCTTCCTCATGTCTTCCCTGTTAGAAAAGAGTTTGGTCCAAATCAGAAGTTAGGTATTTATTGAATAATATATGAAGCCTATGAATTAAAAATTGCCAAGTTGGGTGCAATAAAATATCTTAATTTATCAGAGATGAAATTATATTTCAACAAAATAACGTTGCTGGAATGCTAATCTTATCGGTTTCTAAATATGGAAATTATTTCAGAACCATCCGAGATGGTAGATGTCATGTCATGAAAAGACCCACTTCCAAAATACAGTCATTGGCATGGTTTTCTGTTTTTTCCCTAGGACCTTTTTCAAACTTAGTGTGGGAGAACATCCTGCGAAGAGAACATTTTACTTTTAAAGCTAGTTTCCTGCAATTTTACACATTTTGCCATAGCATAAGAACACAGCATAAGCCTTCAGAATGAATCAATGTGGGCCTCATGCCATGACATTTTATGATTCTCCCTGATTGTCTAGTATTTATATAGTGATTTATCATGATCTTATAAATTTATATATATATATATATATATATACTACAGTTGAAGTCGGAAGTTTACATACACTTAGGTTGGAGTAATTAAAACTCGTTTTCAAACACTCCACAAATTTCTTGTTAACAAACTATAGTTTTGGCAAGTCAGCTAGAACATCTACGTTCTGCATGACACAAGTCAGTTTTCCAGAAATTGTTTACAGACAGAATATTTCACTGTATCACATTTCCAGTGGGTCAGAAGTTTACATACACTAAGTCGTTTAAACAGCTTCGAAAATTCCAGAAAATGATCTGATGGCTTTAGAAGCTTCTGATAGGCTAATTGGGTCAATTGGAGGTGTACCTGTGGATGTATATCAAGGCCTACCTTCAAACGCCTACCTTTTTTCTTGACATCATGGGAAAATCAAAAGAAATCAGTCAAGACCTCAGAAAGAAATGTGTAGACCTCCACATTTCACATTTTTTAAATGAAGTGGTAATCCTAAAGGAACTAAGACAAGGAATTTTTACTAGGATTGAATGTCAGGAATTGTGAAAAAATTAGTTTAAATGTATTTGGCTAAGGTGTATGTAAAGTTCTGACTTCAAATATATATATATATATATATATATATATATATATATATATATATATATATATATATACACACACACACAAACACACACTATAATTAGGGCCGATTTCAATTTTTCATAACAATCGGAAATCTGTATTTTTGGGCGCCGATTTCCGATTTAAAAAAAGTAATAAAAATTATACCTTTATTTAACTAGGCAAATCAGTTAAGAACACGTTCTTATTTTCAATGATGGCCTAGGAACGGTGGGTTAACTGCCTTGTTCAGGGGCAGAACAACAGATTTTCACCTTGTCAGCTCAGGGGATCCAATATGCAACCGTACAGTTAACTAGTCCAACACTCTAACCATTGCACTCCACGAGGAACCTGCCTGTTACGTGAGTGCAGTGGAAGCCAAGGTAAGTTGCTAGCTAGCATTAAACTTATCTTATAAAAAACAATCAATCATAATCACTAGTTATAACTACTAATCCAGTTTAGCAGGCAATATTAACCAGGTGAAATTGTGTCATTTCTGTTGTGTTCATTGCACGCAGAGTCAGGGTATATGCAACAGTTTGGGCTGCCTGGCTCATTGTGAACTAATTTGCCAGAATTGTACGTAATTATGACATAATATTGAAGGTTGTGCAATGTAACAAGAATATTTAGACTTAGGGATGCCACCAGTTAGATAAAATACCGAACGGTTCCGTATTTCACTGAAATAATAAACGTTTTGTTTTCGAAATGATAGTTTCCAGATTTGACCATATTAATGACCAAAGGCTCGTTCGTATTTCTGTGTGTTATGTTATAATTAAGTCTGATTTGATAGAGCAGTCTGACTGAGCAGCAGCAGGCCCATAATCATTCATTCAAACAGCACTTTCGTGCGTTTTGCCAGCAGCTCTTCGCAAGCACAGCACTGTTTATGAATTCAAGCCTATCAGCCTAATGGCTGGTGTAACCAATGTGAAATGGCTAGCTAGTTAGCTGAGTGTGCGCTAATACCGTTTCAAACGTCACTCGCTTTTAGATTTGGAGTAGTTTGCTGCGGCTTTTGTGGAGTGATGGGTAATGCTGCTTCGAGTGTGGCTGTTGTCGATGTGTTCCTGGTTCGAGACCAGGTAGGGGCGAGGAGAGGGACGGAAGCTATACTGTCACACTGGCAATACTATAGTGCCTATAAGAACATCCAATAGTCAAAGGTATATGAAATACAATGGTATAGAGAGAAATAGTCCTATAAATACTATATTAACTACAACCTAAAACCTCTTACTTTGGAATATTGAAGACTCATGTTTAAAAGGAACCACCAGGAACTTAAACGGGAACTTAAACTTAAACGTTAGCTTTTTTACATGGCACACATTTTTACATGGCACATATTGCATATTGGCACATTACTTTTTTTGTATTTTTTTTAAACCTCTATAGGACTCGTTTCACTGTGGATATAGATACTTTTGTACCCGTTTCCTCCAGCATCTTCACAAGGTTATTTGCTGTTGTTTTGGGATTGATTTGCACGTTTTGCACCAAAGTACGTTCATCTCTAGGAGACAGAACGCATCTCCTTCCTGAGCGGTATGACAGCTGCGTGATCCCATGGTCTTTATACTTGCGTACTATTGTTGGTACCGATGAACGTGGTACATTCAGGTGTTTGGAAATTGCTCCCAAGGACGAACCAGACTTGTGGAGGTCTACAATTTTTTGGGCTGATTTCTTTTGATTTTCCCATGATGTCAAGCAAAGAGGCACTGAGTTTGAAGGTAGGCCTTGCAATACATCCATAGGTACACCTCCAATTGACTCAAATGATATCAATTAGCCTATCAGAAGTTTCTAAAGCTATGACATAATTTTATGGAATTTTCCAAGATGTTTAAAGGCAGTCAACTTAGTGTATGTAAACTTCTGACCCACTGGAATTGTGAAACAGTGAATTATAAGTTAAATAATCTGCCTGTATCATGCACAAAGTAGAAGTTCTAACCGACTTGCCAAAACTATAGTTTGAGAAGAAATTTGTGGAGTGGTTTAAAAATAATTTGATGATTCCAACCTAAGTGTATGTAAACTTCCGACTTCAACTGTGTATATATATATATATATCCATCGCAGTGCTTGAGGTATCACTACCGACTCGGGTTCAATCCCAGGCTGTGTCACAACCGGCCGTGACTGTGAGTCCCATAGGGCGGCGCACAATTGGCTCAGCGTTGTCCGGGGTAGGGGATGGTTTAGCCGGGACGGGTTTAGTTGGCTCATTGCACTTTAGCAACTCCTTGTGGCGAGCCGGGCTCCTGCAGGCTGACTTCGGTCGTCAGTTGAATGATGTTTCCCCCGACACATTGGTGCAGCTGGCTTGCGGATTAAGTGGGTGGGTGTTAAGGAGTGCAGTTTGGCGGGTCATATTTCAGGAGGACACATGACTCGACCTTCGCATATTTGAGATTCTTGAAAGTAGCCACCCTTTGCCTTGATGACAGCTTTGCACAGTCTTGGTGTTCTCTCAACCAGCTTCATGAGGTAGTCAACTGGAATGCATGTCAATTAAACAGGTGCCTTGTTTAAAGTGAATTTGAGGAATTTCTTTCCTTCTTAATGTGTTTGAGCCAATCAGTTGTGTTGTGACAAGGTAGGTGTGGCATACTGAAGATTTGGTAAAAGACCAAGTCCATATTATGGCAAGAACAGCTCAAATAAGCAAAGAGAAACGACAGTCAATCATTACTTTATTAAGACAATACGGAACATTTCAAGACCTTTGAAAGTTTCTTCAAGTGCAGTCTCAAAAACCATCAAAAGCTATGATGAAACCGGCTCTCATGAGGACCACCACGGGAAAGGAAGACCCAGAGTTACCTCTGTTGCAGAGGATAAGTTCATTAGAGTTACCAGCCTCAGAAATTCCAGCCCAAATAAATGCTTCACAGAGTTCAAGTAACAGATACATCTCAAAATCAACTGTTCAGAGGGGACTGTGTGAATCAGGCTTCATGGTCAAATTGCTGCAAAGAATCTACTACTAAATGACACCAATAAGAAGAAGAGCACGGTGGAAATCTGTCCATTGTTCTTATGAGTCCAAATGTACGATTTTTGGTTCCAACCACCGTGTCTTTGTGAGACGCAGAGTAGACGAACGGATGATCTCCACATGTGTGGTTCCCACCGTCAAGCATGGAGGAGGTGGTGAGATGGTGCTTTGCTGGTGACACTGTCAGTGATTTATTTAGAATTCAAGGCACACTTAACAAGCATGGCTACCACAGCATTCTGCAGCGATACGCCATCCCATCTGGTTTGCGCTTAGTGGGACTATCATTTGTTTATGATCAGCACAATGACCTAACACACCTTCAGCCTGTGTAAGGGCTATTTGATCAAGAAGGAGATTGATGGAGTGCTGCATCAGATGACCTGGCCTCCACAATCACCCGACCTCAAACCAATTGAGATGGTTTGGGATGAGTTGGACCGCAGAGTGAAGAAAAAGCAGCCAACAGCAGCTCAGCATAAATGGGAACTCCATCAAGACTGTTGGTAAAGTATTCCAGGTGAAGCTGGTTGAGAGAATGCCAAGAGTGCACAAAGCTGTCATCAAGGCAAAGGGTGGCTACTTTGAAGAATATAAAATATATTTTAATTTGTTTAACAGTTTTTTGGTTACTACATGATTCTATACGTGTTATTTCATAGATTTGATGTCTTCACAATTATTCTACAATGTAGTAAATAGTACTGAAGAAAAACCCTTGAATGAGTAGGTGTGTCCCAACTTTTGACTAATACTGTATTTATAGCTCCATTATCTTTTCTACATTCTTTATATCTGGTTTAGTCATTAAAGTTAACACTGAAAACGTGTAGAAAAAATATATTGGTTTTATCATATTTTTTGGAGTGTAGGCAACGATTTAGCAGCGGTAGCCTTTATGTAAATGGGGCTATTTATGTAAATGCTTAGGCAACCACAAACAGTTGCAAAAGTCTCTGGATAAGAGCCAGTTAGGTCATCCATTTGTTCACTTATTTTTTTATATTGAACTATAGATTAAAAAAACGATTTATGCTGAGTAAGTTGAAACTCTGCAGTTCAGCACATACACTTTCCTGTCTCCCTGTTTTTCAGACAGCAGAAAGTATAAGGTGCTATGATTTCCTAAAAGTAATTTCATTATTTGGCTAACAAATTTCATTGGAACTAAAACACTCTTGTAAAAGGACATAGACTTGTTATGTATTTAAATTCAGGTAAGGAGAAGGTGTAACACGGGAGGCCATTTTAATTCCACAAGGGGGAGTGTGGTGAGACTGCAGTGGCCACCTAGTTTTTCCCTGCTAAAGCAGTAGTGGATCATTCCCTGGACATCCAGTTGACGGCTCATTAATCTGCCCTGGCGGAGGTCCCCAATTCTGGCACCAGAGAAAAGGATTCCCCACACCTTGTCCTCACTCTTGCAATTCCAGGGCCACAACAACAAGACGGGGGATTCCTGGCAGCATAAAAACAAAGAAATCACTTCCTGTCCGTGGAGCCACCGGGATGTCCTCTGTGAGTGGGCGTGTGAAAGGGGGGGGGGGCAGAGAAACACTCACCCACTATCATCTGTGGGCTGGTAATGAGGGATGCTGGAGGATAAAAATCTATTGCAGTGGTCGTGGGTGGACCTGACAAAAAGACAAAACACTCAACAATATTGAGTTCCGGGGCTGGGTGACAGGCTTTTAGTCCATACATTTTGAAAAGATGTGTCTTTTCCTAAGAGTGATTGGGGAGGTCGTGAATGGGGGCTGGATAAATGTTTCAACTTGCTGAGAAAGAATAAGTTGTCTTTTTAAACATTGTATAAAAGCTATGTTCTACACTTGGAGAGAACACTTGTACAAGACAGTTTTCGTCATTGTTTCATTCAAATAATTAGGTTACAACAAAGGGAGTGTCAGGGATGATGCAGGGGGTTTCATCAAGGCTATTAACTTAGCCTGAGTAATGAAGCCTAATTGTACCATCAGTCAGGGTGTACCACAGTGATTTATGATTACTGACTGATGGGCTAGGAACAGATATACTCTCTGTATGTTCCTAGCTGACGGGGCAGCCCTGACATTATGTTTTGATGCTGACTGACACTACCTTCTCAAGTGTATTATGCCCAGTCTTTAAACTAATGACTTGCAAGTATCAAAAGGAGTGACAGAGAAGGGGATAACGTACATCAGGTGGACTTTTAAAATATGGCCATCCTATTCATCCATTTCAAAATCTTAGTGGCACTTTGTTAGTGTTAGTCATCTTCTGACACCTTCTTACCCTGATTCAATTTGATTTATTTGAGTCATTTTCACAGCAATAAGCAGCCAGAAATCCTGTTCCTCCACGTAAATAAAATACCCTATCCTCCAGCTCCTCCTGTCTTGAGTAAAGTAATAACCTCCAGGTCAGGAAAAGCCTGATTCTGCCCCGAGAAAGGATATCCTTCTCCAAGCCCCCTACCTCGACCGCCGTCTCCCACATCACAGTTTATAACCACCTTTAGGCCTCACACTGCCCATTATTCAATTAGCCAAATGCTAGAATTGAATCAAGATGACGATAATTAGGTTAAAATGGTTATCCGGCTGGCTAAGCGCATTCACGTTCAAGGTGAATAGAAAAATATTCAATTGTACAAACTCTAATCTTTTAAGAGCTAATTTGGTGGTTAATAAGGCCAATCTAGTTTGGGTAATTTATGGTTGATGGGAAGGGAAGGAAGGCCAGCAGGAGAGCAACACTGTGGCTGCTTGAGATAAAGCTCATTTCTGGAGTATAAAAAAAGGTTTTACAAGGTCCATCTCTAGACTTCTCAACTATCTCTAGACTGATCAGCACATTTAGACCTAAGCCCACAATCTTATCGTAATTTTTGTAAGTAGTACAATCACTTGTTATTTTAAAGGCTTTGCATGTGCATGACTACTAGCCCTGACAGTGTGAGAGAAATGTGGGGAAATATCACAGTCCACCTGTGTAGATATCTGCGCTGGACTTCATGCGTGGGAGGCGGCGGGACATGAAAGGCTGCATTGCCATTTACCCACTTTGGTGTAATTGCAGCGTTTCCTCTCAGATACCCATCATCTCGCTAAGTGCTCCATTCATACACACTATGCTTAGCCTGACAAGAGCAACTACGCAGGGTTGATTGCTTTACAATAGCAGATCAAAATATTAATCTGACTCAGTTCAGTGATTTAAGTGAGTATTTGGCTAACATGGAGCGTGGGTTTCCTCCCAGTCATTGACTTGTCAGTGAAACCCCCACTTAAACAAACAGGGTCTGCGATTACACTACCTAGCTGCTCTACAGGACAGCTGATGAAAACAGAGTGCAGACACCTGATTGCCTGACTGGTTCATTAACAGAAATGGCGGGGGGATTTCACATGGAGAATCTCTACCATAAAAATGTATATTGTAAGACCGTTTAAGTGTTTACATGTGCCGTCATTACTACATGGAAATGTAAACACAAAAACAAAATGGTTTGTAGCTGTTTATTTACATGTGTACCTTGACCAAGGCTGCTATTACATATAGCCTAATAGACCACATGAATGAATAAACATTTTATTTATGTTTGTGAGACCTTACATTTCAGTTTATAAACAGTTGCCATTGTCGTTGCAATGTTCCAGCGAGCAGTCTGAACATGACGCATTTCAAATCTCCATCAAAGAGATATTACAATAAGAGCTGGGTTCAATCAAGCATGCCAAAGTAGGCTTAGTGTTTATGTAGTTTCTATTTACACAGCTAGCCTACTTCCTGCACACACAAGTGTCTCAGTCTGAAAGTTGAAGGTAAGATGGGTGTGCAGTACCCAAAACATTCTGCTAATGTATTTGAGTAAGGGGGAGGGGACTGAGTATGCCAATATGTATATACTGTAATGCTGGTTTGACAATGTTGCTACAAGTGTAATTACAGCAGCATACACACAAGTAAGCACAACTTAAAGGGCCAATCTGTGACTACTACATCCCACATGGCCATTTAAATGAATGATGTATACCCACTGTTTCTTGAAGAATATATCTTATAAATTACTCAAAAGCTTAGTTCAACTGTCGTACCCCATCAGAACCCAAATTATTGCCTAAACTTGTTTGTAAATAATGTCATTATAAACACAGTATGGCCTCAAAACATGGCTAAAACTCGAATGTTGCATCATGGATAGTCAGTCCATACATAGCTCTGTCTATGAATTTGAGAGTGGTTACATTTCTTAAGCCCCATCCCTCAGCATTTTACCAAAACAGTGATGGGGTCACCTTTATTATTGTTTAAACAGCAGATTGCTGCTTTAACGTAAAGTATTACAGCTTTTAATTACTGTGATACATTGCCGGTCTTTCAGCTTTTAATAAATTATATTTCAGCATTTGGGGGTGAAGCACAAACTGTATAAAGCAATAATGTAATATATATGCAACTAGGCTACACCCTAGATTAACAGGCTATGTGCAGTGACTAGAATTACATTAAAAAATCTATCTAACACTTATTTTTAATGGCAAGCTCTTGGCTAGCTTTATTGGGACAGTTGGCCAATGGGCGGAGAGTGAAGGAGTTACAGTAAGAGGCGCTAAAGTTCAGGCAGGAGTGTTGCAGGCAGCACTCTATGTCCTGCCAACAGCTTTACGGTGGCACAATGCCTGACTATGTTGTTGACCCATGGCCCCCACCTGCCCTGTCCGTGCAGCATCTCTCGGCCACCCAGGGGGCCCATCAAGTCTCCCTCCGCACTGCCCACCAGAAACAGAAGGCCTTTGACTCATGCCCATCTGTCCTGGTAGTATGTATGCGAAAGCAAAGGTAGTGGGATCCTGGTGACTTAATGTGCCCTCTCAAGAGAAGTAGCCCATCTTATGAACTGAGAAGTGAAGTTTGGCCACAAACAACCTTTCAAAGAACGCAGATTTCCCTATGATTCATCATGGGGTAAAAACAGCCAAAATGCACAACAAACCTTACCTGCTGTTCCATAGAATATTTAAGTATCAAGGGCTCACTAAGAAAAGGTGGGTTGACACACACACACACAGCGTGTTAGAGAAGAAAGACTTACCTGGCCAGGTTGAATATCTAAACATTGGAGCACTTCTAAGCATGACAGGTGTGTGCAGTGTCTGTTCAGCCAAGATGGTGGAGTCATCTTTACGTCTGTCCTGGTCCTCCATGGGAGCAAAGCCAGAGTAAGACAACCTACTCCCCTTCCATGGCTGGCTGACTCTACAAGCAACATCAAGAGCCACTCTCCATGATGATCTCAAGGTGGGACAAGCAGACACATGTTGGCATGCCATTGTCTGAAGAGAATTGGAAGGGCACAGACATGATGAGAGTGACATGACAAACACACAGCAACTTTGTAAGATACTATTCTAGCTAGTGGCTAATGCAATAAATGCCACTAATTGTGGATGGCAGAAATAATGGTATTAGCGAGCTAAAAAAATGTAGCTAACATTTCTGGCTAAGCTAGCTAGGTATTTTATTTATTTATTTATTTATTTTACCTTTATTTAACCAGGTAGGCAAGTTGAGAACAAGTTCTCATTTACAATTGCGACCTGGCCAAGATAAAGCAAAGCAGTTCGACAGATAAAACGACACAGAGTTACACATGGAGTAAAAACAAACATACAGTCAATAATGCAGTATAAACAAGTCTATATACAATGTGAGCAAATGAGGTGAGAAGGGAGGTAAAGGCAAAAAAGGCCATGATGGCAAAGTAAATACAATATAGCAAGTAAAATACTGGAATGGTAGTTTTGCAATGGACGAATGTGCAAAGTAGAAATAAAAAGATAATGGGGTGCAAAGGAGCAAAATAAATAAATAAATTAAAATTAAATACAGTTGGGAAAGAGGTAGTTGTTTGGGCTAAATTATAGGTGGGCTATGTACAGGTGCAGTAATCTGTGAGCTGCTCTGACAGTTGGTGCTTAAAGCTAGTGAGGGAGATAAGTGTTTCCAGTTTCAGAGATTTTTGTAGTTCGTTCCAGTCATTGGCAGCAGAGAACTGGAAGGAGAGGCGGCCAAAGAAAGAATTGGTTTTGGGGGTGACTAGAGAGATATACCTGCTGGAGCGTGTGCTACAGGTGGGAGATGCTATGGTGACCAGCGAGCTGAGATAAGGGGGGACTTTACCTAGCAGGGTCTTGTAGATGACATGGAGCCAGTGGGTTTGGCGACGAGTATGAAGCGAGGGCCAGCCAACGAGAGCGTACAGGTCGCAATGGTGGGTAGTATATGGGGCTTTGGTGATAAAACGGATTGCACTGTGATAGACTGCATCCAATTTGTTGAGTAGGGTATTGGAGGCTATTTTGTAAATGACATCGCCAAAGTCGAGGATTGGTAGGATGGTCAGTTTTACAAGGGTATGTTTGGCAGCATGAGTGAAGGATGCTTTTTTGCGAAATAGGAAGCCAATTCTAGATTTAACTTTGGATTGGAGATGTTTCATATGGGTCTGGAAGGAGAGTTTACAGTCTAACCAGACACCTAAGTATTTGTAGTTGTCCACGTATTCTAAGTCAGAGCCGTCCAGAGTAGTGATGTTGGACAGGCGGGTAGGTGCAGGTAGCGATCGGTTGAAGAGCATGCATTTAGTTTTACTTGTATTTAAGAGCAATTGGAGGCCACGGAAGGAGAGTTGTATGGCATTGAAGCTTGCCTGGAGGGTTGTTAACACAGTGTCCAAAGAAGGGCCGGAAGTATACAGAATGGTGTCGTCTGCGTAGAGGTGGATCAGGGACTCACCAGCAGCAAGAGCGACCTCATTGATGTATACAGAGAAGAGAGTCGGTCCAAGAATTGAACCCTGTGGCACCCCCATAGAGACTGCCAGAGGTCCGGACAGCAGACCCTCCGATTTGACACACTGAACTCTATCAGAGAAGTAGTTGGTGAACCAGGCGAGGCAATCATTTGAGAAACCAAGGCTGTCGAGTCTGCCGATGAGGATATGGTGATTGACAGAGTCGAAAGCCTTGGCCAGATCAATGAATACGGCTGCACAGTAATGTTTCTTATCGATGGCGGTTAAGATATCGTTTAGGACCTTGAGCGTGGCTGAGGTGCACCCATGACCAGCTCTGAAACCAGATTGCATAGCAGAGAAGGTATGGTGAGATTCGAAATGGTCGGTAATCTGTTTGTTGACTTGGCTTTCGAAGACCTTAGAAAGGCACGGTAGGATAGATATAGGTCTGTAGCAGTTTGGGTCAAGAGTGTCCCCCCCTTTGAAGAGGGGGATGACCGCAGCTGCTTTCCAATCTTTGGGAATCTCAGACGACACGAAAGAGAGGTTGAACAGGCTAGTAATAGGGGTGGCAACAATTTCGGCAGATAATTTTAGAAAGAAAGGGTCCAGATTGTCTAGCCCGGCTGATTTGTAGGGGTCCAGATTTTGCAGCTCTTTCAGAACATCAGCTGAATGGATTTGGGAGAAGGAGAAATGGGGAAGGCTTGGGCGAGTTGCTGTTGGGGGTGCAGTGCTGTTGTCCGGGGTAGGAGTAGCCAGGTGGAAAGCATGGCCAGCCGTAGAAAAATGCTTATTGAAATTCTCAATTATGGTGGATTTATCAGTGGTGACAGTGTTTCCTATCTTCAGTGCAGTGGGCAGCTGGGAGGAGGTGTTCTTATTCTCCATGGACTTTACAGTGTCCCAGAACTTTTTTGAGTTAGTGTTGCAGGAAGCTAATTTCTGCTTGAAAAAGCTAGCCTTGGCTTTTCTAACTGCCTGTGTATAATGGTTTCTAGCTTCCCTGAACAGCTGCATATCACGGGGGCTGTTCGATGCTAATGCAGAACGCCATAGGATGTTTTTGTGTTGGTTAAGGGCAGTCAGGTCTGGGGAGAACCAAGGGCTATATCTGTTCCTGGTTCTAAATTTCTTGAATGGGGCATGTTTATTTAAGATGGTTAGGAAGGCATTTTAAAAAAATATCCAGGCATCCTCTACTGACGGGATGAGATCAATATCCTTCCAGGATACCCCGGCCAGGTCGATTAGAAAGGCCTGCTCGCAGAAGTGTTTCAGGGAGCGTTTTACAGTGATGAGTGGAGGTCGTTTGACCGCTGACCCATTACGGATGCAGGCAATGAGGCAGTGATCGCTGAGATCTTGGTTGAAGACAGCAGAGGTGTATTTAGAGGGGAAGTTGGTTAGGATGATATCTATGAGGGTGCCCGTGTTTAAGGTTTTGGGGAGGTACCTGGTAGGTTCATTGATTATTTGTGTGAGATTGAGGGCATCAAGTTTAGATTGTAGGATGGCTGGGGTGTTAAGCATGTTCCAGTTTAGGTCGCCTAGCAGCACGAACTCTGAAGATAGATGGGGGGCAATCAGTTCACATATGGTGTCCAGAGCACAGCTGGGGGCAGAGGGTGGTCTATAGCAGGCGGCAACGGTGAGAGACTTGTTTTTAGAGAGGTGGATTTTTAAAAGTAGAAGTTCAAATTGTTTGGGTACAGACCTGGATAGTAGGACAGAACTCTGCAGGCTATCTTTGCAGTAAATTGCAACACCGCCCCCTTTGGCAGTTCTATCTTGTCTGAAAATGTTGTAGTTTGGAATTAAAACTTCAGAATTTTTGGTGGTCTTCCTAAGCCAGGATTCAGACACAGCTAGAACATCCGGGTTGGCAGAGTGTGCTAAAGCAGTGAATAGAACAAACTTAGGGAGGAGGCTTCTAATGTTAACATGCATGAAACCAAGGCTATTACGGTTACAGAAGTCGTCAAAAGAGAGCGCCTGGGGAATAGGAGTGGAGCTAGGCACTGCAGGGCCTGGATTCACCTCTACATCGCCAGAGGAACATAGGAGGAGTAGAATAAGGGTACGGCTAAAAGCTATGAGAATTGGTCGTCTAGAACGTCTGGAACATAGAGTAAAAGGAGGTTTCTGGGGGCGATAAAATAGCATCAAGGTATAATGTACAGACAAATGTATGGTAGGATGTGAATACAGTGGAGGTAAACCTAGGTATTGAGTGATGAAGAGAGAGATATTGTCTCTAGAAACATCGTTGAAACCAGGAGATGTCATTGCATGTGTGGGTGGTGGAACTAATAGGTTGGATAAGGTATAGTGAGCAGGACTAGAGGCTCTACAGTGAAATAAGCCAATAAACACTAACCAGAACAGAAATGGACAAGACATATTGACATTAAGGAGAGGCATGCTTAGTCGAGTGATCAAAAGGGTCCGGTGAGTGGAGAGGTTGGTTGGTGATTTAGACAGCTAGCCAGGGCATCGGTAGCAAGCTAGCATAGGATGGAGGTCTGTTAGCCACCCCTTACGTTCCGTCAGTAGATTAGTGGGGTTCCGTGTGGTAGAGGGGATTAATCCAAATCACACAACAACAACAAAAATAAAAACAATAGATATAGTTATAGAGGCCCAAGAAGAAAAGATAATAATAATAATTTAAAAAAATATATATATATATAATAAATAAAAATAATAATAATAATTAAAAATTGTCCGTATCAGAAAATATGAAGCATTGATCCGTTTTTTCGATCTAGTTATCCAGCTACAGTAAATACCTAGCTACTTAGCAAACTACACAGTACAGTAAACCAAATCAAAGTGGGCTCCAGGACACCTTTTTACACTAGAGTGCAGTACTCAGTAGAAGACCACGTTGAAGAGAGCTATCTAATTTCAAAGTGGAGAAGTGCGAAATGATTTGTGTAGCTACTAGAGTTAGACAGCTAATAGCTACCTATTCTCAGGTGCATGCATATTCATAGAAAAATATCGGGGAAAAGTGTTCGGATATGTGCGTTCCGTTCAACTGTAGTAACTTAGCTAGTTAGTAGCTAGTGTTACAACACCTTGAATAACTTGCAACTGGACGATGCAAATTGTACTTAGGACATTGGTCTTAGCGCAATAGTATACTTACTTTGTTATGTTAGCTTTGTGTCATAATGGTTTCAATTACATGATAAAACATGATTTTTTGCTAGATAACAGCTGGCATACGAACAGAGTTTTTAAACCACTTCCTCCACCAGTACTGCAATCAAGTGACTGCAACGCCAAGCTCACCGACGTCACCCAAGGTGCATAGCCAATCAGCTGTTGCGAAGGAACAGGGGGCTTGTTTTTGAAAAGACGCGCTGGTCTTGGGAGAAAAAGTAGCATTGGCAGTACTTGCTAGCGAGCCACAATTGCAAATGTCAAATAATTATAGTCAAAGGTAGACTGTGGTTGTATTATACTTCGCTCCAGAACATAAGTAATGTTTATGATGTATTTTACAACTCGCAGCACTTGCTGTTTTCGCTCGGAGGTGAGCTTCTATGACTCTTTGTTGACTGCTAATGTTTGCTAGCCACAAGAAGGCACTACGGGCGACGACTACACGATACATTCAAGTCGCCCTGTTCTTTATGTAACAACATATTTGTATATATTCACTGCTTAAAATGTAACGTCGAATGCAAGTAGTTAGCTATGTTATTACTTATTAAGCTGGGGACTCTTACCTCTCACTAGCTTTAAGCACCAGCTGTCTGAGCAGATCACTGCACCTGTACATAGCTCATCTGTAAATAGCCCATCCAATCTACCTCATCACCATACTGTATTTATTTATCTTGCTCCTTTGGACCCCAGTATCTCAACTTGCACATTCATCTTCTGCACATCCTACCATTCCAGTGTTTAATTGTTATATTGTAATTACTTTGGCACCATGGCCTATTTATTGCCTTACCTCTCTTATCCTACCTCATTTGCACATGCTGTATATAGATTTTCCTACTGTATTATTGTTTGTATGTTTGTTTATTCCATGTGTAACTCTGTGTTGTTGTATGTGTCAAACAGCTTTATTTGATCTTGGCCAGGTCGCAGTTGCAAATGAGAACTTGTTCTCAACTAGCCTACCTGGTTAAATAAAGGTGAAATAAATAAATACAAATTATGTCTGGCCATGCCCAAAGCCTGGTCTCTGCTCCACTCCAATGGAGTATATCAGAAACATCCTTCACTGTGGAGTTTAGTCAGCTAAAGCATCTTCCTTGTGCTCTCTCAACTAGATCAATACACAATAAGAAGAGTCATGGACGTGTGCAGCCATGTCAAAGTGGTTGTTCGTGTGCGGCCAACTAATGACAATGAGAAGTGCGAGAACTTCAGAAATGTGGTCCAAGTTGTGGACAACCACATGCTAATATTTGACCCCAAGGAACAGCAAATTACATCTTTCGGGGGACCAAGAGTTCAAAACAGAGATGTCAACAAGAGAGTCAATAAGGACCTGAAATTTGTCTTTGATAATGTTTTTGGGGAAGATTCTTCTCAGGTGGATATCTTTGAGAACACCACTAAAAGGATACTTGATGGAGTGTTGAATGGCTTTAACTGTACAGGTAATAAAATAGGCTTGAGCCTACTAATCTTTACAGGACTACAGCGTTTGATTAGTAGGCCTATGACTATGTGCACATTGAGACAGACGTTGTGAAAAGTGTTGCAAATAGCTTAATTTAAATTAATGTCATAGTACAGAGAACCATTATAGAAATAGTCATTAGTATACTACAGTAGCCAACATCTTTGTACCCCATTTAGCAGTTAAATACCAATAGATTTGGTGTCACATTTAAACCTACCAAAATCAGATTTATTTGAAGTGGAAGTTTTGATCATGTTTGATTACTAATCCCTCTCTGGAATGTTGCAGTCTTCGCTTATGGCGCAACAGGAGCAGGCAAGACACACACCATGTTGGGCTCAAGCAATGACCCGGGTGTGATGTATCGCACCATGACAGAGCTCTTCAACCGTATGGATCAAGTCAAGGAAGAGAAAATATTCGATGTAGCATTTTCTTATCTTGAGGTGACTCTGGTTTCATCTGTCTGATTTTACAAGTAATAATACATTACACTGTGTAATACATTTACACAGAAATCAAGGAATAATCTTCCTCCATCATACCTGGGAATTAAAGAAACACATTTTATTAATGAACAATCAGAATTTAAATTGCCAAAAGAAACCAGCCAAGTTCTTGTCATAACTGGTTTTCAGGTCTATAATGAGCAGATCCGGGACCTCTTGGCTAATGTGGGCCCACTTGCAGTGAGGGAGGACCCATCGAATGGAGTGGTTGTCCAAGGCCTTACTCTGCACCAGGTTAGTGATCGACAGGTTATTTGTGGTCTGTCAGGTGTGTTTGTTGTCCTTTTTTCCCTAGTTGAATGAATTTACAAATATTTTTAATGGACGTGTACTGATTTTATTTGTTTAAAAGTATTCATGTGACCTATTTTGTAGCCTAAGTCTGCTGAGCACATCCTTGAAGCTTTGGATTATGGCAATCGGAATAGAACGCAACACCCCACTGACATGAATGCCACCTCGTCACGGTCCCATGCTGTATTTCAGGTATGCTATTTCAATGAAGTGGTGTCATCTACCTTTCCTCCTTTACCAGACAGCAAGCAGGTTTACCCACTGCAGTCACTGAACAGGTGAAGATGAAATTGTTGGTGTTCTTGTCCCACTAGATTTACTTGAAGCAACAGGACAGGACGGCCAGCCTTAATCCAAATGTCCGTGTGGCCAAAATGAGCCTGATTGACCTCGCTGGCTCCGAGCGAGCAAGTGGCACTAATGCAAAGGGAGCACGTCAACGGGAAGGCGCTAACATCAACCGTTCACTCCTTGCCCTGGGAAATGTCATCAACGCTCTGGCTGACCCTAAGGTATGTGTAAAGCATCTTGATGCATGTTTCTCATTGAATATGACAAATTATTCAAAGGAAATGTTTCTGCTCACAGAATTCAATATAATTCAAAAAGGTGGTTGATCTTTTGACAATAACACCCACAGGCATTTCTGTGAGACTCATAAGCAATGTTGAGCAGGCCTTGGTGCTGCTTCCTCACCACTGAGAATACACAAACTTATGTCTAGATTTAATACTAAGACAGGTGTATCAAACTAATTTTGCCCGGGGGCTGCATTCGGTGTTCGAAGTCCAGAGGGACGAACTGAAACTTATATTTCCTTGCCATCTAAATTTGCTAAAGATAGTCCTCTATCCATCATTTTTGGAATTTTCAATGCTCCCGGATTGTTTGGCTTTCATTTCTGGGATTATTAGCCAGCTGGACACAGTCAAGAAACGGTATGAATGTAGGATCATTATCATTTCTACACAGTTTCCATTTGGTTTTAGTCATTTTAAACTATTGAGTTCATTCCCCCCCACACACTTTTATCCAAAGCGACTTAGTCATGTGTGCATAGATTTTATTTATGGGTGGTCCCGGTAATTGAACCCACTACCGTGGTGTTACAACTGATTACATATGTTTATCTCACTGGTGAATTGTGTTAGGGTTATCCTTTGCTGTCGTTCATTTTCACTGTGCCAGTTGATTTCTGTGGTCACTGCATTTTTTAAGATAATTTTTTTCTTGTGGATTTTTAGGTCGGCCTAGTCTAATTTATTCTGCCTTCATTTTGTTTGTATGTTGTTTAATTGATTGCAATTTTACATCACACTGGCAGCAATACTCCCCTGCTTTGTCATTGCCAGAAAAAAAGTGAGCAGCTCCCTGTGACTCAAGGAGCCTTGCTTGGTCTGTTAGTATTTGGATAAGATTTAATTCCAGTTGCATACATTAACCTGTCACTGAGTCTTTTTGGTTTACCACTGACCCTGGGGATTCCACAAGCAGGCCACATGCATTTAGGAAATGCTGCACAAACATGCCACGCAGTACCAACATTTATTTTTATTATGGCACCATTGTTCGCTTTAGGGAATGATACCTTGATGTCCCAGCTAGGACTGGTCCCATGGCCATGAATTGCAGTTGCACATTTAGCCTTTGTGGTTTTCTCCATTGGCCCATTTCCTCTCTCTCTCGGGCTGTACATTGTAAATCCTGCTCTGACGAAAGACTCATTTTGCTTAATTGGGACAACCTCCTTTTAGCTGCAAACTTTGAGCTCCCATAGGATCAGCTGGAAATATAAGGGTTTCCTGGTTCCAGATGTAGGTTTCGGCCAGGGAGAACAGCTGGGCAGCCCCCAGCCCATTGCAGATCACTTTTCCTCTGCAAGTGCCTGGTAATTCCTGCCATTTGAGTCTCCATGCGACTGTGACTCACCTGAACAGATGTAATGTACTCAAGACGCATCTGTGCCATTAGTGAAGCCAGGCTGAATTCAGACCTAGCACATTCACACCAGCAGAAGATAATGTGCTTGGACGTTTTCATTTTCTATAGACATGAAAGGTATCTGGACATTTGAAAACAAATAGTTACCGTTTGCCAAAGTAAAAATACGAATGTGTATATACAAAACATTAAGAATACCTTCCTAATATTGAGTTGCACCCCCCCCCCCCCCCCGCACTCAGAACAGCCTCAATTTGTCAGGGCATGGACTCTACAAGATGTCGAAAGTGTTCCACAGGGATGCTGGCCCATGTTGACTCCAATGCTTCCCACAGTTGGCTGGATGTTCTTTGGGTGGCGGACCATTCTTGATACACACTGGAAACTGTTGAGCATGTAAAACCCAGCAGTGTTGCAGATCTTGACACAAACGAGTGTTTCCTGGCACCTACTACCATACCTCGTTCCAAGGCACCTAAGTATTTTGCCTTGCCCATTCACCCTTTGAATGGCACACATACACAATCCATCTCTCAATTGTCTCAAAGCTTAAAAATAATTATTTAACCTGTCTCCTCACCTTTATCTACTCCGATTTTGAAGTGGATTTAACAAGTGACTTCAATAAGGGATCATAGCTTTCACCTGGTCAGTCTGTCATGGAGGGAGCAGGTGTTCTTGATATTTTGGACATTCAGTGTATGACTGTTCTAAAATGGCCCCCTATACAGCCTTATTAGTGTGTTGTCCCATTGTCACTGGACATTTACTGCACGAGTCCCAAGGGGTCATAGGACTGTGGTCAATTGCATTTTAACGCAAGCAAGAGGGAATGAATTGGTATAAATAAAAAAGCATTTTATGTTCTTTGAGGTTTGTCAGACCTTTACCAATCCCAAACCTGAATGTGTAGGCCTAACCTTTTCCTGTTTTGCACTTTTACTCTTTTCTCAGGCTAATGTTGATTTTGCTTGATTTATTATAGCAGAGTAAGAAAGCCCACATTCCATACAGGGACAGCAAGCTAACACGACTACTTAAAGATTCTCTTGGCGGGAACTGCAGGACGGTCATGATTGCCAACATTAGCCCCTCCTCCAAATCTTATGACGACACCCACAACACACTGAAATACGCCAACCGGGCCAAAGAGATCAAATCATCGGTCAGTAAACTACTCACCCATCCCAACAATGTTATAGGATTTATTTAGGCCTCTTTGGCTGTGTTTTTAAAAGCCAAACATGAGTTCAGAGGTGGTTTTGATAGGGAAACTTGTACTACATGGCATTTCTTACAATATTTCTGCCTCTCTCTCTAATGCCTCTCTTTCTCCTTCCATACGTTTTTACATGCATCTACCTGTTCTTTAGCTCAAGAGGAATGTTGTCAGCTTGGACAGTCACATCGGCCAGTATGCAGTGATATGCGAGAGGCAGCGAGAAGAGGTAATATAAGATGAAACACCAATCTCTACTACGCAGACTGGGGGCCCTTAGGTTCCGAAAATGTGTGGACATACATTTCACATTTTATCAACAGTTTATGCTATTTCAGATCATTCAGTTGAAGAAGAAGTTGAAAGAGTATGAGGAGAGGAAGATGGACCCTCTTGTTCCTGGAGTCTCTAATACCATTTCCAGTCAGAACCAAACAGAGATTCACAGGTAGGTACTTATTTCTTGTACCAATGTACATGCAACAACAAAAAGGCAAAACTTGTATTTATACAGTAATACAAGTTCTGTTATGCATAATATGCAACCACACTTGAGTGTCCTTTAAACTTGTACACTTTAATTGAAATCCATAGATCATTTATCATGTTGAGGGAAAGTACAAAGCCCAAGGACCTGGGCTTTGGGTGGAGAGTTTGCTCTGCATTTTTGATAGGGGAAGCTGTGAGCCACATAAAAAATAAAACTACACATATAATATATCGGTATTAGTTAAAAACGTCCTTCCTTCACTCCCCTCCAAGGGCTGCAGTGGCGTCTGTTTAAAAAGGGAGAGAGGGAAGGGGTGGGTGGAGCTGAATGAGTCTCATTCCCACGCATTTCATTCACCGGCATCAGAATTCACAACTCGCACAATGTGAGGCTCTGAAGAGAGGCAGCATGCTTCTCACACAATTAAAAATTCATCAGTCTGGCAAGGCCATGGCGGCTCCTACGTCACAGGGGTTACATTGGAGATTGCAGTCACATTTCAGCGGCTGCTCTCCACTGTCTGTTTATTTATTTACCTGCATATCCCTCTTCCTTTACCAGAATGAGACATTGTTGCAATGCCACTGCCTTATTGGGTGAAAGCTGCTGAGGGTGGTCCAGGGCAGCTGCCTGATTTGAACACTGTTCAACCTGTTGAGTTGTACAATAACATGACATAGGATTTTTACTTGAGGAAGGGCAAACATAGAAAGGTTTTAAAAAATTATAAACCTTTGCCCTCCATTATTAAGCAAAGACTCCATTTAACAATAACTGGCTGGTTGCCCCTTTTTCTGGACAGGGTGTCAGAGTCCCTACAGAGCATTTTCTCCAGCCGTACTCAGATCAGGAGGGAGCACCTTGTTCTGGAGCGGCAGCTCAAGGAGAACGAGTTACGTCAGCGTCACAGCGAGGAGTGCAACCAGCAGGCCCAACTCTTCAGTGCCAAAGACAAGACTGAGAAGGTCTGAAAAAGGCCCTGCTTATCACCATGTCATTTTAGCCAGAAAATGGTCCCAGAAGGAGCATGTCTTTTATGATGTACCAGTGATAGATGGATGTTTAAAGTGCATACACTCCTTTGTCATATCCAAATCTGATAGGCTCTGTTGTTGAATAGGCCACCTGCAAGCACGAGCGCAAGCTGGCTTCCCTGCTCACACAGCAGCAGCACATCCGCAAGAGTCTGAAGGAGGTTGAGCTGTGCTTCCTTGAGAATGAGGGCTGGCTGCACCGCGTGGAGAATGACGTGAAGCTACTGGGACAGGACTCCCAGCCACCAGTGGTGAGGCAACTGCTGGAGGGGTCAGGAGATATGGAATCACTTGACCCAGGGGTGGTGTTAGAGTGGTGTGGTATATGGTTTATTTTGTTCATGTACTGGTAGGGGAGATGTAGAGGAAGATGGTCCCTCCAGGATTCCGTGATAGTGTTTAAATCAACAATTCCCTGCATATTATGTGAGGGTTTGCAAATTTGACCAATCACCGCACTATTTCTGCATAAAACAGTAAAAATATTGCTATATTAATCGCTTAAAGCTGACCCAGAGGGCTCGCAATTCAAATCAAATTGTATTTGTCACATGCGCCGAAGTTCTTACTTTACAAGCCCATAACCAACAATGCAGTTCAAGAAATAGTTAAGAAAACTAAATAAACTAAAGTTTTCAACAACAAAAAGTTACACAATAAATAACAATAACTAGGCTATGTACAGGCGGTACCGGTACAGGTTAGTCGAGGTAATTTGACCATATAGGTAGGGGTAAAGTGACGATGCATAGATAATAAACAGCGAGTAGCAGCAGTGTAAAAACAAAAGGGAGGGGGTCCATGTCAATTGTCTGGGTGGCCATTTGATTAAATGTTGAGCAGTCTTATGGCTTGGGGGTAGATGTTGTTAAGGGGCCTTTTGGACTTAGACTTGGCGCTCCGGTGCTGCTTGCTGTGCGGTAGCAGAGAGAACAGTCTATGACTTTGGTGACTGGAGTCTGACAATTTTTGGGGGCCTTCCTCTGACACTGCCTAGTATATAGGTCCTGGACGGCAGAAAGCTTGACCTCAGTGATGTACTGGGCCATACGCACTACCCTCTGTAGCGCCTTCGGGTCAGATGCCCAGCAGTTGCCATACCAGGCGGTGATGCAACCAGTCAGGATGCTCTCGATGGTGCAGCTATAGAACTTTTTGAAGATCTGGGGACCCATGCCAAATCTTTTCAGTCTCCTGAGGGGGAAAAGGCATTTGTTGTGCCCTCTTCTTTGGGTATGTCAACGATCAGTTCCTTTGTCTTGCTCACGTTGAAGGAGAGGTTGTTGTCCTGACACCACACTGCCATGTCTCTGACCTTCTACCTATAGGCTGGCCATCGTTGTCGTAATCAGGCCTACCTACCACTGTTGTGTCGTCGGGAAACTTCATGATGGTATTGGAGTCGTGGGTGAACAGGGAGTACAGGAGGGGACTAAGCATGCACTCCTGAGGGGCCCCCGTGTTGAGGATCAAGCCACACGTCAACACACACTTTTTTTCCCTCGTCAAGTGCGTTGTTGCCCCGCAAATATCACAGAATATCCTCACAAAATCCTGCAGTGATTGGGAAGACTTATTGACAATGCTGCTAATTGTAAGCTACCTAAACTAAGCCATATTTTTGGTTGCTGACTCTCTGTATCAGATCCATATAATAAACTAATTGCTTATAAGTTGAAATGGTTCAGGTGAACTATCCCTTTTAAATGTTATTTTCCATCTCCCAGAGTACATTTTAGAAGGGATGGGAACAGGAATTTTACTCTATGCAACCTTTTTATTTTTTACTTCTCGTTTGTTTGTTTTTGCAAATACGTCTCAAATGTTGTTGTGACAGTTTGTTTTCTTCCATCTGTTCTGGTAATTAGGACTGTGCTTATTTTATTGCTCTTGTTCACTGGTGGATGATTGAGGTGAGTGGATCAATGATCTTCACGCATCCCTCACACAGCCAGTTACCTAAACCATGTAGATGTTTTTTTCCTCTTTCTCATCCCTCTTCTAGGAAGTGGCACAACAATGATTCATCCGCTTGTCAAATGTTCTCTCTGCTGTCGTTTCGTATACTCTTTTACGTCAGAGGTGGATGACAGCTTTTTTTTTCATTTTTTTTTTTTTACCCAGAAGACAGGTTCTCAGAGATGAAGCAAGGCACAAAATAAACCCCTCAAGACTCATTGTCTTGTGCGTCACTGATGACTCCCTGCCAGCCTGTTCTCTAGATGTCGTCAGGGTTACTCAATATGTTCCCTCATGGTCATTTCCCCAGCTCTTCCACTTTACCCTTTCCCCCTCAGGTACTCCAGAAGGACCTTCGCTGCCACAGGCTCCAGCTACAGGTAGAGGACCTCAAGCAGCACATTGAGCAAATTACCCACCTCATCGGCATCCAGGACCAGGAGAACAAACAGACTAAAAAGTAGGTCATTTTTCTTTTACAGGGTTCAACACGTAATGTTATCACCATACCAACATTTGGACTTCGATACCGATATTCATTGTAGCATTTGATACTCTTTACCCCAGCAATTCGACAGTGGAAAAATACCTCACTTCCTGTGTAAAATATGTGTCCAAGCCAACGCTCCAGCTGGAGAGCTACTTTTGTTCCTGTTGAGCAGCTGATTGCTGGAGTCTGATATGCTACAGCAGGGCTGGAACAAAAGCCTGGAATTACATATCAGAGTTGAATCATCCACCTGTATCCACTGAAGACAAAGAGTGGAAATGCAGTGATATTACCATAAGATGGCCTACAGTCTTAAAGGGGTTTGTTAGACTTTTCAGACCTGTAAAGTGGACTTAAGTGAATCTGAGCCCGTACTCCACAACATCTGTTGTAGAGATATTGCTACATGTTTTAGAAGGTATCTTCAGGCCTAATCCTACATGATTGGGAAAATATGGTCAGGTAGACAGACACAGGCATATTAAGATGGGAATAATATTTATGAATAATTGAGTATGAGTAGTGACTCACACTGTACTATGTGAGTATGAATGGCTGTGTGCCATCCATACCTGTCATACATTACCTCCAGAGAATGTACAGTGTTGTTGTTGGTTACTTATATGAATTAGTGAATAGAGAGTATTGGTCTTTTGAATTATACTATACTAGGTGTTGCATACATATGCAACAAAATTCACTTTGGCACCTTTTACACTATAAATTGTGATACTGACTCAACAGAACATCTTTTAAGCCTGAGTTTCATGCTTTCTTCTGTTCAGAATGGTGCACATGCTGCTGCCTGCCTACAGCAGACAGTACTGGACGCTGAGGGGGTCGGGCCTGGTCACAGCTGCCGATGAGGCTGAGAACCAGGACCTGGAGCACCTGGTCCTCAGAGAGAGGGGTGTGGTGTGGGCCGATCAGGAGAAAGCAGGGGAGCAGAAGGACGAGGAGACCCAGGCTGAGGGTTCCAGGCTTAGGCCAGAGCTCGTACCCATCCTGTCATTTTCACACCTCATCTGTCCCCATCAAAACAGTCCCTGCAGTAGTAAGTCATGACTTCACACCTTATGTTGTCTTAAAAAACGCAGAATTGGCTTCAACTCCCAGTCACAACGATGACATGTAAATTCCCCCTGAGGGGTATACTATCATGCCCATTCTTTCTAGAAAATCTAAATATATTTTGGCAAGTTAGCTGGCCATTTATCTTGCTTTGTAGTATACCCCCCTGGTCGACTGTTTAATCATCTGGTGTAGTGCTTTATTTTCAGGCCACCAGTGGCCATACAGCAATATCTGGTGGCCCTGGGCTATTGGGCTCTATTTACTGTTGATCATGGGAGCCTACACACACGGGAGCCACCATTCTCCAGGTCCTATCACACCCTGTATAACCCAGCACCAGTACGCCATCAGGCTTCCTTTCATGACATTCAGCCCCTAGGAGACAATGGAGCGTGAACCAAAGCTGGCCAGCAATACTTAATTACTATGTTGCTGTCCATCAAATGTCAGCAGGTGCACCCCGCACCTGTCCCCCTGTACCAGTCACATGCTTGTTTCCCTGTTTCTTTTATTTTGTGTTTTTGGCCCTGTCCACTTCTGCTTATAGTTGAGTGATATCCTGTAATTTGACCCTCCTTTCACAAGCCATGAGCACAAATGTATGATACCAGATCTCAATAGGTCCCGTCCGTTTGTTCTATTCCCTCCGTTTTCACCTTGCAATGACTGTCCTGAAGACAACTGTTATTATTTATTTAAAGCTACATTTATTGAAAGGCCCAGTGCAGTCAAAAATGTGATTTCCTGCATTTTATATACAGTATATATATATATATATATATTGTGTTTAAGTGTTCCCTTTATTTATACACTGCTCAAAGAAATAAGGGGAACACTTAAACAACACAATGTAACTCCAAGTCAATCACACTTCTGTGAAATCAAACTGTCCACTTAGGAAGTAACACTGATTGACAATATATTTCACATGCTGTTGTGCAAATGGAATAGACAACAGGTGGAAACTATAGGCAATTAGCAAGACACCCCCAATAATGGAGTGGTTCTGCAGGTGGTGACCATAGACCACTTTCCTATGCTTCCTGGCTGATGTTTTGGTCACTTTTGAATGCTGGCGGTGCTTTCACTCTAGTGGTAGCATGAGACAGAGTCTACAACACACACAAGTGGCTCAGGTAGTGCAGCTCATCCAGGATGGCACATCAATGCGAGCTGTGGCAAGAAGGTTTGCTGTGTCTGTCAGCGTAGTGTCCAGAGCATGGAGGCGCTACCAGGAGACAGGCCAGTACATCAGGAGACGTGGAGGAGGCCGTAGGAGGGCAACAACCCAACAGCAGGACCGCTACCTCCGCCTTTGTGCAAGGAGGAGCAGGAGGAACACTGCCAGAGCCCTGCAAAATGACCTCCAGCAGGCCACAAATGTGCATGTGTCTGCTCAAACGGTCAGAAACAGACTCCATCAGGGTGGTATGAGGACCCGACGTCCACAGGTGGGGGTTGTGCTTACAGCCCAACACCGTGCAGGATGTTTGGCATTTGCCAGAGAACACCAAGATTGGCAAATTCGCCATTGGCGCCCTGTGCTCTTCACAGATGAAAGCATGTTCACATTGAGCACGTGACAGAGTCTGGAGACGCCGTGGAGAACGTCCTGCTGCCTTCAACATCCTCCAGCGTGACCGGTTTGGCGGTAGGTCAGTCATGGTGTGGGGTGGCATTTCTTTGGGGGGCCGCACAGCCCTCCATGTGCTCGCCAGAGGTCGCCTGGCTGCCATTAGGTACCGAGATGAGATCCTCAGACCCCTTGTGAGACCATATGCTGGTGCGGCTGGCCCTGGGTTCCTCCTAATGCAAGACAATGCTAGACCTCATGTGGCTGGAGTGTGTCAGCAGTTCCTGCAAGAGGAAGGCATTGATGCTATGGACTGGCCCGCCTGTTCCCCAGACCTGAATCCAATTGAGCACATCTGGGACATCATGTCTCGCTCCATCCACTAACGCCACGTTGCACCACAGACTGTCCAGGAGTTGGCGGATGCTTTAGTCCAGGTCTGGGAGGAGATCGCTCAGGAGACCATCCGCCACCTCATCAGGAGCATGCCCAGGCGTTGTAGGGAGGTCATACAGGCACGTGGAGGCCACACACACTACTGAGCCTCATTTTGACTTGTTTTAAGGACATTACATCAAAGTTGGATCAGCCTGTAGTATGGTTTTCCACTTTAATTTTGAGTGTGACTCCAAATCCAGACCTCTATGGGTTGATAAATTTGATTTCCATGGATAGTTTTTGTGTGATTTTGTTGTGAGCGCATTCAACTATGTAAAGAAAAAAAGTATTTAATAAGAATATTTCATTCATTCATATCTAGGATGTGTTATTTTAGTGTTCCCTTTATTTTTTTGAGCAGTGTATATTTCTACACTATGAAATTATGATAATTCCCTTTTATAGTTTAAGAAAAGACTGCCTAAATGTCTGCCTGTTTTGGCGGGATGGCATTTTGGGCTGCCTGGTGACATCACCAAGTGGTAAATTAGTTAATAAGAATGAGTTCCAAACCTCTGCCAATAACAGATAGTTTTCCCTTCCCCATTCAGGCCACCCCAGACAGTCCTAGAAAACTTATTGCTTGAGAAATTGCTCTTTGATCAGAAGCTATTTTTGTTTCTTTGTTTTCAATTAAAATGGTTAAAATCACATTAAAGAACTTGTTACCCAGAATTGATTTCATATTTTGATTTAAAAAATGGCTGCATTGAACTTTTAACCCCTTATACTTGTGGGCTTTGGATAGGGATAGAGCTAAATGTTTCTTACAGAAAAACAAAAAAATATGGAAATGTATAGCCATGGTAGAAATTTAAAGGGAACTGTGGAGTTTATAGGCAAATTATTAGACTAAAGGTTAGGCCAACCGTTCAGCTGACACGAGACTGAATCCAAACATTTCACTGTTGATTTTATGTGCATTTTTTAAATTTACTGTAGTTTTTTTGCCACATTAGTTTAACAAAATCCGAAAATTCTCCCCGCCGTAACATGATAAGAATATTCTTGGGAAATTTGAGATGGGTGCAACAAAAGACAAAAACATTAAAAGGTTTGAGTGTGAGGTCTAACTGATGTTTCCAAGTGGCCACACACCTCAAGTGTGCACAGTTCCAAATGAATTTCAATGCAGTTTTACGACTCAGAAGTCCTCAACTATACATTGCTTTTTTGAGCTCTCATAACTGTGCTGTTTAGGAATTAGAGCAAGCATACTTGTAGTTGTTTTATCTGGAATACAGCCCTGCATCCTCGCCTTTACACAATTATTGTTGCTTACACAATCCAAAACAGTCCATTTTTATAAATCACAATTTGGGTCAGGTGGGTGAAATTTGAGCGCTTGTTTTATTGCCAACATGACTAGCAAAATGATAAAAATAGGATCTTAGTGTTAGGCTTTCACAAAGCAATTCAGAGAAACAGATTGTAAGTTTGTGTGTCTTTCACAAAGCAGTTCAGAGAAACCGATTGTAATTTTGTGTGCACAGAATGGATTCATGAGTAAATTCAAATGTGTGGTCCGCTGCAAATGTTTCCACAATACAACAAACCGGCTCATTCTGTTCAGGACAACCCAGGGTATAACGCCATGTTATTTTGTAACTGTACATCAAACATAGTAATCATACATGTTGACAATGTATATTACATGAGTTTTATGATATGGAAATGTGAAGTGCACATTGGGACTCATGTATGACATCAAAGCAGTATTTATTATTTATTATCTCATCTTTCAAAATACATAGAGTCCTTGCAATTTACAGCATTTTCCTCACTCAGACAGAACATATTCTAAAGTTGCCAAATTAGCGGAAGGGATGGGGGCAACTTCTTGTCGTGTGCGGTGCTCAAGTTCAGAACGGCTGTCAGTCAAAACCCATACAGAGCTGTGAAGTGCAGAGCCTGAGATCTGACATCATGTATAGCATGTTACTGTACAACCATTACGTTCCAATTTAGGTGCTTATCAATGTCCAAATCTGCCATTTTCAACCCAAATGCAGATACAAGTGTAAAGGGCTACCCATTCTTTAACCAGGCAAGTGTACAACAGTAGATTTTGCAGCGCAGTTCAAGATGACTTTTCACATTTGCCACAGCCAAATGCTGAGGCACGATTGTGTCTGTTCTATTGATAACTGTGCAGGCTGAGCTGTGATGCTAGTCATGCTGTGTGTTGTGCTGATAACTGGGGGGGTGGCATGGTATTCATGAAGGAGGTGGTGTTGTTGAACATACTGTTGTCTGTCACTCAGGTGCTGAGAAACATAAGAGGAGAGTCTCGCTGCGCCTTCAACCCAATCCATCATGGAAAGGTAAACCTGTCTTTACTCTCCCTCAGGCCTGCTAACCTGGTCATTAACCTAACAGCTTGCCACATGGAATCCTTCATAGTGACAGTCCGAGGGGATCAAATATGTCCATCAAAGTCATCACTCCTGTGGTAAAAGCTCTGTTTCAGCTGTTAATTGTTCATCAGCAATTTCAGTTGTGCTAAAACTGGTTTCAGGATTCACTAGTATAAACTTGGGGTGTTAACAGAGAAGGCTTGTTTCAGAAGACCACAAAGACTGGAATGGTTAAAATAATGAACTGGCAATATTAAACATCCCCACTGTAGTGGTCAAACTGAAGTGCGACCATGAGTAATATTGATCTGTGGATTAAGTGTTTTTTATTGTTTTATTCCCACTGATCACTGGTGTTTAGTGTAACAACTTAGTTTCCCTTCTGCCAACCTCAAGAGATGATGGGACATCAATTGGCACTCCAACTGATTCTTAAGCGCGGAAAAATACAAAAAAATTGGCATTCTATAAATAAACTACAAAAACTATTCCGACATGAAATAGAATGTAATTTCCAGTTGTTAAGCAATGCGGACTTTCTGGTCTGGAACTAAAGATATTTTGTGAAAGTGAAATGACACTTGAGACCCCTTTAGAGAAAGAAAAGGACTGGGAAAACCTTTAGGGAAGTACAATAAGGAAGTATGTGAAATATGGGCGTCCAAATTGTCTGTAATGATATTTTCTGCTGAACAGGTGGTCTACATTTGATTGAAACACATTGTGGGAAACGTCAGCTACATTTTTAAAGAAAACAACACCAGATGACCACGGCGCAACAGGAAATGGTTTAAAAAACACTTTTTACTAGGGCTGCCACAATTACCGTTTAACCGTCATGAAAATAAAATAATCCTCATAACAGTTTTAAAACGTGTTTTTTGAGGAACAGCTGACTGAAGACTGGACAGCTGGGCATTTGTGCGGCTGAGTGTTTCTGGGGACGGCCAGGCATTTGTGCGGTTGAGTCTGTTTCTGCGGTAACATGGACTTAACTTAAGGGTTTATCATAGTCCAAAACCGGCACACATATACACTTCAGTTTTCTAGAATATTGGACCGTTAGCTTTCATACTTTTCTCAGTGCAGCTCAAGCAGTTTCTCCAATTGTCAATAAATTCAAATGAATAGAGGATGCGTACCGGAGACGCGTTGGTTGGGAATTGTAGGACGGTGTGTGTTCGGGCTTTGTGTCCCCTGCAGATGGTGGTCTCAGAGCCAGGTAGCTATGTCACAATGGGACACTGGACTATCACTTCTGTGTATGATTTATGCTTTTGATATGAAATAAGATCTTGTCCAAATCATGTTACCTGTTCATGTGAAATCTTTGTTTTTTTTCTGTGTTTGTGTAACGAGCTTCAGTATGGAAATCCTCCCTCTCCAACCTTTTTATTACTGCACCATCTCTAAGTGGATACAAGGGCAGGTCACCACACATGACCCTCTCAATAGGTTTCTGCACCCCGCCAGTCCAATGCCTTGTACCCATCCCTTTATCTCCCTTCAGCACAGGATGGCCCACACAATTTCAATCACTCTTCTCTCTCTCTCCTGCAACCTCGTTCTGTGCCAGTCTTACTTTTTCCTGCTCGATCACTCTCTCCCTCCTTGCCCCCCTCCCCCTTTCCTCCATATCTTGCACTCAGTCAATCCAGCATCCAGCCCTCCCAACCCAGGCTGCTCAAACCTCATTCATGAAAATGCAAATTCACTGCAGTGAAAAGAAGGTAGGCAAGGCAAGCGTAAAACGCCCCTGCCCCGTCAGCAAGAACAGCAGCAGCGCTATAAAGAGGGAAGCGGCAGCCAAGCGACCCTAATACGGCGCTGTCTCCACCAGAAATAGCACCTCATGCATGTATTAATCCTACAAGCCAAAAATATGTGATTAAAAGAACTTGGCTGCCATTTATTGCCGGGCCAGATCTCCGTCAGAGAAGCAGTACCATTTATCACTGTCCCCTCATTCTGCCTTGCTATCTGAGCTGTGACTCAAATTTCCTAAATATTGCATTCTGCTCTTCACGTTAATAAATAGGTCCATTAATCTTCCATATCTCCCCCTCCCTTTTATGATACGCAAATATGTTGTTAAAAATGTGAGCATTGTCACTTAAAAGCTTCTACATTAAACAATTTAGTTGGTTGTTCTATTTTGTCTGTGGGGGGGGTGGGGTTAGAGTAGGCAAATTGATATGTCAAATCCACTACCACACAGCTCACATTTCTGGGAATTGCCTCCTCCTCAGTAAAATGTAGTAGGTAGGAAGCGGCGTCACAGGGCTGTGGTCAGCAGCATGTAAATGATGCAGCCGCAGTGTCTCACTGCAACAAGTGAGTCTGCCTCCTCGTGCTCTGATGTAACGTGCTCTCCTCTTTACTCTTACACACCAGCTTTTATACTCGAACAACCCTGCTAACCTTCTTTTGGTGACATAATCCTCAATCTCAGCCAGGTTTTTATCATAGTCTTCCTATTCTCGTAAAACATTGTATTTATTCATGTTAATACATTTAAGCTCTTATTACATAATTCAATCCCAAAATTCTATTCATAACATTTAGGCCGGTTAATGGAAGACCCATATATATTAAAACGACTTTGGTGTGTATTAAAAATTTATTGTGTAGCCTATATCAATTATTCCCATTTAATCAGTTGTATGTAAAGTTAGTTGTATCTAAGTTAGTCTTGATCAAATGACCAATAATTAACAGTATGTAGTGTGTATGACTCATCCTCACTGATGACTAATATGGTGATCCATTCAGTGTAGCTGTATCCTTTATACGACAGGTTGCTAAGCGTGTGAGTCATCCATTATGGCTAGTGATTGTGAACCACTTATACCATGAAATAACTTAGGACTAATCATAGGATATGTCCACTCCTGCTTTGTCGGCCATAAGTTGTTTTCCCATCGTTCCTTGCTTTGTGTTCCATAAGGATTTTATGTGGCCTTGTTATGTTTACATGATTGGTTAAAGGTCCAATGCAGCAGATTTTATCTCCATATCAATTCATTTCTGGATAACAATTAAGTAATCTTACCGTGATTGTATTCCATAAAAATTGTCAAAAAGAAGCAAAAATAGCTTCTTAGCGAAGAGCAATTTCTCAAGCAAGAATTGTTCTAAGACTGTCTGGGGAGGGGAAAACTGAAAATTAGCTGTTATTGGCAGAATGGTTTGGAACTCTCTTACTGGTCTATTAAGTAGTTTGCCGCCTGGCGATGTCACAGGGCAGGCCAAAACTCCATCCCCCAAAAACAGGCTTACATTTCAGTATTTTCAAACAGCTCTTATTAAACAGTTATTCCAACCACATAGTGTGGAAATATACACTGAGTTTACAAAACTGTATGAACACTGACCAGGTGAATCCAGGTGTAAGATATTGAATCCACTTCCTTATTGAATCCACTTCAATCACTGTAGATGAATGGGAGGAGACCGGTTAAAGAAGGATTTATGAGACAATTGAGACATGGCTTGTGTATGTGTGCCATTGGGGGTCAATAGGCAAGATAAAAGATTTGAAGTGGCAGTGGTCTAAGGCACTACATCGCAGTGCTAGCTGTGCCACTAGAGATTCTGGGTTTGGGTCCAGGCTCTGTCGCAGCCGGCCACGACTAGGAGACTCATGGGGCGGCGCACAATTGGCCCAGCGTCGTCCGGGTTAGGGGAGGGTTTGGTCGGCAGTGATGTCCTTGTCCCATCGCGCACTAGCGACTCCTGGGGCGGGCCAGACGCAGTACACGCTGAAAATCGTGTTTTTGACTGCACTGGGCCTTTAAGTCTTGGTTTCTTTGAAACATCAAATTATATTTTTCTTTTGCCTTTCTCGATTTGATTCATTTTCTTCTTTCCCCTACTTAGCCATATTCAATGTCACAGTAGCTGGGCTTGTCGGGACTGGTGAAACTCAATTTGTGGGCATGAATGTGTCCCGGCCCTTTCTCCCTTACACCTCTGATTAATGTCTGCACTGTGTAAAGGTCACCAGGTTCACTTTCTTTGGCTACCTCTACACTTTTCCAACTGCCAAAAGATGAGAACCCTTATTAGGCCTACTGCAGACATAGACTTCTCCTTTCAGTATTTTACAGAGAGGTTATTCCTTTATCTTTCAATGGTAGTGATACGCTGTGTCTTATTTTTATACCGGCGCCAACTAAGATCTATTCAGATGTGATTGATTTTCTTAAAATATGATTATGGTGCTCTAACACAGATGGTAAGGCCATGCAGGGGTCAAAGTTCTCAGGAGGGTGATTATTTTGGATATAAAATAACACTCCAGACTACATGAATGTCTAAGACTAGATAGAATGTATGTAGAAATTGTAATGGACATACGGTTGAAGTTGGAAGTTTACATACAACTTCGCCAAATAAATTTAATCTCAGTTTTTCACAATTCCTGACATTTAATCCCAGTAAAAAAATCATTGTTTTAGGTCATTTATCACCACTTTATTTTAAGAATGTGAAATGTCAGAATAATAGTAGAGAGAATTATATATTTCAGCTTTTATTTCTTTCATCACATTTCCAGTGGGTCAGAAGTTTACATACACTCAATTAGTATTTGGTAGCATTTCCTTTAAATTGTTTAACTTGGGTCAAACGTTTCTGGTAGCCTTCCAAAAGCTTCCAACAATAAGTTGGGTGAATTTTGGCCCATTCCTCCTGACAGAGCTGGTGTAACTGAGTCAGGTTTGTAGGCCTCCTTGCTCGCACACGCTTTTTCAGTTCTGCCCACACATTTTCTATAGGATTGAGGTCAGGGCTTTGTGATGGCCACTTCAATACCTTGACTTTGTTATCCTTAAGCCATTTTGCCACAACTTTGGAAGTATGCCCTGGTCATTGTCCATTTGGAAGACCCATTTGCGACCAAGCTTTAACTTTCTGACAGATGTCTTGAGATGTTGCTTCAATATATCCACCTAATTTTCCTCCAGCATGATGCCATCTATTTTGTGAAGTGCACCAGCCCCTCGTGCAGCAAAGCACCCCAACAATATGATGCTGCCACCCCCGTGCTTCACGGTTGGGATGGTGTTCTTCGGCTTGCAAGCATCCCCTTTTTTCCTCCAAACATAGCGATGGTCATTATGGCCAAACAGTTCTAATTTTGTTTCATTAGATCAGAGGACATTTCTCCAAAAAGTATGATCTTTGTCCCCATGTACAGTTGCAAACCGTGGTCTGGCTTTTTTATGGCGGTTTTGGAGCAGTGGCTTCTTCCTTGCTGAGCAGCCTTTCAGATTATGTCGATATAGGACTCGTTTCACTGTGGATATAAATATTTTTGTACCTGTTTCCTCCAGCAGCTTCACAAGGTCCTTTGCTGTTGTTCTGGGATTGATTTGCACTTTTCGCACCAAAGTACGTTCATCTCTAGGAGACAGAACACGACTCCTTCCTGAGTGGTATGATGGCTGCGTGGTCCTATGGTGTTTATACTTGCGTACTGTTGTTTGTACAGATGAACGTGGTACCTTCAGGCATTTGGAAATTGCTCCCACGGATGAACCAGACTTGTGGAGGTCTACAATTTGTTTTCTTGGCTGATTTCTTTTGATTTTCCCATGATGTCAAGCAAAGAGGCACTGAGTTTGAAGGTAGGCCTTGAAATACATCCACAGGTACACCTCCAATTGACTCAAATGATGTCAATTAGCCTACCAGAAGCTTCTAAAGCGATGACATCATTTTCTGGAATTTTCCAAGCTGTTTAAAGGCACAGTCAACTTAGTGTAACTTCTGACCCACTGGAATTGTGATACAGTGAATTATAAGTGAAATAATCTGTCTGTAAACAATTGTTGGGAAAATTACTTGTGTCATGCACAAAGTAGATGTCTTAACCGACTTGCCGAAACTATAGTTTGTGAATGAGAAATTTGTGGAGTGATTGAAAAATTAGTTTTAATTACTCCAACCTAAATGTATGTAAACTACCAACTTCAACTGTATGTACCCCTATTTATTTATTTATTTATTTATTGTTGCAGGTATGCTCATGCCACCATGAATCCCCCTAGTGGTTTTGTGTTTATTTTGACAGTCTTGGGGGGCAGCTAACAATGCATCTACCCAATAAATGCATTCATAAGTAATGGGGCCTGTGTATAGTGGATACACTGGTCACAGAGGTTTGGGTAGGCAAATGGAACAATTGTAGTGCTTTGTAATACAGAGCTGTAAATAAAACTAGCTCTCTTGTCTGAGGCACGTTCAGAGGGGGTGAGTTGTAGAGTGGTTGAAGTTTGTGGAGTGTTTGAAAAACGAGTTTTAATGACTCCAACCTAAGTGTATGTAATCTTCCGACTTCAACTGTATCTATTTTCAAATAACTGCTCTTTTTCATGACCGTAAATCGATTTAGATAAGCAAATCGGTCATTAAAAAATCTGTGCTGCCCTCTGTTGAATTTTGAAATCCCGATGTGGACCTCGAGCCAAAATGTTTATCGTGGGATTTAAAAAATAAAAAGAATAATCCCTGGGCCATGTATGACATTTCTATGGCAAACAACTGGCATGTTGTTAGTGAAAACCCACATGCTGAAGCTGACAGCCTACTGTGATTTAGACTGGATAATGCATTCTTATCTTGCACTTGAGATCAAACTAGTAAACCAAGTAGCAAGGCCTCACCAACCACTAAAAGAAAAAGTGTTCTGGCAGAACAGGATGAACCCTGAACCCTGTTCAGGGAGAAGCAAGTTTATAGAACGCTGCTATATAAATGTGTGTAGAACAGATGTGACTGTTTGTCAAGTAAAATATGGAACTCTTTACGTTTTATATCCGCAACATTCCAAAGGTCTTAACACAGTGAATACATTCAAGGTGTATGCACTTCCATGTGCTTGGTGGAGGATGTTTCTAAATTACTTTACAGAATTCTTTCTTTTTTTAATGTTTTAATAGAAGTCAGGGTTGAGATCAATTCCATTTGACCTCTCTCAATTCAATAAGTGATATGTAGAGCTATGCCTAAATTGAAAAATCCTCTAATTGTCAATTCACACTGCATGGATTGGACTGTATTGAAATGAAATTGACCTTGATGAAGTGTGTTGTGTAACTTGATAGCAATTTATTTGATCATGCATAGGCCAAAATTTGTTAGGTTCTTTGTGGCTTCTTCATAAAAAATAAATCATATTGATGTTGTTTTCTAGGCCCAGCAGCCCAGGTGACAGTGATGGAACCCATTCCCAAGAAACATACCAGGAGGAAGCTGGCAGTGTCTCCACCAAACCCTAGGAGTGTTGCCTCAGCGCAGGTTCCCATGGTCCTCCAGGAGGTTTTAAGACAGGGGATGTTTCCACTGCTCTACACTCCAGAGGCCAGCAGTACACTCAACAGGCCTTCACTCCTGCCTCTCCAGCACTATGCAGTCAATGACCCCAACATGACATTTGACATTGAAGATGAAGACAATGAATCAGCTCTTGCCAACGCTACCGTCGTCCTTTACCAATGTAGCCCCAATCATCAAGCGGTGTCTTCGTGCCCCTTGAGTCCAAGCCAACAGCAGGCTCCCCGAGCCAATGACATGAGTAAACCCCCCAAAAGGTGGGTGTGGTATTGTCGAAGATGGTCTTTATACTCCGTCATTTCAACAGTCCAGTTTAATATTAGATGCTGAACAATGTGAACAAAGGGGCGGCAGGGTAGCCTAGTGGTTAGAGCGTTGGACTAGTAACCGAAAGGTTGCAGGTTCAAACACCCGAGCTGACAAGGTACAAATCTGTCGTTCTGCCCCTGAACAGGCAGTTAACCCACTGTTCCTAGGACGTCATTGAAAATAAGAATTTGTTCTTAACTGACTTGCCTAGTTAAAGGTAAAAAAAATAAAATGTAAAACACATTCATAGATTAAGACATTCTCAGTATATATATATATTTTTTGCCTCTATTACTATTACAACAATTCTCATTTTTATTTTACACATTTTGTCCCAGGTGACAGAAATTGTATTAGGGTTTGAGCCCCTCCAAGTACTTATTTCTAAGCGTTGAGCTGCCTTGTCTCTTAAGTTTTAGGTACGAGCAAGTGGCAGTGAGAGAGCTCAGAACTGTAACGTATCAGAGTGCGGTACTCATTCCAGTCTGTTTATTTGATTCGGTCACATGTAAGAGACTGTTCAAATATTGAGAAGGAAATTGCCTGACTTGTTGTTTCCCGCAGACTGGAGATACCGTCTCTGTTGGACATCCGACATGGCAAGACCTACATGGCCATGACTTCGGCTGTGCAGGGCAAACGCAAAATGAATTGGTAAGTGTGGTTGTGACATACTCAAAATACATGTTTCTTAGTGAAGGATCAGGGAAGGAAGTGTTGTGCTGCTCAGATATTAACACATTTCATCTCTTGTGTTTCCATCTCCCTCTGTAGCAGCAGCAGAGAGCAGGAAATCCTTTCAGCACCCAAGCACATAAAGCAGGACCCCACAGTAGTAGCAAGACCACTAAGAGTGCGTCTTTTTGCTGGTGAGTACAACAATACCAGTATTTCTCCCCTGAAGTGACCCAGGGAAAGAGTGTAGCTTGCTTTCATTCGCTATTTATAAAAATACATGAAATGTGTGGCTATTTCCCCCTCTAAAATCCCCATGTTCATTCCAGTTAGTGGTGCTTACACTCAGAGCTCATGCCTACATCTCTCAGCTGCAACACAAAGTTCAGGGCAGGGCCAGGCCAGAACATGCTTTTTTTTTTATATATGCCTGTTATGAAGGACACTTGCTTTTAGAAAACCAAGCTGTTTTTAATCTACAATGGAACCATTGTAGATTAGCAGCTTGTCTGCCTGTTAATTATGGCACTTATTATTTTCATTTTAAGGATTTTGTTTGGCTTTTGGACAAAACTGCAGAATTTGGTTTCTCATTCGATTGCATACTTTTAGTGTGATGTGTATTAGACAGCAATTTGTTTTGTTCAATTTTTGTATGTTCAGTAATCTAAAAATAACTTATTTAATAATGGGATTTTTCACACTGCAAAGGAAAAACATTCCATTTGAAGCTCTCCATACAGACGGGGGTTCTATCTAAGCATTGTGTTTCTCCTTAGGGTCAGAGGAGAACAAGCCCAGAAGAGTTATGAGGAGTGTTTCTGAGGGGAATCTTCACCTCATGGATGTTCAGAGGAAAAAGTCCATATTCTATAAAACCTCCGAGAAATTCAAGAGTGTGACAAAGAGGATGTGAGGCCTGCTTTTGACCAGATGTTGCTGATGTCATGTAGAAATTAGGGAATCGTGTTTAGATGTGGAGAGAGAAATTAAATCCTATGGATTTCTTGGATAGTTTTTGCTTGAATTGTGTATGATTCTGAACTTGTTCTTAGTTTTATTTTTGGTTTTAGAATTCTTGTTTTTACATTTTTATTTCCTACATTAACATTTGTTGTACAGATAATTTGCTATTGTTATTTAGTAATAAAATGTTTAGTTAACGAGTAATGTATGTGGTTGGTTTTTGACATGAATAATTCAACTCGTCTAATTTTTTCTCAAATGGTTCTTTTCTGGGCTTTTCCCTGTTTAGTATACATATATTTCCTTTCAATGTAAAATTGAACAGAAGGGGTAGATTGAGTTATCAGACATGCAGTTTTACTGTCAAGTCATGTGAATGCTGTTGAAATGGAGACTTGTGATGTTTGTTCATTCTGCTTGTAACCCATCTGTATAGGGAAACTCATTCACCTGTGGAACTTTTTTCACTGTTCAATATCAGGCTACACATCATAAACAGAAATGTAGGGCTCATTAAATATTAGGTCAGAATGTTGAACAGTGTTAAGAATTCCAACTCACTGAGAGCTGTATTGAGCCCCATCTAGTTGCCGCTCTTAAGTAAATACATTTGTTTTCGAGCAGCTCTAACAATAGGTGTTGTACATGCACTTTGATACCAACTTGAAACAAAAAATCTGACCTACATTATGTCTGGAAAGAAGCCAACTCATCACTTTAAATTCAGTCTTTCAGTTGCACAGCATCCAATGTGATCTTTATTTTTAGCCAGGAAGTTAATGCCAGGTGCACAGATGGGGAGTCTACCTGTGCTGAGCACGTGCCCTCCCAAACGCTGAGTGCCCTGTTGGGTGGTGGTATACAGTGTCTTCATGAAGTATTCACACACCTTGACCTTTTCCAATATTTGGTTTTATTACAGCCTGAATTTTATACATAAATCTAGATTTTCTGTCACTGGTCTACACACAATATCCCCGAATGTCAAAAAGGAATTATGTTTTTAGAAATGTTTACAAATTGAATTAATGAAAAGCTCATGTCTTGTTATGGCAAACCTAAATAAGTTCACAAGTAAAAATGTGCTTCATAGTTGCATGGACTCACTCTGCAATAATTGTTTTTAGAATTTTTAAACGACTACCCCATCTCTTTACCCCACACATACAATTAGCTGTACGATCCCTCAGTTGAGCAGTGAATTTCAAGCACAGATTCAACCACAAAAAACAGGGAGGTTTTACAATGGTTTGCAAAGAAGGGCATCTATTCGTAGATGGGTAAAAAAAAATTAGCTGACATGAATATCCATTTGAGCATGGTGCAGTTATTAATTACGCTATGGATGGTGTATCAATGCACCCAGTCACTACGAAGATACAGGTGCCCTTCCTAACTCAAGATGCCGGAATGGAAGGAAACAGCTGAGGGATTTCACCATGAGGCCAGTAGTGATTTTAAAACAGTTAAGAGTTCAATGGATGTGATCGGAGATGACTGAGGATGGATCAACAACATTGTAGTTACCCCACAATACTAACATAAATTAGAATGAACAGAATACAAATATTCCAAAACATGCAGCCTGTTTGCAATAAGCCCCAAAAAACAATACTGCAAAGTAATTATCTTGTCCTGAATACAAAGTGTTATGTTTGGGGCAAATCTAACACCTCACTGAGTACTACTTCATATGTTCAGTCATGATGGTGGCTGCACCATGTTATGGGTATGCTTGTCTTCGGCAAGGATGGGAGTTTTTTAAGTTTAAGTTTAATTAAGCTTTCAGTAGGACAATTACCCTAAACAGAAGGCCAAATATACAGGAGTTGCTTACCAAGACAACATTGAATATTCCTGAGTGGCCTAGTTAGTTTTGACTTAAATTAGCTTGAAAATGTATGGCAAGGCTTGAAAATGTCTGTCTAGCAATTGTCAACAACCAATTTGACAGCTTGAATACATTGTTAAAGAACAATGGGCAAATATTGTACAAAGCAGCTGTGATTATAACATGTGTTTTGGAAAAAGTCAAGGGATGTGAGTCCTTTCTGAAGGCACTGTATACATATTTTTTGCATAGCTGTTCTGAACCCACTGCCCGCAAGTCATTATGTCAAATTAGCCTGTTGGTTTGCCCTGTACAGGGTTCGGCTCGCCCGGGTTGCGCCTGTTTTCCAGTCTACCTTGTATGGAGATTGCGCACGCCCGGTATCCAAACGTGCATTGCTTGAGATGCGGTCACCGGTCAAGTGTGTGTAGCAAGCTACCACAGCAGCATAATATTTAATTAACACACGATAACACTGGATTTACGTCATCAATTTCGGTCTGGTTGGCTGATACGCGCAGCACGGAGGCAGAAAGACAAAGAAGAGAGCCTGAATCAACGACCCTCCGACTCAACTCCATCCCTTCTTCCGTCGGAAGTTACACATGTGTGTCAGGGCAGCAGCAACACAGGTATTCTAGACTCTAGCTAACCACCACTCAAATATCAACACAAACCACTAGCCAGCCATATCAACACAAACCACTAGCCAGCCAGCCATATATCATAAATTGGAAGATTATGAATATTATATTACAAAGTTATTTTAAAACGTTTAATTTTGAAAAACCCTGAAAGGTCTGTGCACCGTGCTGCTCAATGCAAATATCAGCACTCTACTGCGCAAGTACTGACACCTCTCATTCACAAGAAACTCTTCATTGTGTTTTTTCTCCAAGAGAGGCAGGTCTTGACTAAAGTTATTAACTTCCTCTGAGCCAATGAGGTGACTACTGCGTTTTACCCACTGACCAATGGGACAGATTGAGAGATTGTAGGTGGATGTTGCTTAGCAACTGCAGGTAGAATCTAGGATCATGTTGGTATCATTGTCTTATCTTACCTCCCAGAGAGACAATACATGTTATGTGTTGTGACTTTTGAAGATGACATCTGTTTAAATGCATCAAAGTATTTGAAGTTATTAAGTCTGTTTTCTCATTCTTAAATTTAAACATTTTTTCCTTTCATAATGCCACACGCAATGTCCCAATAAGTCAGACCACTTTTAATTGTGGTCTGAAGATAAATACCCAAAGCCTATACTGAGTTTACGAAACATTATGAACACCTGCTCTTTTCATGAAATAAACTGACCAGGTGAATCCAGGTGAAAGCTATGATCCCTTATTGATGTGACTTGTTAAATCCACTTCAATCACTGTAGATGAAGGGGAGGAGTCAGATTAAACAAGGGTTTTTAAGCCTTGAGTCAATTGAGACATTAGTTGTGTATGTGTGCCATTCAAAGGGTGAATGGGCAAGACAAAAGATTTACGTGCCTTTGAAGAGGATATGGTACAGTGGAGGATGCTGAGGGGAGATCGGCTCATAATAATGGCTGGAACGGAGCAAATGGAATGGCACCCAACACCTACAAACCATGTGTTTGATGTATTTGATTACATTCCACTGATTCCGCTCCTGTCATTACCACGAGCCTGTTCTCCCCAATTAAGGTGACACCAACCTCCTGTGGCATGGTAGTAGGTGCCAGGCGCACCGGTTTGTGTCAAGAACTGCGTCGCTGCTGGGTTTTTTAAGATAAACAGTTTCCCGTGTGTATCGAGAATGGTCCACCACCCAAAGGACATCCAGCCAACTTGACATAACTGTGGAAAGCTTTGGAGTCAACATGGGCCGGCATCCCTGTGGAACCTTGTAGAGTCCATGCCCCAACAAATTCAGGCTGTTCTGAGAGCAGAAGGTGTTCCTAATATTTGGTATACTGAGTGTATACTGCCAACCCATTGGAAAATGCCTTCCTTAATTGAGAGGTAAATGTGTTATAGTACTTTACCAATGGCCAGATTTTCTACTGCAGAATAATGGGGCAGGCCTACTATTATCAAATGAATACTGCTAACTGCTATAGTTATAGTTGTGCTATTAAAAAACATCAATATTACAAAATGAAACATTTATTCCCATACTTTCCTAGATCCTATGTTCTTTATTGTCAGGTTGCATCTTGTATATTTGTATGACTTTCCAGCTGAGGTGAGTTTGGCTGGGCTTTTAAGGGAGGCTAATACTGATATAGCTGAGCGCGAGAGAGAACATGGTTTGGGCGGTAGATGTTGAAGTTTAAGACAGATTGCAGCTTGCTATTTCCATGACTGGTAAGTAGGAAAATAAGCACAGACTCCCACACAAACATACGCACTCCCCTCCTACAATGCTGCCGTCTCCCACAAGACAGTGCGTCACAGCTGTGATCCTTTAGTCTCCTGACTAATTAGAGAAACTGAAGACTTAAGACTTCTTCTTGAGTGAAGAGTTGCTTTTTATTGTTTCAGTCACCCCCCTTCTTTCTTCCAGCAGTTTTTCAGCTTTTACTTGTACTTAACTACACTTTTCTCTGTGGAGTATCTTGGTTCTGTTTATCTTTGTAGGTGGCTGTGTTTCTGTATGTCTGTTTCTCAACCCAAATCCAAAAAGGATATATTAAATGTAGAGATCAGACAGGGTGACATAATTCTATGTGTATGAGAGACATTATCACCCAAAAATATTACCAAAAAAGAAGGGTGGAGAAAACCATTTGAGATTCACCACTTCATCCTCAGGAGTGTCCAGTACAAGTGTTAAAAAATCTTCTTACGCAAGTAATATCGCAGTAATGACAATCATTATAAACCACAAAACAAGAGCATGTCAACAGAACACAAACTCACCTACAGACAAATAGAAGTCAAGTTCTTCAATGCACCTTTTGGAAACATAATCTAGTCATAAATGTTACTATATAATACTAAATTACTCTTTGCTTGCATACACTTAAATACATTAAGACTCTGGTTACCATTCAAGCTACTGTAAACCACTCTGCAGAATAGCATTCTATCGTCAGTATAGAAATGAACAATGCTATTTGATTGTGAAGGTAGGAATGAATTCGGTCCTTGATAATCAGGTAGGGAAAACAGGCAAAATAGTATCAAGCTTTTCTCTTGCAAGCTTAAAATCTATTTTGATCCAGTGTTTTTTATCAGTGAACTTATTTTCTCCTGAGCCTAAATAAACGTTTTACACTGGATCCTCTCTGCTGGCATTAGCTCTATCCCAGCATCAGCACCAAGCAAACAGCTTTGAGCCATCCCTGCCAAGTAGGGGGCCTACCATCCTCCCTTACGTTCTCAACAACATCACACAACTGTGATGCAAGGTTTTTGTAAATCTCTTCAACTGTAGAGAGATTGGAACTGTTCACATTTGAAATGCAATTGCCTGCACTTAACTCTGGCTTCTCTATTTCCTACTGAGTTGGCATTTGGTCTCTGTTGCTCATTAACCCTGTGAGACCCAACAGTGTAAAAATACCAGCCAGGTCACCCGTGATACAAGTCAGTATTCGACGTCCATCCATGTCTGAGGTTGTCGGGTAATGACGTGGAAACCGGCCACTAGGGGCAACAGTGAGCGCTGTTACCTTCAAGAAGGTTTTGATTTTGCTAGGGCATTGGGGACTGGGATGGTGGATGGATGTAAGCAACTGCCTCTGATTCAAAAGGTTGCATGTTTGAATCCAGAAATATAAAGTAGGTCTTTATGTTTTTGTTTTAAGCCTATCCCAAACCTTAACCCTTACCTTAACCCTCCCGAGTGGCGCAGTAGTTTAAGGCACTGCATCTCAGTGCAAGAGGTGTCACCGCAGTCCCTGGTTTGAATCCAGGCTGCATCACATCTAGCTGTGATTGGGAGTCCCATAGGGCGGTGCAGAATTGGCCCAGCGTCGTCTGGGTTTGGCCGGGGTAGGCCGTCATTGTAAATAAGAATTTGTTCATAACTTACTTGCCTAGTTAAATAAAGGTTACCTTAACCATTTGGAATGAATGCCTAACCTTAAGAATGTTGAGTTAATGCCTGAACTCAACCCTAACCTTAAAAATGTGGAGTTAATCCTTAACTTCTTGGTGACAGGGGGCAGTATTTTCACGTCCGGATGAAATGCATGCCCAAATTCAACTGCCTGCTACTCATCCCCAGAAGATAAGATATGTACATTATTAGTAGATTTGGATAGAAAACACTCTCAAGTTTCTAAAACAGTTTGAATCATGTCTGTGAGTATAACAGAACTTATTTAGCCCGAGGACAAACCATTCAAACCCCGAGGACAAACCATTCAGATGTTTGTTTTTTTGAGATCACTCTCTTTTCAATGGGTTTTCAGTGGGAATCCAGATTTCTAAGGGACCTTCTTGCAGTTTCTACCGCTTCCACGGGATATCAACAGTCTTTAGAAATTGGTTGAGGTTTTTTCCTTTGTGTAATGAAGAAGTAGCCCTGTTCAGAATGAGGGTCACTTGTAGTGTACTGTTAGATAGAGGCGCGTGACCAGAAAGCTAGCTACAGTTTGTTATCCTCCTGTATTGAACACAGATCATTCCGTCTTCAATTTGATCTATTATTTAAATAAAAAAATATCTAAAGTTGTATAACAAAAGTAGTTTGAGATATTTTGTCACGTTGCGCAAGTTGGAACCAGTGTTTTTCTGGATCAAACGCACCAAATAAATGGACATTTTGGATATATATCGACAGAATTAATCGAACACAAGGACGATTTGGAGTGCCAACAATAGAAGCTCGTCAAAGGTAAGGCATGAATTATATTTTTATTTCTGCGTTTTGTGTCGCGTCTGAGGGTTGAAATATGCTTTTCTCTCTTTGTTTACGGAGGTGCTATCCTCAGATAATAGCATTGTTTGCTTTCGCGGAAAAGCCTTTTTGAAATCTGACATGTTGGCTGGATTCACAACAAGTGTAGCTTTAATTTGGTATCTTACATGTGTGATTTCATGAAAGTTGGATTTTTATAGTAATTTATTTGAATTTGGCGCTCTGCATTTTCATTGGCTTTTGGCCACATATCCCAGAGAGGTTAAACAAACTTGTCGTTTGGAACAACTTTGAAATTTGAAGTTTGAGAAACATGGATGAACATCTAATTCTGACGTGAGAGCTGGTAGCAGCATACAATGTTTTCTAAATTGCATCCTGCAATCATGTCAAACACTGTATAGTGCATCTCCTTAGGCCCAGATGTATCTTTTAATAATATTTGTTCAGTGTCAGTATGATTACTGTAGCATCCATAGCCTCTGGAAAATGTGAAAACTGTCCACTCATCTAACACCACACTGGCCCCTACACAGACATGTGTTGTAGGCCATCCATGTAAGTACATGACATGAAATATGTTTTCCTGTCTTTCCTAAGATGTAGTGATTATGTACAAAAAATGAAAATCTAGAAACAAACATTCTGAGTCAGAGCTAGAGGTAGTTTTGTAAGTATTGCAAAAAGGCTAAATTGGGTTTAAAGGCTTGACACACTGATAGATACACTCTTAGAAAAAAAGGTGTTATCTAGAGCTTAAAGGAATTCTTCAGCTGATCCATAAGAGAAGCCTTTGAAGAACCCTTTTTGGTTTCAGGTAGAACCCTTTTGGGTTCCTTGTAGAACCCTTTCCACAGAGGGTTCTACATGGAACCCAAAAGAGCTCTACCTGGAATTAAAAAGGGTTCTACATGGAACCAAAATGAGTTCTCCTATGGGTACAGCTGAAGACCCCTGTTGGAGGGCCACAATCATATTTTGATAGACAAGTTTCCATATTCTGCAAATATGGACAACCAAATACTTCAAGAGTAACGTTGATGCCGTCTCTACACATCAAAATAACAAAACTGTATATACAATTTAAGATAGAAAGGACAATCAGATATTACTTCTCCATACACAGAAAACTCACAAAATAGTTTGTACTTTCAAAAATATAAACATTTGTATTGTTCAAGTTGATCAATTTAGCTATTTGAGACACTTAAAAAAAAAATGAATCTTCATTTAACTAGGCAAGTCGGTTAAGAACAAATTCTTATTTACAATGACAGCCTACTGGGGAACAGTGGGTTAACTGCCTTGTTCAGGGGCAGAACAACATTGCAAACTGTATGACATAAAGAAATGCATTTGAAAGGATGATGAGGAAGCTGCGGGTGTAAACCGAAGTCAAAAGTTGGAGTAAGTTGGAGAAATAGTTGGAGTAATACAGTATGATGATGTTTTATTACCATGTTTTAATTATCATTATCAATCCAGTGAAACTGGCTTTGTTGTAAAGGGTAGCTTTGGTCTCTGTCCCATGTTGCTTAATTTAAATATTTAAAAAGGGTTTATGGAAATTTCTTTCATGCAACCTGGATTTGAAATGTAAAGCAGAGCAGTAGAAGATGGTTGCTGGGACCCACTCCCTACCAACAGAACAGGACAGAACCCTGGCATTACATTGATTTGGGGTTCTGATATATTATTTTCTGGATCTGGGCCTGCACTAGGAGATACTGCAGTCCATAGGCTGTTGCCTGACAAGTGACACCTATTTTAGCTACAGAATAAGGTAAGCTTTGCTGCACAGATTCCTTTATGCTTGGATTGCACAGGTAGAATAGCACCACAGGATCTTGTTTCACCAAATTGTATGAATCAAATCTTTCCATGGTTTCCTGTCAAACTTGATAACCTCAATGGAGATGTTAGTGTCTCATTTTCAACTGTCCTCATAAGTACAGTACATGTGGATGCACTTAGATCTGCTTTATCAAACAAGGTGAGTGATCTAAAGTAAGCTATACAGGTAACTGCCAAGATAAAGTAAATACCAACATAAAGTGTACTATAGGGCGTTGGGCAACCATGAGCCAGAACAGCTTCATTGCACCTTGGCATGGATTATACAAGTGTCCAGAACTCTATTGGAGGGATGCGATACCATTCTTTGACAAGAAATTCCATAATTTTGTGTTTCGTTGATGGTGTTGGAAAACACTGTCTCAGGCGTCGCTCCAGAATCTCCCATAAGTGTTCAATTGGGTATAGATCTGGTGACTGGGATGGACATGGCATATGGTTTACATCATTTTCATGCTCATCAAACCATTCAGTGACCACTCGTGCCCTGTGGATGGAGGGATTGCCATCCTATTGGGGCATAGTCATGGTAGCTAAAATAATGGCCTGCCCAGCATTTTTATACATGACCCTAAGCATTGTTTAATGTTAATTGCTTAATTAACTCAGGAACCACACCTGTGTTTTAAAAAATATATATATATTTCACCTTTATTTAACCAGGTAGGCAATTGAGAACAAGTTATCATTTACCACTGCGACCTGGCCAAGATAAAGCAAAGCAGTGTGACACAAACAACAACACAGAGTTACACATGGAATAAACAAATGTACAGTTAATAACACAATATAATAGTCTATATACAGTGTGTGCAAATGAAGTAAGATTAGGGAGGCAATAAATAGGCCATAGTGGCGAAATAATTACAATTTAGCAATTAAACACTGGTGTGATAGATGTGCAGAAGATGAATGTGCAAGTAGAGATACTGAGGTGCAAAGGAGCAAAAATAAATAAGTAACAATATGGGGATGAATTAGTTGGGTGGGCTATTTACAGATGGGGTGTGTACAGGTGCAATGATCTGTATGCTGCTCTGACAGTTGATGCTTAAAGTTAGTGAGGGAGATATGAGTCTCCAGCTTCAGTGATTTTTGCAGTTTGTTCCAGTCATTGGCAGCAGAGAACTGTAAGGAAAGGCGGCCAAAGGAGGAATTGGCTTTGGGGGTGACCAGTGAAATATGCCTACTGGTGCGCGTGCTACAGTTGGGTGCTGCTATGGTGACCAGTGAGCTGAGGTACAGCGGGGCTTTACCTAGCAAAGACTTATAGGTGGGTTTGGCAACGAATATGAAGCGAGGACCAGCGAGATCATACAGGTCGCAGTGGTGGGTAGTATATGGGGCTTTGGTGACAAAACGGATGGCACTGTGATAGACTGCATCCAATTTGCTGAGTAGAGTGTTGGAGGCTATTTTGTAAATGACATCGCCGAAGTCAAGGATTGGTAGGATAGTCAGTTTAACAAGGGTATGTTTGGCATCATGAGTGAAGGATGCTTTGTTGTGAAATAGGAGGCCGATTCTAGATTTAATTTTGGATTGGAGATGCTTAATGTGAGTCTGGAAGGAGAGTTTACAGTCTAACCAGACACCTAGGTATTTGTAGTTTTCCACATATTCTAAATCAGAACCGTCCAGAGTAGTGATGCTAGAAGGGCAGGCAGGTGCGGTCCGCAATCGGTTGAAGAGCATGCATTTAGTTTTACTTGCATTTAAGAGAAGCTGGAGGCCACGGAAGGAGTGTTGTATGGCATTGAAGCTCATCTGGAGGTTAGTTAACACAGTGTCCAAAGAAGGGCCAGAAGTATACAAAATGGTGTCGTCTGCCTAGAGGTGGATCAGAGAATCACCAGCAGCAAGAGCGACATCATTGATGTATACAGAGAAAAGAGTCTGCCCGAGAATTGAACCCTGTGGCACCCCCATAGAGACTGCCAGAGGTCTGGACAACAGGCCCTCTGATTTGACACACTGACCTCTGTCTGAGAAGTAGTTGGTAAACCAGGCGAGGCAGTCATTTGAGAAACCAAGGCTGTTGAGTCTACCAATAAGAATGCGGTGATTGACAGAGTCGAAAGCCTTGGCCGGGTTAAAGCACCTGCTTTCAATATACTAGCCCTCATTTACTCAAGTGAAGTGTTTCCATTATTTTGGCAGTTTCCTGTAGCTATCAGTAACATTATTGTTCTGATAGGTCATATACAGTGCCTTGCGAAAGTATTCGGCCCCCTTGAACTTTGTGACCTTTTGCCACATTTCAGGCTTCAAACATAAAGATATAAAACTGTATTTTTTTGTGAAGAATCAACAACAAGTGGGACACAATCATGAAGTGGAACGACATTTATTGGATATTTCAAACTTTTTTAACAAATCAAAAACTGAAAAATTGGGCGTTCAAAATTATTCAGCCCCCTTAAATTAATACTTTGAATATCCACCTTTTGCTGCGATTACAGCTGTAAGTCGCTTGGGGTATGTCTCTATCAGTTTTGCACATTGAGAGACTGAATTTTTTTCCCATTCCTCCTTGCAAAACAGATCGAGCTCAGTGAGGTTGGATGGAGAGCATTTGTGAACAGCAGTTTTCAGTTCTTTCCACAGATTCTCGATTGGATTCAGGTCTGGACTTTGACTTGGCCATTCTAACACCTGGATATGTTTATTTTTGAACCATTCCATTGTAGATTTTGCTTTATGTTTTGGATCATTGTCTTGTTGGAAGACAAATCTCCGTCCCAGTCTCAAGTCTTTTGCAGACTCCGTCAGGTTTTCTTCCAGAATGGTCCTGTATTTGGCTCCATCCATCTTCCAATCAATTTGAACCATCTTCCCTGTCCCTGCTGAAGAAAAGCAGGCCCAAACCATGATGCTGCCACCCATGTTTGACAGTGTTTTCAGGGTGATGAGCTGTGTTGCTTTTACGCCAAACATAACGTTTTGCATTGTTGCCAAAAAGTTCAATTTTGGTTTCATCTGACCAGAGCACCTTCTTCCACATGTTTGGTGTGTCTCCCATGTGGCTTGTGTCAAACTTTAAACGACACTTTTTATGGATATCTTTAAGAAATGGCTTTCTTCTTGCCACTCTTCCATAAAGGCCAGATTTGTGCAATATACGACTGATTGTTGTCCTATGGACAGAGTCTCCCACCTCAGCTGTAGATCTCTGCAGTTCATCCAGAGTGATCATGGGCCTCTTGGCTGCATCTCTGATCAGTCTTCTCCTTGTATGAGCTGAAAGTTTAGAGGGACGGCCAGGTCTTGGTAGATTTGCAGTGGTCTGATACTCCTTCCATTTCAATATTATCGCTTGCACAGTGCTCCTTGGGATGTTTAAAGCTTGGGAAATATTTTTGTATCCAAATCCGGCTTTAAACTTCTTCACAACAGTATCTCGGACCTGCCTGGTGTGTTCCTTGTTCTTCATGATGCTCTCTGCGCTTTTAACGGACCTCTGAGACTATCACAGTGCAGGTGCATTTATACGGAGACTTAATTACACACAGGTGGATTGTATTTATCATCATTTGTCATTTAGGTCAACATTGGATCATTCAGAGATCCTCACTGAACTTCTGGAGAGAGTTTGCTGCACTGAAAGTAAAGGGGCTGAATAATTTTGCACGCCCAATTTTTCAGTTTTTGATATGTTAAATAAGTTTGAAATATCCAATATATGTCGTTCCACTTCATGATTGTGTCCCACTTGTTGTTGATTCTTCACAAAAAATACAGTTTTATATCTTTATGTTTGAAGCCTGAAATGTGGCAAAAGGTCGCAAAGTTCAAGGGGGCCGAATACTTTCGCAAGGCACTGTACGATATTCCACAAATGTATTGACAGTTGTACATTAGCTTGTTAGTTGTTGTCAATTTCTACTCTATATATTTATATTGTTGTGCATGATTTCATGAGAATGGATTAATTTCATTAGATTGAATTAATTTAATTTTGATTTTGATTTGAAACTCCTATTTGGTATCATCAGGTACCATGAATCTGCCTTGATATATTGGTGGTTAATTTGCAGAGAGATCTTAGCAGGGTGTCTAGCTAGGAGATTGACTACACCAGTATTCAAATAGAATATATTGACTGATTGGTTGGTTTGTTAGAATGATTATAAGAACGATATTCCTAATGCATATATTCAATGTTTTGCCCATATATCCTGGTCCTGGACCGTAGGTTAAAGGAATAATCCACTCAAAAAAAAATCATTAGTCCACTGTTGATAGATTCCCAAAATGTGTTGCATGTCACAGCAATCAAGTTTTCAAGATATAGAACTGTTCAAAAAGCAAGTTGCTGCCACATCATCATGATGATGTGTAAAACCACTAAAGGGACACTTGTTTTTTTTGTGTGTCTGTTTAACCAAGCCAGTGTTTGGTCATAATGAGAGCATACACTTTTGAGAATTGGTATGTTACCTCACTTTAATAAACAGCGATTGAATAATGGAATTCCTTCATCAACGTACTGTCGAGCACTGTGTGATGGCGATAGTGGAGTGTGCATAGGTGGTAGGGGGGTTACAAATAATCTCTTTACCAGGTAATGTCTGCTGTTATGAAATAAAGTGACATAAAATCACTATATAGCTGTGATGGCTCAGCAGTATGCTCAGCCCTGCTACCTCTACTCAGGAACTCAGCCAAAACACACCCAAAATGTATAGAGCTTGTTATGACTCACCCTCGGGGGAATGTATTGTATTGTGCAGGTAGCCTTGCATTTCAGCACTACAGCTTTACCCCAGCTTTGCCACTGTGTTGTTCTCCATCTGAATCGTGCCTTCTGAGTATGATTTTCAGATTGATAAGTGATTAGGTTTTAAATAAGGGATCTTCAAGAAGACATGCTAGACAAAATAGATTGAAGGCTATGTAGCTGATGTCTATATTCGGCAATTTTTATTGGAAAATAAACTAATTCACCTGGTAAAGAGGCTCTTTGTGAAAGGAAAACAGAATCTGAAGCTGTAACGACGGTAGATGTGCCACAAACACAGTATATTGTATGGTTTCTACCTCAAGGGGTGTTTGACGCAGAGATTAAGAACTGGTTACTGTTCAGAGCCGGTTTCTCAACCCCAACCTTCAACAACCTTTCCTTATTCAAATAGTGTAAAAACAAAAACACCTGACCTTCTCTATCCAATTGCACAGCATTTACTAAATGAACATGTAACAACGTGGTAATACAATGTTGTTGCTATTAATTACTGCTTTACTACACAAGAATAAGTGTAACTTAATGTGAAGTGTTACCAAGAACCTAGATATCCAAAAGGAACCAAATAGGCTGATATAAGTCAATTGTATTGTAACAGGGCAATATGTATTTATATTTAATCAACATTTATTCGTAAAGCATGCACATTTGGAAAGATAAACTGCTGTTGTGCATGAACATAGTCTATCAAAACAGGTTAACCTTGATGTTGGCCAGCACAGGCCAAAGGTTTCTCTCAAAGACATGGCGCAGTACCAACACTGTGTATTAACTCTTTGTGTTAAGGTCATGATTGGAGTAGAGAAAGCTGATCCAAGAACAACGCTTCCAGTCCTATCAATCATTCCATGATATACACAGCATGTTCTTCTATGCTCCAATTATGCCCTTAGTATTATACTTCCTTTAATACTTCCCTGTTTATTGAGACCCCTCACACATAGAAAAAAGCAAATGTTCCTAACATTCCCGTTAGTAGAGACACAAATCTAAGGAGTGATAATTTGTCATTATAGAAGTTGGATTGAGGTAGCCTATCTGTACGATTTTAGTAATGAAGCTAATGTTAGCCATCTTGGACTTTCGTTATGGAAACTTATGGTCTCATCACTCCTAAAGACAATTTCTAGGGTAAGAAAATACTTCATTCAATTACAAATTTGAGTGAACTATCTCTTTAAGTCTTGTCGATGTTGGATGATGAAGGTAGAGTTACCTATTGTGTTGCCATGGCAGCCTTATTAAATCATGGCTGCACTAGTATTATTGGTGTGAAAAGGTCCTTATGTTTGACAGAACAACAAGAGAAGAATCTTTTGTACATTACTTTTGGTCCTTACATTGGCAAGGCTTTTAATGTGTACTTAGAATTGTAGAATACATAGAACTGTGAAGGGACAAGATGTCAGTTGGAGTTACTTTGTTACGTAGACATCTGGGTAGCTCATGTCTTCATCAGGAGAAGCAGACATTTGTAATGGTTGACATTTAACTTCATTTACAAGGTGTTACTGGAGAGGGAGGAGGGGGGTGATAATATTCTTCTAAGTTTCATTTTCCCTTCTTGTTTGTACAAATATAGCTCTCAAATAATAAAAACAATATCCAGCTTATATCTGCAAGTTAGTGAGACACCCACACTCATTTACAGCGATAGGCAAATGACCTTAACGATGACTCATACCATTTGCTTAAAGACTTTTTTAAAGCACATTAAAAATCCTTTAATTCGAAGCCCAGGTGCCCCTGAGAAAGAAGGATGGTGTAAATGCTTTGCTGTGAAGAGCGACCATGGGGCCATGGTTATTGTCAAAATTGCCCTCCCAAGTAAAATCCCCTCATCTTCTAGTGCACAACAAACATATCAGTCATGTTTATAGAAGTGCAAATCATAAAGCCTGCATAAATGTCATTTCACAAACATGACATAACAGCTTTGTAAATCATTCATAAGCTTGTGTCATACTTTGGGTGACATAGCTCATACTGGGGTGGCTACAATGGCATTACCACATGGCAAAACACATGATCTACAAAGCATATTACATGTTACAGTTCTACAGTATGTCATTCTTTAAAATAGTAAATAATGTCAAATTACCTGTATGTTATATCACGGTTAATTATGGTGTGCTACAGCATAATAATACTAAATCGACCAAGAAGTATATGCTGGAAATAATTGAATAATTACATTTTTAAATGTAACCTTTATTTAACTAGGCAAGTCATTTACAAGGACGGCCTATCATAAGTATGTTGTGTATGGAACTCGCTATAAAATAGCGAGTTGATCTGTAAAACCTCGTGAATTAGTAAATTGGTGTGGCACTGCAGGTCAGTTTACTGTGGGTAAGCATGCATCGAACATAGGTTTTCAGAATGGGGCAACAAAAAAGAGGACTTAGCTTCCCTGCCACAACAATGTGTATTTGTCCAATCCGATCAGATCTGAGAGTACCTCTTTGCTAAAACCAGAAAGAACCTGACACTCATTTTAGGCCTCAGGCCTTAGAGGTGCAAGTGTTAACAGTCCCTGTCTTATCTGACTGCATCAAGTTTACTTTGTTGTAAAAAAAAAAAGTTGTGTAATTGGAGTCTTTAACAGGTTGTAAAAGGGACTGAAAGGATTCTGATGCAGTGATATTATATATCTGTCCTGGTCAGGGCAGACAAAAGCACACAGCAAATTGCCAGAGCAAAGCATGTCATCTGAATGGTAAGTCTTCTTTGCAGTGTATTACATCCAAAGGCTTTGTGTCCCTGAATTTGGCTGGTAGAATGCACAAAGGAAGCAGTTTGTTCGCCCCTGACAAGTGTGCTTTTATTTTCCTCGGCCCTTTGATGTATAGAGAAACTTTGGCTGTGATATCCCTCGTGGACAAATGCAGGAGAAATCCCACTCCTTTGTATCATCCTTAACAATTCCTCACCATTCACTGGAGAGCCTTTATTCACTTTAAGACCTTAACTTTGAACCTTTGTGCCTACCGTCTGTTTCTCAAGTGTAATGAGGAATTTTGTATGACTTTATTGTTGGGGGTGGATAGTCGGTTGAAGTGAGGGACATGTTAGGAATCGTTGAGTAATGCTACAGAAGCATCACATCACAAACAGATTAGCCCTGTGTTGATGCTTCATTAGCTGTCCTATAGTGACATTCATCTTTGCACCTGCTGCATTTAAAAGGACTTCAAGTTTTGAGACAAATATTCTACCTCAATTATATTCAACATCAGTAGCAAATTGCTCACACCGGTTGAAACAAAGAAAACATGTTGACAGGGTAAAAAATATTTGTTTGTAAATCCAATGGATTTAAACACAGCAGCTGCATGCATCTGGTCATGTTCTTAGGTATAAGTTGATCATATAAAAATGCTAAGTATCTGCATGGAGCCAGAGAAGTGTGAGATTTACACAAGGCCCCAACACTGTAATTGGGTGTTGACTTTCTGTGTTGACTGACAGCTTTGTTCTGACTGTATGCTTGAATAAATGTTTTTCTCCCATCTTAGCTGCCTTCTATGAACAATATCATAAATAGAGCCCAACAGATCATGACCCCTAAACTGCGTTTCCCATAGCATAGACAAAAGTATAGATATGAGTCCTACTCTAGTGAATAGAGTGAGGGCTTAAGATGGCGTAACAGATAGCTTTTAGGGGTGTGAAAGTTGGGTGCTGAAAAGGGGATGGTATGACCAGTATTTCTCTCTCACTTATTTGTAATGGGAGTAGTTAGCTTTGAACTTGGGCCCCAGCAGAAACTTCCATGAGTATGGAAGACAGTGTCTCTGACTACTGGACTAATATCAATATATTGTAAGAATTGAGGGTCAATCTATTGCACTTCAGGTAGTTATTTTTTTCTATTAGTGTAATGGACTGCGGGGGTTGTCAGGCTAGTCATAAATGCAAACGATCAGGTCAGCACTCCACGGAAGCCTGCAATGCCTTTGGCCTGGCTAAGGAACAGTATGCAAATGTACTTATTCAAATATACACCTACCTCTTTGTACACATACATGGGCCAATGAACTACTTCTTTTGGACTGAGCAATACCATCACTGTATCTGTCTGTATATGTTGTTTATTAAGAGGAGCAATTCTTACCCTAGTGAAATGGGTGTGTTCATTCTTACCCTCAGCTCAGGGAGAGGGCAAGCAGCTCTACAGACTTGCAAAAGCCCCAAAGTAATAGCAACATGCATATTTAATTTATTTTGAAATGTACATGGTTGGTTCTGAAATGTTACTATTTAGTGATGAGCTCAGGCAAACCTGACAGAGTATGATTTATGACAAGCTCAGAGCTGTCAGCATGCAACAGGCCCTTGCAGAGCCATGAACAAACACACATCACCCCACTGGGCAAAAACTGGTTGAATCAACGTTCTTTACACGTCATTTCAACAACAACAACAACAAAAATGTGATGATTTTTAATCAATGTTGAAAACTGATTGGATTTTCAAAAAGTACTTTTTTTCACCCAACTTTTTACCTAAATCCAACATCATGGTGACATTTTTTGTTGATTTCACATTGAATTAATGTTAGTTGAACTGACATCTGTGCCTGGTGGGATTTGACAACAACAAGGAAGAGAGTTAAGACAGAGTAAGAATATACATTGTTATGAAGGAAATGACTGACAGCCTGTAATGACTATGCTGACCATTCCTGTTCCTCATCTAGATAGATTTTATTTTACCCCATATCATGGTGGTTACCTTAGGATTTTGGCCATGAAGGCCAGTCACTTTATGTTACAAGTTGGACCAACATAATATGACTTGGGTATGACACTAGCAGGTAGACTGGGGAGGGGACATGTAATCTGATAAACCTATATTGATTCTGATGTTGCAGTGCAGCATGACAGAGAAGAACTACAAAGAGTTCAGCACACCGTGATGAGAAGATAAATAGGTTTTGCTAGTGTTCTCTTCCTAAAGGGCAGTCGAAATACGAGAGGGGTGTCTGCGTTACAAAAGCATAATTTAAAACAATTCTCTCTTTTCTCTCGGGTCCTTCTTTTTTGGCAGGAAAATACTTAGTCTTTCTGCATATTGGATTCTTAATAGTAAATAAAAAGGTAGTGAAACAGTTTCACTGTCATGCTAGTAATTGTGCAATCCATGTGCTCAGTATGCGCTCATCTGTAGAGCCTAACATCCTGTAAACAGAGACATGGGGAGAGAAGTTGAAGAGATGGACTGGGATCTGAGGGTTAGAGATATCCCACCATCAGTGTGTACGCTATTTTTAGCGCAGGTACTAGTAACTCGTGACGTGAGGCACTCATTATCAATATTTATGGAACAAAGATTGAGACAGAGTAATGATACGTAATCCTCTTTGGACCCATCCACCCATAATAGTTGTCGTTACAGGCAACGAAGGAAAATGCTGATGGACAAATAAAATGTAGGCGGGCACTTTACATTTAGTAATGATTTCAGAGACCAGGCTATGCCCAAATATAATTAGCAGACGTAAACAAGAAAGCCAACTGACCTAAAACACATGTTAAACTATAAAGAAACACGCATTCTAAATAAATAGCTACAGGTAAACAAGCTAAGGATTGTATTTTGGCTTAGCATTTTCCAAGCTAGCACTGCAATACTGACACTATTTCACCTGTTGGAGCCTACTGAAAGAAACCCAATGTAATCACACATTTCTAAGGACTGCACTACATGCATAAGGAATAATGCTTGAGGAATCTATTGAGGAAATGATCTTACAACCCCACAAACATTTTTTTTTAAGTGATTGAATTCTACTAAAGACAGTGGATCTATTGGTTTGATTTTGATTATCAAATCAGGGTAAAAATGATATTGCAACTCAAAACTATGTTCTTTTGCTATAAAATTGACAAAAAACTAAAACCTTAGTGACTATTGTATGAGACGAGAGAATCCTGGATAGAGAACCTACAGGTAGTTAGTTGATGATGCTGCAGGTGAAGAGTTGCTCACCCCCTGCAGAAACAGACTGGCCATAGGGCAGTTAGGGCAAATACCATATGGTCTGGTCAATCTTTAGCAGTGGGCAGGTCTAAATTGGGGGTTTTGTACAGAATTATCATTACTTGGCTAATAATGAGCCTCGAGGGGAAAAAATGGGCCGGTGTGTTAGAAATCCCTGGGCCGATTTCAGGTCCCAGTCCGTCCCTGACCCTGTGAAAAATGCATAATGGTGGGAGCTGTGAGTAGTTCTCACAGGAGTAGGTCTAGGTTCTGTTCGTTGAGGATTCAGGAACTGGAAATGTATAATTTCAATGTGTTGACTCGTAACAAATTCTCATATGTTTGTTACAATGTTTTTTGCTCATACTGAGTTTTTGTGCTGACTGAAACTGAGTTCCCTTTTGTGTGCATAGTGAATATGCTGTAATGAAACATTGCCTGATCTGTTTTAATTGCTTTGGGACTTTTGTTTCAAGAATGCTAAATGTACGGTCCCTGCTGTTAACTGACCTGTTTTGCTTTAAAGATGAAGTTCTTGGTACATGGCCCCATTGTAGGAATCACTTCCTGGAATGGACTTGGTGTTGATCAGTCTTGGATCTGTCCAATCACAGCTTGGAAAGATAAGAGAATATTCCTAACAAACCAGTTCATCTACAGCACTTAAAGTCATGTGCATGTTTTGTAGACAGGAGGTGACTGATATTGTTGGGGAGGGCACATGGCATAGGGGAGAATTCCATGCCAACTAACATGTAGTCCAGGAATCAAGTGATCAATTGGTGACCTCGGAGTCAGCCATAAGATATTGTGGTGCAGAGTGCGGGGGAGGGCATGGATAGTGGAAAAGGGGCGAGCATGAGTCAGTGGCAGAGTGTGTGAAAGCTGTGGGAGCAGAAGAAGCATTAACAACATAACAAGTAGATGTAAGTCAAGTTGCCATGTTATGAGGAGGACTAAGGAGGACAGAGTAGGATGACGGTAGAAGACGGAGAGGTGACGGGTGAAGTACATTCTAATGTACCACCTTCTAGAGAGCTATGCTTTGTGCTTGTGGGAGGGCTACTACTAATCAAACTTAGTGATCTAATAATGTGTGGTTCATTCACAGTTTGCCTTAATTTAGCACTGAGTTGATCGGCGTCTAAAGTAAGTGAGAATTCAAAAGGAAAATGTAGTAGCCATTGCCATGGAGGGAGACTTATTTTTGGGTGCTGTTATTTTTGCCAAACAAAAACAGTCTTAGGGAATAGCCTTGCTGTAGAACAGGTATGGAAACTACATCCACATTTAGTTGATATGTGATGAGCTATGTAAAAAATAAATTTTCTGTCAAAAGAATAGGCTGTCTGATTGTGCACAAGTGATGTTTTTGAAGGTATCGAGTTGATTCCAGGGACTTCATGGTCTTGCATAACCCACCCCCAAAACGCACACACAGTAACACACGGACACACAGTAACACATGGACACACAGTAACACACGGACACACAGTAACACACAAACACACACACACACACACAGGTTGATGGAGTTTATGGATGTGTACCTGGGGAATGCTATCTCTCTTTACCCTAGAAGTGGTCCCTTGGACTGAAAGTTAAAATAGACATACAGTATGTACAGAATTAGACTTAGGGGAGGGTTACCATGCATGCAAGTGTCAGTGGCATCGTGTTTTCAGGTACAGCCATCTGATTGAGTAGTGTGTTACATTGTTAAACCTAGTTGTCTAATTAGTCAAACAGTCCACGAAGCCTATTTGTTGTGTGTGTTCATGTGCTAGAGATTTAATGTAGCCATAGGCTACCATTCCTACAGTATTTGCCATGAGCGACAAATTATTAATACCATTCTGTTTCACTAGCAATTCCCTAGATAGTTCGAATCCTGGTTCAAAGTTGGGCAAATATCTCCTATTACTCATGTTACTTACCAGTACATTTGTAGCGCATATACGAGTGTCACAGGTGTGACGAATACCCCAAGCATAGCGCTTCGTCACTGCATAACAATTAGATGGCTGAGTGTTCGCCGTGCAACTGATGGAATTTTACTGAAAACAGATATCGCGTTTGAACTTGGAATTAATGATTGTAAACTGAAACATTTAGGATTTAAACCATTGAGTTGTGGGCTACAGCAAAATACCTAAACATATCTAGAAGTTTAGGGCATTGCCTAGGCTACTTGAAGACGTGGATTCACTTCTGATTTTTCTAGGCATTTGAAAACGAAGCAAATAACAGTATATTGCAAATGTAAGTATATGAGTCTGGCTCTGTTTCGTCCTCAACGCTAGTTTTATTTTTAGCAGCAACAAGTTCTCAAAGAACATCATCTCACTAGCGAGAGGGACGATAAACGATTGAGAATTGTTTGTCTTATCGGGTATCATCCCACCTCTGATTGTAAAAAATCGAAATGTTAAAAGTTGTGCCGGTTTTGCGTAATATTGCCTGAGTGGTAACAATAGATAGGCAGCGAAAGATATAACCTAGGCTACTTCGTGCATATGTCTTATATTGTACAACTGTTAGGGGGCTCAATATTATTGTGCAAACATAGCCTAATTTAAAGAACTGAGATTGTATTCATTGAGTGGTCATTTGGGGTCCCTCATAAACTTGACTTCGCTTATTTCAATCACGTAAGACCTCTAATGGCGTTGTCCGGGAGAGGGTATTGCGTATATCTGTCTTTCTATCTATACAGGCTTTTGTGAAAATCGCGGCTGGTTGTTGTTTGTCCTGACTGTAGAGCCACCAAGGTGTTACAGAGTTTAAACACGCGGAGATTGCAAAGGGTTATTAGATTGATAAGTCACCGAAGTGGTGGGCGATCTACTGAGCACAGCAGAAGTTCTCATATGATGACTTCAAACAAGACACATTACCTACCAGCATCTGTTGGAGTGAGTGGATATTAAGACACTTCTATCTCCAGGACAGCGTAGAGGAAAATGGTAAGTAACATGGAAATACAATCGAAACAGGAATGGTATCCAAGAAATAGCAATGCTTGCGATTTAATCCGGGAATTAATTTAGGCTAGCTATATAGCTGGATGATGGGATGGACTCTGTGGGCTACTTAAGAAACTCTCAACAGAAACCCATGAGTTTGTTAAGAAGGATGATATTGGCAAAGCTTCTGTAAAAAGATTGGAAGTCATTTCTAAGCTCAAGAAATGCAGGTAAATTATGTATTGGGATATATTGTATCATCTGTGCACGCAATGAGCGAGTGTGCTGTATTGTCTTTGAGGGCTTTAAGGTTGTCTATATTGCCAACCAGGTTTTTACGGTATGTATTGAATATCTTTTTTTCAAGTGTGGTGCCAATGAAAGCAACATGTGTGTACCTGTCGTCCTGCCCTGTACAAGACTTGAAGAGTGCGGCAATAACGCAGTAGGATCAGCATTGTTAGGTGTACAGCTATTTGGAGATGCTGTTTGATTGAGCCTTTGTGGTGACTAGAGGTTTTTTGGTATAGGTGCTGCTTTTCTTAAGGTCCGGTCAACATGTGATCAAATATTAACAGGACGGGCTTGGGGAGAAAAACGTTCACGTGACGAGGCGTTGGGAAGCAGTAGAGTAAAGCAGTATCAAATGGTACTTAAGAAAACTATAGATTTTTTTGGCCCCCTTAGTTACCCTCGCTGTGTTATGCTTTCAGCACGTTGGACAGAGGCACCGGAGTCGTTGCATGGACTAAAACACCAAGTGGACATCAACTCTCTTTTGCTGTTCCCTTACCAAAGCTGGGGATTTTTTTTCAACTTTTGGTAAGCGTATGCTGAGGGAGCCTTGTGATCTAAAACGGAAAACAGGAAAAAAGCGCGTGTCAATGAAGGGCTTGCGCTTTGAGATTGGTCTCGCCACATAGAGCATGTGAAAGTTGAAATCTTAGAGCCGCTGTATAGGGCGTGCGTTCTTTTCAAGCTCCAGTCTTGGTATACAGCTTTAACTTTGGGAAATGCAAGTCTTGGTCTTGGAGATCTAACCACTGATAGTGGTTGCCAGCCCTTAAAAAGGTAAGAGTTCCCTCCATTGTGATTCATTGTTATTCATCCGCCATCCTTGTCATTATCGCCTATATTGTTTTGTGGTTTCAAATTGAACTTGGATCCTATCAAATGCACCGTCATGGTATTGTGCATTGATTTGCGTGAAATTATATCCAGCTAATTATTTTCCAATTTACTATTTTGATTTGATTTGATTGACAACAGTCAGTGTTTATGGATTTATGCAAGGTGCTATTTCACCTCATTAAAGTTTCGTTTGAAGGATGTATATTTTTATACAGATTACAATATTTCTCAGTACTATGAGTGCATGACGGAGCCTTAAATTAAACACGCAAAGCACTCGTTTAGGTTTATGCTGTAGACATTTAGCAAACGCTCTTGTTCAGAGCGACTTACCTAGACTATGCATGAAGGGAAGCTTAATACAACTCGTAAGCAAAACCTTTAGAATCACTCAAATATTTTTTTCTTCACATTTACTGCAACACAATCTAGGCTACGGGATCCCGTCTCCCCAATCGAAATTGAACTTTGGAATGCGCAATTCATGAATCATTCTTACCGGGCACTAAGCAGAATAATGATGCATGTCCTAAATAAAATATTAGCCTCAACCCAGGCTACCTCCTTCTCACTGATTCGCTTCATATTAGGGCATATCTATCTATCTATCTATCTATCTATCTATCTATCTATCTATCTATCTATCTATCTATCTATCTATCTATCTATCTATCTATCTATCTATCTATCTATCTATCTATCTATCTATCTATCTATCTCTATATGTATTTTTTTTGTCTCGCATATCAAACTATTGTATTCCTCTCTCAGCCCTAAGCGGCAAAAAATAGCCTACTCTTATCTGTTTAACATCTTACCATCCTCCGTCATCGCGATCAAATCACTTGTGTTTTTACTACAGCCGCTTCTCGGTTTCATTCATACTGCGCTTTCACTCTAGCACTAGCATCACCTGCTACCCCTCTTTGTCCGCGCGTAAGTCTGTGTAGCTCGCATTCGACCTGTCGGAGACAACTTCCACGTTTACAATAAATAGCAAAACCACAAATTACACAATGATTTAATGAAATATGAAGAACAAAAACATTACCGAGAAATCACCTCAGAGAAATCAGAGGAATTTCAAAGATGCAATCAAAGATATGAAATTACAAGAAAGATAGGCGTGGTCAAACTGCCTATTGACAGATGTTAGGCTATGGCTGGCTTAAGGTGGTGCGAGATAAGATGGCTTGATAAGAAATTGCCCAAAAGCAGTGGGTTTTTAAGACAGTAGAAAACCAGGCATGCAAGATTGCGTTGATCCTCAAATTGATTAGTCCGCGACCATGTTTTTGCTGACTTAACAGCCAACGGACTTTAGAAATTCGTCTTGCGTGCCAGCGAAGAAACTGTGGATATTGTTGGTATTCAATCTATCTCTTTGTACGGCTTCAGTTCAAAGATTCTGATTTCAGGACGATGCTATTGAATGGCACACAGCTGCAAGAAAAACCCTAAGATATCAACGCCCACAAGCGCTCGCAGCCCTGTTTTAATCAAGAAGCTTCCAGTGGGGTTACATGTCAATGCATTATTGAGCCTATCCTCATTTATAGGCTACGTCTGAATTATTACAGCTTCATTGTGTTTTTAAATGACATGTTTAAGTTCAATTCTAGCTTGCTTTAGAAAACCAAATACGGCTCTTTAAAACATAGTCCATGCGTGACTCATTATTTAATTAAATACTTAACTTAATAATTGAACGAAATGAGTATACTTATTAGGCTATTGCCTATAGGAAAGCAGGAGACCCGTTAGTTAGGATGACGCTGTGTGTTGTAACATATATCACAGCTGTAATAATAAGAACAAGAGGAATCATGTTAATATTATGAATAAAATGTTTTATATAATAGGCCTTATAATAAGATGATACTTACTAGAGCTATGCTTAACGAATCGATCGCCTAAACGTTTTCGTTGCAGTGGGTTTATGAATGAATAGACCAGCGACAATATGACAAATTGTCTGCATACAAAGCAACATGTATATTGTTATTTGTTAGATTTCTTAATTTGGTCAGGTTTTTATTTGAATCATTTTCTCAGGAATAACATATTTTCTTCAGGAAAGTCGAAGCGAGAGGAGACGTGGGTTTATGTGTAGGCGTGCGGAGGGAGGGAAGAGCGGAGGCGGGGTAGGGGGGGTCTGTGGGGTAGGGGGGGTCTGTGGGGTGGCACGACACACTTTGTATGTATGAACGTTTTTTTTAGAACTTTCTGCAATGTACGTCATCGGATCAGTCCATAAATGGGGTTGTGTTATCTTACTGAGAATCTCCCTCAACCCGCCCCCCTCTCCGCACTCTTAGCGCTGCAGAGTTGGGGTGGGCGTCAGTAACAAATCTGAGGATGGTAGGTTTCATTCCAAATAACATTAAATGCTATTGTGGCATCATATTTGACAGAATATGCGTGTTTCATTCTTTATAGATGACTCACAGGGGCGATGAGAGATATTTATGTTTGCGTTACTATAAAGGTGTTTAGTTTTCCGAGTCAACCTTTCATAAACTTTAAATGGTGAGGTCTATGAACATGTATAGCTATAGCCTATAGCTCTCTGAAGTATTTTATTATTTTACATGGTAGAATCTGAAGTAGGCTAACAGTTGATAACACTCCACTTTTCGTGCGTAATTGAATAGGGGATAGTTTGACATTTCCGTAACAGTAAAAAACAAAACCAACAAAAGGATAATGATTATCATAATATGAATAGGCTAATGATAATAATATTAGAATAATCGGATTATAATCAGCGGCTGCCTCGTCATGATTTTCATCATCTGCACCTCCATCCATCTAGTTATCATGTCATCATAATGAGTTATGGTGGGTTGAAACGTTTGAATCCAGCTATTTATCTATTCAACGATGCCGAGACACATCTTGGTTAGTTTAGATCATGGGAATATGCGATTACAAAAGCTGATCTAACACAATATGTCGAGGTTGTTGTTTCCAAAACCAATACCTTGCTGTGCCGCTTGTCTGGTAATTGTAACCAACGAGACAAGAGTCTGACTGGCTGCTGGCATGACGCCACTGCAGGACAATTCAGTGTGTGTGTGTGTGTGTAACAATGAGGTCCGATGAATTGTGTCTGTTCAGAAAACAGAAAATAGGCATAAGGGAATTGTCATATTTACAATCAACTCAATTCCGTTCTTACATGTAATTGATTAAAGGGGAGTGCATTGTACTGAATGTGCTCAGAAAAATAGATGTCATTTGTAAAAGCATTTGTTGTTCATGCATATTGTGCATATGTGTCTGTACAGTAGCCTAATTAATATCTTTGTTCAGCATAACTTTGAGATGTCTTACGCGGTAGAGTTGGACTCAGGATACCTGCCATGAGTGTTTGAATATGGAATGGGGTGCTGAGCTCTACCTCTGGTTGGCTTTCCACACTCTTTTGATATTGACATCAAGTTGGATGCCTGTGTTATGGACAGGGGTGAGCGACTCATTTACCTTACCTATTGACATACTTAGGTTTAGTGCTCAAATAATAGCTCCGCTTAGATCCCCCAGACATATATGTACATTTTATTTGTGTGAGTTGATGCTGCAATCAATTTGATGAAACAAAGAGTGTGTTTTTGTTTTGTTGTTGTGGTGAGAGAGAGAGAGAGAGGGGGGGGGAGAGAGAGAGACAAAAATATATATGATACTTCTTGCAAATTCCCTTCAACTGAGCTTGTTATGCCTTATGCATTTTCTCATCCAGGTGTTCCCTCAGGGTTTGGACAGTATATACATAGACAGACTAGAGTTCAAACTTACCATTGGTTCTTAATAACACTATAGCCAGATATTCATTATGTTTCATGGGAAGCAGAGAAATGGTTAATTGTACCCTGAAGTGTGAATTTTGGTATAGAGTAGCTAATTCTCAGCAGATATGCTTATGATGCCCAATTTGATGCTGCCACAGAGCCTTGTTATTCTATTGTCTGATTACTTCCAAGAGGTATCTTCTGAAGGTGTCTTAATTGAATGTTCATGTCACAATGTGGATCTTGGCATCGCTGACTTGTCAGAAATATGTCACAGTTGGCAAGAGAAGATGTGAAAAGATGTATGCCTGTGTGTAGTGTCATCAGTGTTGTTTTGGGCATCTGGTCAGTGAAGAGCAGGTATAGGGTGCCACAGTGTGTGCTTCTTGTATGAGAGAAGACTATCATGTTGTGTGAACCACACTTCAAAACGCTATTCAATATTTCTAAATTATTTGTTTATGGACTTCAGAACCATATGTTTAAAAGTTGATGTCTGTTTTAGTTTTTAAAGGTTTAGTTCACCCAAAATACAAAATTAAGTTAAATGTTTGCTTACATTGAAAATGGTGTAAAAGGTGGAGAGAGTGTATATTCCATGCTTCAGATTTCTGGTTACTGCCACCATCGCCATATGCCCCTAAGAGAACCTATGGGAGTGAACAGGGCTCCATCACCATGCTCTAAATTGCATGATCAAACTACCTCATAGTACCCTTCAAGTAGCGTAACTTTATGTGTTTATATGGAAAATCGAATTCATCATGCTGCCCTTTTCTGAGTAGAAAATTGTTCAATGGGTAAAATAAAGCATGAGTATGCCGCTTCTGTCCAAGGGTTGTAATGTTATGAAAGACGTGAAACAAGGAAATGTTGGTTTGCCACACCATTCATGGTAAAGCGCCCATCACTCTTGAGAACTCTTTTTGCATAGAAATTACACTTTTTGACAAAGATAATCGTAGTGGGAGATGTCCCACAGTTAACTTCAAGAATGATGTCTATTTTCTGAAAAAGGATTGGTGATTGTCTGAAATTAACTTTTATTCTGAAAGTGGCATGCTGAAATCCAGTTTAGTTCACTGCTCAACATAACATAATGGCCTTATGTTAGCATGAGTGAGTGTGTCTGAGTTTCAGTTTAGGGGCAGTACGTTCTGATTAGGCACCCAATGTAACCTTCATCAGACACATAGTGTACTGTAGGTGCAAGGGCTGATAATTAGCACTGACACGTATAGTATAGTATATTATAGGATAGCATTGCATAGCATAGCACAGCATGGTACTCGGTATTGGTTAGCTCTTTCTGACTTTGCTTAAGCTTGACCCAACTATTCATTTTAAATTCTGTTGCGATGCACTTTATTTCAGACACGCTAAACTTCATTTTGAAGTTCTACACAAAATGCTAAATAATCTCCTCAAACTCTTAGGTAACAAGTTCCCTGAACTTTCCACTACTTAGAACGCCACCTTGCATTGTGCTGTATTTGCAGATATGAGAGAGACCATGTTGTTGTTCTTCTAATGAGATGCCAAGTGATTTATTTATGAATTACCTTGTTGGAACAGCCCCCGTGCAAGCTTCTTTTTTGTTGGAGTCATGTCGCTCAGCGATTGCTGATGCAACTCTTTGTCATCCAGAGTTTGCCCTCGCCTACTGTGATCCTTCGGGGAGGGCTATATTCATCTTGGCATGTCCCCGGGTGTGTTGGAGGTGGAGTGAATCACAAAGCAGGTGTGAGCATTCAATCCCATACTGCTATATGCCAAGTAAGAACCATCCACCTCATTAACTTGTACAGAGAAGAATCACGATGGCCATATAGCAAACAGATCACAGTAAATCTTTCATTGGAGGAGGTTCAAGCCACAAGGACAATGAGCTGTTTCCTTCATTTGACTGAGGTTGAGCCCAGAAACTTTTCTCTTCATAACTTGACTTCTCTAAACACGATGGTTAAGTCAAAAGCTTTATTAATTTAAGTGAGACATTTTTTTTCCCCCTTTCCAAGTTTATTGATTCAAGCCTTATTGAACACTGCTGGGATCTTCAGAATAACGTGTACATCTTCTTGAGTATATGCCTTTAATATTGTGAAGCCTTGTATTTAATGATAATACTTTTGCTTTTATATGATTAAGTTATGTGTTATGAGAAGTTTACAATTTTATGTTAGGGGAAAAGGGAATGGAGGCAATTGGTATCATGGCAAAAAGTGTCTACCAGTAGGCTTTCCGCCTGCATAGATCCCAACAACTAGGGCATTGAATCTTCTCATTATATAGGTTGCCTGGAAGCGGCGCTGTTCAGTAGCTCTGGTTCTCAATCAGCGATCAGGCCTTCACCTCGCGCAAATCGTGGTGCTGTCTGCGGTTCTAAATGTTTAGTATGCGGGGTGTTAATAGAGGCGCTGTTCACGGTGCTGAATGTTTAGTTCGTGGGCGCGCTGACCACAACACTGACAATGGTGCTGTTTTTTTCTCGCGCTGATCGCGGCGCTGTCCATGTTGCTGAATATTTGTGCGCTGGTATAATAGCACAACGAGGGATTACCACATATAAATTATATGTGCACGCATGATTGCATATCACTTTGGATAAAAGCGTCTGGTAAATGGCTATTTTTTTTATTGAATCTGCGGCTTCTTCAATTTAAGTTACAACAATTTCAAGAGCTAGCCTATTCGAATGTCTCTTTGTCTTAACTTTGGACATTCCCTGAGATGGTTATATCTACTTGTAACCCATAGTTTTTGTTGGTATAACATACATGGCATAGCCTACCTATGGGATCTGACGATTAACCATTTCAAAGGCTTAGGAAAACGAGGTCTAGCTAGGCAAGGCTTACCTTTTGCATTTATAACACATGTCCTGTTTTATACAGGAACATTTCAATGTAGCCACTGCTATTCGTAAATCTTCTGTAGACGTAATCAATCCCATACAGAATATACACTTAGTTATAACACGTTAATTACATAATTATGTACCAGTGAATATGTGTTTCTGTCCAATTCCACAATTTAAGTAACAGTGTTCTCTAAAGAAATGCCATATTTCTGGTAAAATGCATGGAATAAGAATCTCTTTTTGGGTAGGGTATTGGTTTTCTTATTTCCATGATTTATTTGGGATTTTGTAAAACCAGGTTCTAAGTAGTAGTCATAATATATATATATATATATATATATATATATATATATATATATATATATATATATATATATATATATATATATATATATATCTCAGATCTAATCACATCATTACACGCAATGTAGCCACATGGCACACAATCAAATGCGTTATTCTTTTTTATGTACAGTACAGCTACAAAAATATCACATCTGATGTCAGTGAAACACGGAAGAACGATCCATGGCCAATCCCTTCTTTATCCCACTCCCATCTGTTGACCAAAGGCGTATAAAAAACATGTATGAGAGCTAGGCCTGCTTTAGGACTCTGGTAACCGTGTCTGGTGGCAAGCAACCAGTCAGCCAGTGGCGAGTCACATGTTGCAACGTCATTATGTAGTAAGTTACTGTAGTTGCAAGGGATACAGGCGTCATTTCAAGCTCAAGAGGTCTCTCATCGCGTAGTGCCGTCGCGGCGCAGTTTATAGCATGCAACCCCTTCGGTTTTAAGCGATCTCCAAAGGAGCCGCGCAGCCATGGGAGTCCATTACCTCAACCATGCAATTTCCACCATCAATAATTTAATCTATTTGCTCCAAAGCTGAAGAGATATCCCTAAGCTGTCGGACAGTACAGGGAAAATATAGCTTAAGTAATTACACAGGGGGTTGTCCAAAACATCCCAGATGACACTGTCCTGTTGAATGGTCTCCTTTACGACTGGGCAGTAAAAGGTATGTTTTTCTTAACTTGTTTGATCATTTTCGCTCTGCTGTGTCGATGCTCGCTCGTTTTGTGAGTGGGGAGATGTTTAAAAGTATTGCAATCAAGTTGGGGATCATGCAGGCGCACCGAGTCGCAGTTTGAGAGAGGATACGTGTAACTCTATCCTCTTGTTCATTAATTTAAAAAAAAACGGCGTTATTATGCTGATTGAATTTCTAATAGCGACCTCGAAAGGGGTCAGTGGAGGTAATCATTTCGTTTTCTGATGTATTTAGCTGATTAATTAATGCGAAGAGTTGTACATTTAGCCGTGTTGGCTATTGCCACTGTAAGAAATAGGCGAGTAGACTACATTGCCTACCCACATAGGCTGTAGGCCTATTGTAGCCGATTCATTTTAACCCATGAATAAAATGCATCTAAATGTTATGTTAAATAATATAGCATCGTAATTCAGATAATATTTTTTTTCAACTATCGGTAAATGGACTTTCTTTTCTCAAAAACCAGAAAGGTTTGTAAGCAAATTATTTTTTCAAGTTTGATGCACCTCATTAAGACTTTATAGGAAACAGCTATACCCTGCAAGGTTGGTCTAGCTCTCTCTTAAACCGGATAACCTCACAAGGCGAGGATGAATATACAGATTATTAAACGGATCCCTACATGGAGCAGTCGTGCAATTATCAAGGAGCGCGCGGAAAATACCACAATTATTAAGTTTTATGCGCTCTAGTTCGAGAACAACCCAGCGGTGCCGCGATACTGCTGTTTACCAAGTAAACCTTGTTAATGTTTGGTGTAGAGATTTTTTTATTTAATTCAGTCTGAGATTATTGCTGTATTTTAGTGTAGGCTAGTTTGTCTCGGGACATTGCATCAAATAGCTCTGAAAATAGGATCCAATTTGGCACAGACTTGGAAAACTAACTATAAATGCATTAATGACATTCCGTTAAACACGATTTTCTTTTTGTTTAGTAACCTTTTGCTTTTTCAGTCTTCAAGTTTTCATGTTTTCGAATTTGACTTGTGTGTGTGTGTGTGTGCGCGCGCGTGTGTGTGTGTAGGCCTGTGTGTGTGTGTATGTAGGCCTGTGTGTGTGTTCGTGAGAGAGAGCGAGAGAGGATGTGGGTTTTAAGAACATTTCGTGGTCTAATACGCCATCTAGCGCAACTATATGGAAACTGCTTGACGACACCCGTTTTAAATTAGGACTTGGTCTAGGTCTAATGTGCTGCTGTTGAGCCTTTATCTTATTATTTTTCGTATAGACCACTTGCAATCAACTTGCAATCAACATCGTTTTAAGATACTACTGATTTATTCAGATATAAATATGTGCAGTAGACTAATGAGCTAACTTGAGCACTGTCGATGAAAGTCATTATCTTCAAGACATGCCTTTCATCACATTGCTAAATGTAATTATCCTAAGGGTTTATAAGGGATATTTAAGGGTTGTAAAAATCCAAAAGAGAGCACAAAGTACTGGGCTTGTCGACCTATGTGGGGACACTGTCTGACAGTGTCAATAGATCAATTGACATGTAATGCAGACCTTATGTTTATTTATTAATTAAGATGGCCTACACTGGTATAGCAATTGGAAACTTGTAAGGCTAGGAATTGGAAACTTGTAAGGCTAGGAATTGGAAACTTGTAAGGCTAGCAATTGGAAACTTGTCATTTGAACAGCCAATTTACACATAAAAAAATATTGTTCGGCTGTAGTTTTGAAGCAGTTATCATTTTACCTGTGTTGCCTGGTTTGCAGTCACTTTGACGGGTTAACATGTTGCACCACTAATTAGTTGTAAGTGCAACTTATGGGTAGACATGCAGGAAATGTTGCACTTATTAGAGTACTATGTTTATCAGGAGGTGGCTTAAGTATGAAGTGGGTAACCTTTGAATATTATGATATTGTTATATATAGGCTATTGGACCTGTCTTTTGCAAACTGGCACATTAATGACACTCACTGGTTCTTTCCAGAGGAGGTGGTGGAGGACAACGCCCACAGTGTCTGTCATGCAATTAGGGCCTTCAAGATCTACTGGAACATATTCCAACAGTCTTAACATGTCTTGTTTTAAGTGGTCATTGCATTTATTTTATATCAGAGTTTGCCTGAAGGAAAAGCTACAGTAAAGGATGCTTATCCATTTGAAGATGCTATTTGCGAGTGGCAGATGGGTAGCAGATCTCTCAAAACGGTCTTCCGCGTGGTTTCTTGGTTGCATCTGTTAGCTATTACGGGAAAAAAAAGATAATGGCCTTACATTTGTATATTGTGACTGAGTCCTCTAGTATGTTTCCAAAATATATAGTTCATATAAATGAAGCATTATCTTTTCGGTAGGTTTATTTGGAGCACATCCAAAGGTCATATTTTAATAGTCTGGATAGGAAAATATGTTGATTGGTGTAGCCATAGCACAAGCTGATGTATAGGGATCTTGGATCATGTGGAGAAAGGGTATTTTCCCCCTCGTACTGACTTACTTGACAATGTGTTTTCAAAGGGAAAACATGTGTTAACCTTTCACTGGAAAAGAAAGGAGTGTTAAGACAAGAATGTTGAGAAAATGTTTCTTTGAAAAAGAAAGTTAGAATGTATTGCCACAGAAATTTTACCCACATACATGACTGTGTAAGTTAAGTGTAAGTGAAATATGAAGTCATATGTGCTGAGTTTTGTACATGGTTGAAACACCATTGTGTTTGTGAATCTACTCCAGCATCTGTCAAAGGGCGATTTTTCATTATAATCCCCACCTGACACGAAGAGCAAACACTGCAAGGCACCATGCTTTCTCTAAACCCAACCGTATAGCTGTGCCTGCCTCTCTCACAACAATTGAACAGGTGCTCATCTGAATGTGTCATCGTAAAGCCCTGCCACTACGTGGAAATATGTCAACTTTTATCTATGAACGTTCTGAATGCACCAAATGCAACTGTAAAGGACTGATTTTATTGATGCAAATCTTGATTTGACGGAATATATGTTATGGCTGGATAGAGTGTGGAAGTTTGCTTGTTCTCTTCCACACCATACTGTACATATTCAGTACATTATCATTAAATATCAGTGTACTGATTACCTGGAGATTTTTTTTTAAATGGACCGTAAAATCCAATTCAGAGCTGAAGATACTCTCAAATCTAATATAGTAAATGAGAACATACCAGCCATGGTGAGAATCACTTTTACTTTGGTTTGAATTAGATAGGTCTCAGAGAGTACTGTTATTCTGAGCCAGTCCCACAGCAATAAAGTCATTCATCGCCTAGATTGCATTTTAACAGGATGTTGATTGAGAGCATAAGCCATATTGATTTTCCTGATGGAAACAGGAAATAGCTGAGTTAGAAATAAAATGATTTGTTGTTCCCGGTGTGAGGAGGCCCAGAGGACTGGCAGGCAATTGCACACTGATGAGTGGTACTGCCCCCAAAACACATCCCCTCCATCCTATCCCCTATGGAGACCTGGGAGAGACGTCATCTGTGGTTGTTATGCCGCGAAATGACGCCTGCACTGACTCCCCACCCCCTGTTACTGCAACTTAGCCCCAGTGATCCATCAGGGAAGAAGGACTACTACCTCTGCTGCAGCATCTTCTACATGAAGATGGACCCCCAATCAGTTCATGTATCAGTAAGCAGTGTGATGGGATTTCAGTCCATGTATTTGTTTTCCTAGATCATTGGGGCAGCCTAATGACGGGATTTGACAGGTCACAGGAACACTTTATAGGATGATAAAGGATTACCTCTTATGAATAATTATTTTCAAATTACAATATTGAGAAAATGTTGGAACGATTTCCTGCTCATCTATGTTTGCTTGGCTATGTTTTGTCTCCAAGGTTGTCTTGTCGGTAGGAGGAAAGATGTCCCCATCCCCCTGCAAACACGTACAAACCAAGCCCTCCTTTCCTCTCCTCCTCCATCCCCTCCCTTCCCTCTAACACACACTCACACTCTGGAGAAACACGTCACTGAGCTTGGGGACTCAGCGGCTCATTAAGGAGAAGGATGTGATATTCTCAATCGAGACTGTGAGACTCCCAGCACGCCTATTTATAGATGCAATATCTCTATGGCAGTCACCGTAGCGTTGGCTAATCGCAGCCGTGGCCCCAGACGCCAATTAAGAATGAAACAAATGCTTTTTAGGTGGGGTCTGCCCCTCCCTTCTGCTAAGGTCCTTCCGTCCGCCACACTGCCTGGTGGGGGAGCGGATCTGCTTGGAGTGTATTCCTGCATCAGGTCGGGATACAAGGAGGGCGGCATGCAGAGTGCAGTCAAAGCCCTGCCATGGCTATTTTTAAATGCACCCCTCTGGAGAGCAAGAGCTAGGTTTCTTATATTGTGGTTGTTTTCATATGTTTGACTCTGGGTCTGGGATGTCCGTGGATATGTTGAATTGCTGTGACTCATAGGGCATAAAGGTAAGAAATGCTATTGTGAGCTAGGGGTAAAGGATGAGGATGAGGGTGTGTGTGTATGTTGATACATTTTGGCTCTGTTGGGCACTTGTGGCATTCTTTCCCTTGCAATGTCTGTTCACCAAATGTATGTGAGCAGCTGTACAGAGAAAGCATCTGATAGAAGGGGTACGTGAGTGTGTCAGGATGCAAGCACATTACCTCTCTTCACTTCTCTAACCAGTACTTTACTGACTCTCTCTCAGTCTCTGCTAGCGCTACTGCTCACTCTCAGCATTCCTTTATTTAAACATCTCTATGTCCCTTAATAAATCCTGCCCCCAATTTGACCCTATCAAGTTTAGCATATTAATGGTAATATTACATCCAATATTGGTTGCCTTTTGCTAAATCACACAAAATAAACAGTCACTTATCTGAACCTAGTCAGAAACACTCATGTATTCAACCAATCAATTGATCAATAAGTCTCTATTAACCCTATAGGAAATGTAGTGTGAAGTTAGGCTACAATACATGGTATTAGATTGGAAACATGATATATTTTGCCTGTTCTATAGCTACACTGAAAAAAAGTATTCAGGCCCTTAGCGTTTATGATATTGTACATGCCAACCTTGGATAACAACATCAAATATAAGAAAGATAATGATGATGATGATAATGATGATGATAATGATGATGATGACAACATACTGTAGTTTCATTATCAGTTTAACATAATTGTTTAAAAAATTGTTGTTTTTTGTTGTTGTTGAAGAAGAGAAAATAATGATATATTGGGTTGCACTTCATAGTAGGATGGCCCATTAGGAGATAATTAGCAATCTAATGCTTTGACATTTAAAGCATGATGCCTAGCCACATCCACTCCCAGTCTGAAAAAACTCGGCCTTCGGCCTCAGTTGAAAACGCTGGTGTCAGCAGCCCTTAATGTTGCTTCTGGGACCTTTGTGGGAAATATTGTATGGGAAATATTGTAACGTTGTATGAGGAAACAGAAAAAATGGAAATCACAAGAATGTATGGTAATTACTTATACTGTTATTTGCAAGTTGGCCAAGTAGTAGTCGGCACTCATGGTGGTGTCAGACTGTTGGCTTTCTTTGCAGCTGGAGGAGAAATGTGATACTCTGGTAGTAATGGGGGGAGATGGTAGGCGTGCATCATCTAATGGTGCTTAGTAATAACTGAAAGGAACACAATTAGATTGTGATCCAACCTTGAGATATTATGGAATACTGTGATAATGAGTGTATTATGAACAGTATATTGTATAAGCAGACAACTCTGATAACTCAATGGAAGAAAACTGTTGATATATTATATAATACATAATATAGCTACATAAGATTATATACATATGAATTGCACTTAATTTCATCCTCTCTTCCCTCTCATCCTTCTCCCTGCTCTCTCTTTCTCTCTCTAGTTCCACCAGGTTAGAAGAGTGATGACCATCCTGTTCCTTACTATGGTTATTTCGTACTTCAGTTGCATGAGAGCTGCTCCCATGAGAGACGCCCCAGGTATAAGGGGCCACCGAACGGAAGGCTACTTGGGTGCTGCAGTGACTGCCGGCCAGGGCCACGGGACTCCACAGAGCGGGGGTGGGCCGGGCCAGCATGGGGGACTGCCCTCGCTCACAGACACATTTGAGCAGGTGATTGAGGAGCTCTTGGAGGTGGAAGGAGAAGCATCTCAGCTGGGGCCTGGAGCTGACAAGGGCCAGGGAGGAGGGGGTCCTTCCTCTGTGGTCACCACGGAGACCAAGGATGTCGACCTGTATGCATCGCGGGTGATGATCAGCAACCAAGTGCCTTTAGAGCCACCGCTGCTTTTTCTCCTGGAGGAATACAAAAACTACCTGGACGCCGCTAACATGTCCATGAGGGTACGGCGGCATTCTGACCCGTCGCGGCGTGGCGAGCTGAGTGTGTGTGATAGTATTAGCCAGTGGGTGACAGCTGTGGACAAAAAGACAGCAATAGACATGTCTGGGCAGACCGTTACCGTCCTGGAAAAGGTCCCTGTCCCCAATGGCCAACTGAAGCAATACTTTTATGAGACCAAATGTAACCCTATGGGGTACACAAAGGAGGGCTGCCGTGGAATAGACAAGAGGCATTATAACTCCCAATGCAGGACAACCCAGTCCTACGTGCGAGCGCTCACCATGGATAGCAAAAAGAAGATTGGCTGGCGGTTTATAAGGATAGACACATCATGTGTATGCACATTGACCATTAAAAGAGGAAGATAGTGTATATAATGTATAGATTTTATTGAGAGTTTAAAAAAGAGAGTAAAGAGAAAATATCTATTTGTATATATACATAACAGGGTAAATTATTCCGTCAAATGAAAATTTTATGGACTGCATGTAAAAAAAGATGACGTTTATACAGTAAAAGTGATACTACAGTCTATTTATTGAACATATTCATGACCTTGTAAACAATTAAAAAAAGATCTGATCAGTCATTTGCGCCCAGTTTAAATTACTATATCACATTCCTCAAGACATTGTGGTTTGTTTACGTTGCCAAGAATGTGAGAAAGAAGGAAAAGAGCGATGAGGATGAGGGAGAGGGTGAGGACGAGTTCCATTAAAAAAAACTTGCATGCTGCTTCAATTGTGAATTGAGAATTTGTCCACCTAAGAAAAAGGATATGATACCGACCAAAACATTCCGTTTACATACTCAACAGTAAAAGGGTTTTCCTCCTCAGTACTTTATCTGTTTACTGTTCTAAACTTCTCAAGGTAATGTTGGAATTACATACTATGTCAAGGTGCTGTTGTCAAAGCTTTGCTGTTTATTTTTTTATCCCCACCAGAGGACAAAATATAAGAATATATATATATATATATAAAATTTATTCATTGACATATGTTTCTGGATTAATATAATTCATTTTGTATGTTGTGAAGTTGTTTGCAATATTAAATTGAAATATTTAAAGAAATAAAAATGACTATAGGCAACTGAAAAACAAAACCAATGTCAATAAAGTTTGAACCTTACATTTCTAGTTACACTGCATAAAGATTAGATGAAAACATGGACGGATGGACGGCCAGACAGATACATAAATACCTACCTTCCTACATGCATACCTACCATCCTACCTACCGACTTGCCTGTCTGCCTGCATGCATGCAGACCAGATGAGGCTGGTGGGAAGAGCTATAGGAGGACATGCACATTGTAATGGCTGGAATGGAATAAATGGAATGGTATCAAAACATATGGAAACCGCATGTTTGACTTTGTTCCATTTATACCATTACAGCCAGTACAATGAGCCCGTCCTCCTAAAGCAGACAGACAGACAGACAGACAGACAGACAGATTTTATTTTCATCAGCATTGGCTTGGTTATAAAAGCCTCAATATATACTCAATCAACAACACAAAGAATCAGAACATATAGAAGTCTACGTCGTATAGCCTAGGCTACAAGCTGATCCTTGATGGCATCTGAGAGCATGATGAGGAGTACATTCAAAGTTTTTAACCCTGAAGACAGGATCCTTGACTGGTGAATTCCTTGGATGGGCCATCTCCACCCTATCCAATCGACACAGGTAGGTGTCCCATGCCTAGAAATGGATGGTCAAAATTCTCTCACAAAGGATACCAAAATATGCCTAATTGTGATAATAAAATATAACAATAAAAGTGCATTCAAGGTATATTCCGTAAGATTTTCACACACAAATAGCACTTAAATTATTGTATATATCTATAGTACTCAGGAAATTGTATTTTAAGAGAGAGAAATCACTTTTCTAAACATCATTTGAGGTATCCTACCAACGTATAGGCCTACATAATGTGTTTACAAGTTTCCTATCACAACAAAAACATAAACATTGGGTCAGCAGTCTATGTCCTCAGTTTTGCCGTTATGATAAGGTAACACAGTTTAATGCATAGTAATGAGTAATAGGCCTATGTAGTATTTCAGCTCTCAGAAAGAAAATTCCCTATTGCTGTGAGAAGTGGAAATTAATCAATAGAAATGCATACATAATGCAAGAACTGACAGAGATCAAAATTATGGTTTTAAACATATTGAAGCAACATTGTAGGTTTACAAAGACTTTTACAAACAATTCAATTTGGGTTATGAATAATGATCAGATAAAACATTTTAATAACTATACATTAATATCTATAATTTAAATAACCATTGAAAAGCTGTAAATGTTGCAGGTTATACATTTAGGATACCACATTTTCTAAAATATCAAACAAAACTTTAGTGATATATGACTTCTCAGTTTTTCCCCCATCTTGGATTTGGCACATCGACCGTATATTGCGCCGATTGCGTGTCCTTGACGCAACAACATTCCCCGTCAATGCAGCTCAAATCTGTTTATCGCGGAGTGGATATTTTGCTCGCCTGATAATTTCTCCCGAACAGTGCCGGATTTAGGCTATTATGGCGTCTTTGGGGGAACCTGTTCGACTGGAAAGAGGTAAAACGTCAAACTACACAGATTGCTTGATCAATAATAATAGTTAAAATTATGAAAATACACACACGAGTTTAACAGATGGCTGGCTAGTTAACGGTAGCTAATCTGGAATTTAATTTAGTTAGCTAACTAACGTGAGGACAAGTCAATTAATTTTGAAATAACTAGCCCATGTACAATCATCTCTCAAAAGTCGAAAGAAAAATAGATTATTCCAATATAATCCGCTTTAGTTTTCAGAAAGACAGATGGGCTGAGTTGCTAATGTTGTAGCCAGCTAAGGTTAGCTAATTTAGCTAACAAGATAGCCATCCTCAAATCTGGTAACGTTACTAGGTTGTTTGCAGTGGTGTGTGGTACTTAAGTACAAATACTTTAAAGTACTACTTTAAAGTATTTTAAGTAGTTTTTAAGTAGTTTTTGGGGCTATCTCTACTTTACTAATTATATTTTTGCCAACTGTTTTACTTCACTACATTCCTAAAGAAAATTATGTACTTTTTACTCCATACATTTTCCCTGACACCCAAAAGTACTGGTTGCATTTTGACAGGAAAAGGTAAAATTCACACGTTTATCAAGAGAACATTGCCTGGTCATCCCTACTGCCTCTAATCTGGCGCACTCACTAAACACATGCTTTGTTTGTAAGTTAATGTGTTGTAGTGTGCCCCTGGCTATCCATAAATACAAAAATTGTGTCATCTGGTTTGCATAATGTAAGGCATTTGCAATTATTAATACTTTTACTTTTGATACGTATATTTTAGAAATTCCATTTACTTTTTATACTTAAGTATAGTTAAAACCAAATACTTTTAGACTTTTACTCAAGTACTGTTTTACTGGGTGACTTTTACTTGTCGTTTTCTATTAAGGTATCTTTACTTTTACTCAAGTATGACAAATGGGTACTTTTTCCACCACTGGTAGTTTGTAGCTTCCTAGTAATGTTAGCAGTTGCACCCAAACAAAAGTTCAGCGTCTAGTATGTAGCTCAGTAGCTTGCTAGGTTCATTTGAAAATGTTGCGCCCGAAAGCCCGGACTGTTACTATGTTGAATTCTACCATGTGTTTACAAGCAGTGTGATGAAGATTTGGTTATGATCAGCTATGCCTGTATGGTAATACCCTGTGCATGGACAGATTTACTTCATCAATCTACAAAATCAAAACCAACAGACTCCATTACTCTTGTGCTGTAATGTTAGATCCTCTGCCTCAAACAATTATTTCCCAAACCAAAGTCTTTAAATCAATGTCAATTATTGGTAAGATCTCTGATGGTGGGTGGTCTCCATGTTTTTTCCCCACAGACATTTCTCGAGCCATTGAATTGCTTGACAAGCTCCAGAGGACGGGGGAAGTGCCACCCCAGAAACTGCAGGCACTGCAAAGGGTCTTGCAGAGCGAGTTCTGTAATGCTGTGCGAGAGGTGAGCTGAGACTGTGCCATTAAATGCCCATCACACCCTTCAAAATTCAACTCTATTTATGTGGCCAAATCTGGACCTCAAGGCCAGAAGTACTGCTGATTTTCATTCTCCCCCTCCAATCAGGGTGATTGATTCAGACCTGGGGTACCAGGTGAGTGGGAAAAAAATAACCAGCAGTACTCTGGACCTCCAGGCTCTGATTTGTGAACTTGTGTGAGATGGGGCTGACACAGACAGGCCTATAAAACATGAAATATTTGATTTCTGCCTATGGACTAGTTATTTTACTTCTGATGTAAGATTTGTCATTCCTTCAGTGTATCATAAAGCGTTTTTTCAATGTAGTGTTGTGATTACAAAATGAGCTATCCAGTTTGAGGATTAATTACTAGCTTGGAACCCTGGACAGCAAGAACTACCATTTTTAACATGCCAGACTTTTTGAAGGAAGTCATTTAGCTTAGCAGTTTGCATTCGACTAACCTTCTTTCTGCCTTTTCTAAACAACTCCTTAGGTGTATGAACATGTGTATGAGACAGTGGACATTAATAGTAGCCCTGAAGTCAGGGCCAATGCCACAGCCAAGGTATGTCACAACAACAACCAATATTAAACAACAACTCTGTATGCAACTCTGGGTTAACAACTTTCTCCTCTCTTGCCTTGTAGGCCACTGTTGCAGCGTTTGCGGCCAGTGAGGGGCACTCACACCCTCGCGTGGTGGAGCTGCCTAAGACTGAGGAAGGACTTGGCTTCAATATAATGGGAGGGAAGGAACAGAACTCTCCTATTTACATCTCACGCATCATTCCTGGTGGAATTGCCGACCGCCACGGGGGCCTCAAGAGAGGCGACCAGCTTCTTTCTGTCAATGGGGTGGTACGTGTTGTTTATGCAGTCTCTAGCTGTGTCCATATACCCGTACTTGCGTTCTAAATTGTAGGCATTTTGGGAAGGCAGATTCTTTTTTTTGTGTGGTTTTTTGTTGTTGTGGTATGTGAAATTTTGAAGATTGAGTATGCTTTAAAAATTCCAGGATGTCCTAGTCATTTTGGATTTTTATCTAGTAGAATTGGCTGCACCCTTGAGGAAGAGAATTGTATTTCGAGGCCCACGTGTGTCTGACAACAGCTGATAAACAGTTGAGGAGACGAGCTGTACCGAAATGAATGAATGAATGTAGGGAATCAAAGCATTTGCGCATTAGATGATGTAGGATGAGCCTAGTATACTGTTATATTTTGCTTACTGCATTTGTTTTTACTAAACCCAACGTTCTAAGTAGTATGATTAGTACACAGTATGCAGTTTAAGTAAATAGCAGGCAAACCAAATTTCGGACACGGCCACTATCAATATACACTTATCATATTCAGTCACCTAATTTTGTTTGTTATTTAAATTAATCCTCCTTTTATCTCTTTCTTTCCAGAGTGTGGAGGGGGAGCACCATGAGAAAGCTGTGGAGCTTCTCAAAGCTGCCCAGGGCACTGTGAAGCTGGTGGTCAGGTACACTCCTAAAGTCCTTGAGGAAATGGAGTCCCGCTTTGAGAAGATGAGGTCTGCAAAGCGCCGGCAACAGAACAGCTATCCCCAATAGTGTTTTTTCATCACTGGCACGCAATTCCCTCATCTTTCACCCTCTTCCAGCCATCTGTCCCAGTCACAATTTTAACCTTCATCTAAAACTTAGCACACTACGTTTAGTTTGTATCCACATATATTATATTTCTACCTTTACAACCTACCCCTTCAACTTCTGACACTATCCTCCACACCATGATTCAAGGCAAACACTAGATTTCTCATATTTCTACAAGTAGTTGGTCATTCACGCTTTACATATGCATTACATTTTGGACTGACATATTGGATGCCGTTTGAGGACCTGTGAGACCCACAACAGAGGTTCATTGATTGAAGAGATGGTATTTTTTTATTTTAGTACAGCCTTTATAAAGTGCCTCAGGGCAATACAAATGTATTTGAACTTGTACTATCATTCAAATTACAAAACTAAGCTCAGATGATTCAACACTTCAATGTCAGGTTTACCAAGCATTTGCAGGAATGCAAACGTCACACCTGCTATTTTTGAGAGCGAAAAGAAACTGGTACTAATAGAATATGTTTAGGATATAAGGGTTATAGAATAAATATTATTGAAGGAATTGGGTATTGTGTGTAAATTGATATAGACATTTTGTGTTTACCAGTATATGAAGGCTAAATGGAGACCGTTATGTTTTACCATTGTCTCTGTTTAGTTTTTTTCCTCCTGAAAATAACCGGTATGATCATTTTGGTAGATCTGTGTTTAGTATTCTAATCTAAATTCTAAATTGTTAAGGAATTAAATAATGCATTCTCTGAATTTATTTTTAACCTCGTGCTGATGTTTTCACTGTCTTACAATCTTTAAAAAAAGATTTTGCTGACTCATAAATTATTCAACAACTTCTAGCTTTTGCATCCCATGAATGATTTAGAGCCTTCAAATGTGTAGGTTTTCAGTGGGCTGGGAGAAGGCTTTCTAAGATGCTGTGCTCTCTTTTAAAATTCAGATAACCTTTTCCCCTTATGACAGTAAGGGGGACAGTATACAATTTTGAGACCTGAGGCAAACCTGACATTTTAAATATTTCAAAAGAGCAATAAGTCAGAACCTTTTGAAACCAGGGGGGTATTTCACAAACAGGGTTAGTGGATTTTGATATTCCCCAAGAAAGCTGCTTGCCCATAGTAATTTTAGTTTTTCATTTCTTTGAGTTACTCTGCTCTATTCACACTTCAACGGTGTGGCCAACTCATTCAAGGTGGGTGTACAGTAGGTTGGCCAACTTGTCGCAGCGATGACAAACATGCCATTGTTGTCCAACATCAACTGATGTTTCCAAAAAGCATAAATGAGAAAAAGACAGTATTGCACTACCACCAGCATGGTTGTTTGAAATAGGGTGCTACCTGCTATCTTTCAACGTGAGTAAACTCATTATTGAATGGCATTCATTAAAAAATGCATGAAATCTGCTGGTATGTGAAACCCACCTTTATTAATACAGTTCATAATAAAGACCAATAACGTTGCTATGCTGTGGTTGAGTTAACAAAGCCATATTTTTGGTTGCTGACGTACAGGTTCGAATAATTACTTGTTGAGCTATAAAATTAGGTACATGTCCCATTTGGGTGAACTATCCCTTGAAGATGTGAACATAATTTGGCATCACTGATTTCAATTCCAGATATTATGTTAATTTTCACCTGAATAGCATAGTTTGTATTTTATCTTATGATGGTCACTTGTGAATGTACTGTGTAATTCCAGTTATATTGATCAAATTAGATTTTAATGTTGTTTTTCTTTGCTGTATTGAATCAAATATATTCTTCTAAATCATGAAATATTTTGTAATTCCTTCACTTTAAAGTTTTCTTCACTTCATAAAGAAATTATTCTATGTTCTATTCATTCTTTTAAAAAGATGTGTAAAGTAAGCAAAGGCTTAACAGATTTGGCACCCCATAGCAAGTTGGTTACATGTCAGCTTGCCCCTTAGTATGATTACTGAAATGTCCTTGTGACTGACATGAATGGTTTCAACAGAATGTTCAGGACAGTTACCTTGCCAATTCCTAGAGCTTTGTGAAACACCCCTCAGGTTTCTACCCTCTTATATTTTGGAAGGGTCAATAGGATATTTTTCTAAGTGTTTTCTTTTGATATTTTTATTTTTTACAAGGGATTTTCATGAGAGAAAAAAAATCCTGAAATTATTTGTATTCCTTTTCTGACTGTTATATTCTTGTTTTGAGTACCAAGACCAAACTTGCAACATTTATGAGAACTATTTGATATCATATTGAATGTTTGCTTGTTTTGGACTGTTAGGTCTACTTACAAAATGTGCTGCTCTCAGTTTATTCTGTCCATTTGTATTGTATATTGTGTTACAAAAACTGCACAAAATAAATTATACCATGAAAGATATTTTAATTTGCTTATTTTTATTCTAAACTTAAATAATATTACCATACATTTTATTGTGTAATTCCTTAACACATGTAGTTTTAACATCCTTTTTGTTTAGGAGCCCCACATTTTTTGTTTGATAACTTTTGAAGATGCCATATTATGTCATATTGCCAGAGGCAAGAATGGTACTATAGTAAGGGTTATTGCACCATTTCATAGAGTATGGTACTAATGTAGTCCGATTTAGGTGTCTGTTCTAAGGTCACAGCACAGTCCCAGCTCCGTCTGTCCAGTTATTGACCACTGAGAGTCAATGGCACTTTGCTGGACTGAACAGTGGCCCAATCACTTACATGGGGCGTATCATTATCACCATGTTGTGATTCCAGTTTCCCTAAATTAATTTTTTTTCTGACATTTTTCATTGTGTTGACGCCGCCCGCCTCCGGACCATCTCCTCACTTCGTCCTGCAAATCAAGTCCACCCTGTTGTGAAATTTCTCCTCCAATCAAAATTCATTCGATTTCCCCGCCCATTACGCGTTTTTCCGTTTCCCCCCTGCCTTGGAACTTCCTTTCCGCCTGTGCAAATCTCGTCGTGAACACGCATCTGCCTTCTCTGTGTCAAGTGAGTGTCTTCTAAAGGAAATTTTGTATATGTACACCCTGTGAAAATTAGTCCAACACGGCACCATAACGTAGACATTCCCTTCAAATATTTGTCTTACCCCTAACCTAAAACTGGACAGCAAATAATGTATTGGAGAGGAGCATGCTAACCAGTTAGCTTGCTACCTAACATCCATGACATGTCACCATGTGTACTCGCTCTCACGGTTGCCTCCAAAGAAAAAAGGCCCAAAACTGTAGCTAGTTGATGGGTAACATTATTTGCGAGGGAGTTTTTCAATTCCACATCTTCATATTCTGATTGAAGAAATAACAGTTATCAGTGACAACCTCACCAACTGGAACTTTGTGGACATTGCGCTAGCAAGCTCAACTAGCTAGCTAATTTGCTGACTTCCGTTATCTAGCTAACGTTACCTAGTTAGCTAATCAATCAGATGTTTTGAGTAAGGCAGTGAGTCCTAGTGTTTGGGAAAGATACCCAACAAACATATTTTTTTCCCGTCACTTAGATTATGGAGGTGTCTAAATATCACTCTTGAAACAAATGTATAATAGATGTTTTGTAGGCCTAGCTGGTTGATGCTCTGTGGGTATGACATGGAGAAGTTATAATTGTTTCTATGTTATAGGGTTATACTGCGAAGTTCCCTTTGGGACGCATGTGTACTATTATTTGTTTAAAGTAACATAACTGTATTGGGGAATTTTTTTTATGCCCTGTTTGTTTGTCATGATAACTGCATCATGATCTGTATTGCAGAATGCGTTACGTTGCTGCATACCTGCTCTCTGCCCTTGGTGGTAATGCCAGCCCACAGGCTGCTGACATAAAGAAGATCCTGGAAAGTGTTGGCATTGAGGCTGACAACACACGCATGGAGAAAGTATGTTTAATATCACATCTTTTTACCTTATCTCAGTGTTGAGTAAAATAAATGCACGATTTGTGTGTCATGAAAGTTGCGCTCAATCAGAAAACATACTTGCAATCTCTGGGCCACTAATTTCTGACCCCTTTTTCTCTTCCCCTTCAGGTTGTCACTGAACTTGGTGGCAAAAATGTGGAAGAGGTGATTGCCCAAGGTGAGTTGCAGAACTGTCAATGCATAATGAAAAGTCACTGAAGAGAACACATCTACTTAAAATTAGAACCTGAAATAGTCCGTCTGGACTAAGAACAATAAAGTTGTAATTAAATCGGTTAACTGTAATTTCTCACAGGCTATGGTAAACTGGCCAGTATGCCAGCAGGTGGTGCTGTGGCAGTGGCCAGCTCAGGTGGAGCTGCTGCTGCTGGGGCAGCTGCCCCCACTGCAGGTGAGCATACATCAGAGCCCACATGAGTGTTTGAGATCCTTGTCAAGTTTACCTTTTGGAGGTCCATCATTTTTCATGCCAAACTGGGCGCAATGGGGTGTTCAATTTATAGATATTGATGTGCGGGTCAGCTCAATATCGATGGGGCACTTGGTCAGGCAAGCTAAAGCTTATTTGCCTTTACTAAATACTTGGGAAATTTAGACCAGAACAGTCTCAATGCAAACAGCATTAAAAGAGTTTCATTGCTAAATGCATGGATTGTTACTTTCACTAGAGCTAGCTGTGTTTTCAGACAATGTATATGGTTAATTGATTACTTATCTCTTTACAGCTGAGGAGAAGAAGGAAGAGAAGGAGGAGTCTGAAGAGGGTTCTGATGACGACATGGGATTCGGCCTGTTCGACTAAACTTGTTCAAAATCTGAAATAAACTTTGTAAAAAAGGAAAAGGCTAAATATTCTGTATTTTCTTTTGGTATTTTGCTTAATAAAACCTTTTTTTGTTTCAATCTGGACACAGCCACTGAAGCAGTTGGGTGCTGCATTGCCCTTGATGATGACTATTACATTACACAAGTCATTGGACGAGGGTGCCTTCTGTACTGGGGGATTTTGGTAAGAGCCATGGATGCTCAGTTTGATCATTAACACGCATTACTTGCGGTAGTGTTTTGGAAGCAAAAGGACCTTTCAAATGAGATAAATGTAATAAAAAGGGATGAAACGAGAGACCCAATGTTGCGCTCAAGCAATAATCCAAGTGAAGAGGGTCTGCGTCAGTCTGAAAAGAAATGTTATGCTAGAAGTATAATAACTACATGGATGATTGCATGTTTTATGTGATCTAAATAGCTATTACTGTGTACAGTAGTGTTCCCACACGAACATACAGTATCTCCGTGTTACAGCGTGTGTTTACGGAAAACAGATTGAAGTTGGTACTTACTACCTGTGCTAATTGGCCATCTGAGTCTCCTAACGTGTGTAAATGGAAAAAATACTATTTGCTGCAGCTTAACTGTATAGCAAGTGTATTTTGCATTTGGGAAATTATTTTAGGATATGAAAGTAGGGATTTATGTTCAGAATTGTACCACAATTGAGAATCGGTTTAGGCGAAGTATTTGGCTGTTTAGGCTTTCAGAGCCTTGAAACATGCAAGATCCTTGGACTATAAGGAGCAATGTTAGCCACCTTTAGTCAATGTTTGGACTTGGTGCTGCAGTGCAGCCATGTAGGGGTGTAAGTAGTAATTTGCTTGCTACTGTACATTTCCTTGAATCTAATTTTATTTGGGGAATTATAGTCAAGGTGTGTGATGGTGGTATTGATTGTCGACTAATTTGACTGCTACGACAATGTTTTCGGTAGTTACTAGTGTGGTAGTAGGAAAAAGGTTAAATTCATGGATAAAACAGCAGATAGCGCCATTTACCCTTCTGCTACTGGCCCTGTCCAGAAACAACCCTAGACACGTCTGAAAGTTTTGAATGGGTACTATAAGAAATGTTGAGCTCATGAGTCTGCAGCTCCTCTTCCTAAGGTCCACATAAAATGACAGGCTAATACATAACATTAATAGACCAGGACAGAACTATGTACACACATTTCAAATCCCATTATTTGTCACGTCCCGAATACATGTGTAGACCTTAGTGAAATGCTTACTTACAAGCCCTTAACAATGCAGTTAAGGGGAAAAAAGAGAAGAATAACTAATTGAAGAGCAGCAGTAAATAACATTAGCCGGGCTATAGACTGGGTACCGGTGTCGAGGTAATAAGTACAGTCGTGGCCAAAAGTTGAGAATGACACACTATTAATTTTCACAAAGTCTGCTGCCACAGTTTATATGATGGCAATTTGCATAAACTCCCAAATGTTTTGAAGAGTGATCAGAAGAATTGCAAAGTCCCTTTTTGCCATGCAAATTAACTGAATCCCCCCAAAAAACACACCACAAAAGAACCAGCTGACATGTCTGATTCTCTCGTTAACACAGGTGTGAGTCTTGATGAGGACAAGGCTGGAGATCACCCTGTCATGCGGATTGAGTTCGAATAACAGACTGAAAGCTTCAAAAGGAGGGTGGTGCTTGGAATCATTGTTCTTCCTCTGTCAAACATGGTTACCTGCAAGGAAACACGTGCCGTCATCATTGCTTTGCACAAAAAGGGCTTCACAGGCAAGGATATTGCTGCCAGTAAGATTCCACCTAAATCAACCATTTATCGGATCATCAAGAACTTCAAGGAGAGCGGTTCAATTGTTGTGAAGAAGGCTTCAGGGCGCCCAAGAAAGTCCAGCAAGCACCAGGACCATCTCCGGAAGTTGTTTCAGCTGCGGGATCGGGTACCACCAGTACAGAGCTTGCTTAGGAATGGCAGCAGGCAGGTCTGAGTGTTTCTGCATGCACAGTGAAGCAAAGACTTTGGAGGATGGCCTGGTGTCAAGAAGGGCAGCAAAGAAGCCACTTCTCTCTAGGAAAAATATCAGGGACAGACTGATATTCTGCAAAAGGTACAGCGATTGGACTGCTGAGGACTTGGGTAAAGTCATTTTCTCTGATGAATCCCCTTTCCGATTGTTTGGGGCATCCGGAAAAAAGCTTGTCCGGAGAAGACGAGGTGAGCGCTATCATCAGTCCTGTGTCATGCCAACAGTAAAGCATCCTGAGACCATTCATGTGTGGGGTTGCTTCTCAGCCAAGGGAGTGGGCTCACTCACAATTTTGCGAGAGCAACTCCTCCGAGAGCAACTTCTCCCAACCATCCAGGAACAGTTTGGTGACGAACAATGCCTTTTCCAGCATAATGGAGCACCTTGCCATAAGGCAAAAGTGATGACTAAGTGGCTCAGGGAACAAAACATCAATATTTTGGGTCCATGGCCAGGAAACTCCCCAGACTTAAATCCCATTGATAACTTGTGGTCAATCCTCAAGAGGCGGGTGGACAAACAAAAACCCACAAATTCGGACAAACTCCAAGCATTGATTATGCAAGAATGGGCTGCCATCGGTCAGGATGTGGCCCAGAAGTTAATTGACAGCATGCCAGGGCAGATTACAGATATATTTTGTCAGATGTTACTATGGAATACTGAAGTATAATTTGACACTTATGTCAGTATAATTTGACAATTATGAAATGCTTGTAATTATACTTCAGTATTCCATAGTAACATCTGACACAAATATCTAAAGACAACAAAGCAGCAAACTTTGTGGAAATTACTATTTGTGTAATTCTCAAAACTTTTGGCCATGACTGTACATGTAGGTAGTGTTATTAAAGTGACTATGCATAGATACTAACAGAGAGTAGCAGCAGTGTAGAAGGGAGAGGGGGCAATGCAAATAGTCTGGGTAGCCATTTGATTAGGTGTTCAGGAGTCTTATGGCTTGAGGGTGGAAGCTGTTAAGAAGCCTCTTGGACCTAGACTTGGCACTCCAGTACCGCTTGCCATGCGGTAGCACAGAGAACAGTCTGACTAGGGTGGCTGGAGTCTGACAATTTTTAGGGCCTTCCTCTGACATCGCCTGGTATAGAGGTCCTGGATGGCAGGAAGCTTGGCCCCGGTGATGTACTGGGCCGTATGCACTATCCACTGTAGTGCCTTGCAGTCAGAGGCCGAGCAATTGTCATACCAGGCACTGATGCAACCCGTCTGGATGCTCTCTGGTGCAGCTGCAAAACCTTTTGAGGATCTGAGGACCCATGCCAAATATTTTCAGTCTCCTGAAGGAGAATAGGTTTTGTCGTGCCCTATTCACTACTGTCTTGGTGTGCTTGGACCATGTTAGTTTGTTGGTGATGTGGACCCCAAGGAACTTGAAGCTCTCAACCTGCTCCACTGCAGCCCCGTCGATGAGAATGGGGGCGTGCTCGGTCCTCTTTTTCCTGTAGTCCACAATCATCTCCTTTGTCTTGATCACGTTGAGGGAGAGGTTGTTGTCCTTGCACCACACGGTCAGGTCTCTGACCTCCCTATAGGCTGTCTCGTTGGTGATCAGGCCTACCGTTGTGTCATCAGCAAACTTAATGATGGTGTTGGAGTCGTGCCTGGCTGTGTGGTCATGAGTGAACAAGGAGTACAGGAGGGGACTGAGTACGCACCCCTGAGGGGCCTCCGTGTTGAGGATCAGCGTGGCATATGTGTTGCCCGTCAGGAATTCCAGGATCCAGTTGCAGAGGGAGGTGTTTAGTCCCAGGGTCCTTAGCTTAGTGATGAGCTTTGAGGGCACTATGGTGTTGAACGCTGAGCTGTAGTCAATCAAATCAAATGTATTTCTATAGCCCTTCTTACATCAGCTGATATATCAAAGTGCTGTACAGAAACCCAGCCTAAAACCCCAAACAGCAAGCAATGCAGGTGTAGAAGCACGGTGGCTAGGAGAAACTCCCTAGAAAGGCTTAAACCTAGGAAGAAACCTAGAGAGGAACCAGGCTATGAGGGGTGGCCAGTCCTCTTCTGGCTGTGTCAGGTGGAGATTATAACAGAACATGGCCAAGATGTTCAAATGTACAAAAATGACTAGCATGGTCAAATAATAGTAATCACAGTGAACGGGTCAGGGTTCCATAGCCGCAAGCAGAACAGTTGAAACTGGAGCAGCAGCATGGCCAGGTGGACTGGGGACAGCAATGAGTTTGGTCCTAGGGGCATGGTCCTAGGGCTCGGGTCCTCTGAGAGAGAGAGAGAAAGAAAGAAAGAGAATTAGAGAGAGCATACTTAAATTCACACAGGACACCGGATAAGACAGGAGAAATACTCCAGATATAACAGACTGACCCTAGCCCCCTGACACATAAGGGATATCTTCAACCACCTACTTACCATCCTGAGACAAGGCCGAGTATAGCCCACAAAGATCACCGCCACAGCACGGGGGGCGCCAACCCAGACAGGAAGACCACGTCAGTGACTCAACCCACTCAAGTGACGCAAGCCCTCCTAAGGACAGCATGGAAGAGCACCAGTAAGCCAGTGACTCAGCCTCTGTAATAGGGTTAGAGGCAGAGAATCCCAGTGGATAGAGGGGAACCGGCCAGGCAGAGACAACAAGGGCAGTTCATTGCTCCAGTGGCTTTCTGTTCACCTTCACACTCCTGGGCCAGACTACACTCAATCATAGGACCTACTGAAAATATGAGTCTTCAATAAAGACTTATGGGTTGAGACCGAGTCTGTGTCTCTCACATGGGTAGGCAAACCATTCCATAAAATTTGAGCTCTATAGGAGAAAGCCCTGCCTCCAGCTGTTTGCTTAGAAATTCTAGTTACAATTAGGAGGCCTGTGTGAATGAATAGTATTCTCACATAGGTGTTCCTTTTGTCCATTTAATGTAAGTATACACGCTTTCATACATTTATGCCTTCATAACCATGTGATTCATAGACTACTGAATGCAAGTGAAGCACACAAAAATCTAAATACAAAAACGAGATGTGTTGCAAATAGGCTGCTGGCACTGCTAAATTCCCCCAATGTAAATAATTCTACCATGTTCCTATAGTTACCGCCCTTAATGGGTATCCTGGGTATAGACTTTTTACAGTTACCACCCTCAATGGGTTTCCTGAGGTAAGATGTAATCTCTTAAAGGTCCAATGCAGCCGTTATCTCAATATCAAATAATTTCTGGCTAACAATGAAATACCTTATTGTGATTGTTTTCAATTGAAATGGTCCAAAAGAAACATATCTTAAGAGCAATTCCTCAAGCAATAATTTTGCTAGGACTGTCTGGGAGATGTCTGAGTGGGGAGGGGAAAACAGAAAGCTTGCTGTTATTGGCAGAGAGGTTTGGAACGCAAACTTATTGGTCTATTAACTAATTTGTCAACAGGCAAGCCAAAACTCCATCTCACCAAAGCAGGCAGAAATTTCACGTGTATTTCAAACAACTCTTACACTTAAAGGGCATTATTATAATTTTCTACAATTTCACAGTATTATTCCTACCTCACAGTATGGAAATATATTAAACACAGAAAACCACGTTTTTGACTGCACTGGGCCTTTAAATTTGTAGGACTTTTGTTACAGCTACCACCCGCTATGGGTTTCATTAGGTCAAATACAACATTGGCACCTCCTCCACACTGATTAAAGGCGTCTGTATGCTTCCCAGACAAAACAGCTCGTGCATATATTATGACGTGCAAATTTTGTTCACTTGAGAAATACTGCACCAAACATTCTCCTCGGCAAAAAAAAATGCAAAAGTAATGTCTTATGTTATCTTAGATTAATTCGGACTATTTGAGGAAGTGTATACTTGCTACAGCGTCTCAAAATTGACAAATAGTACAATTGCCGCTTTTTAAAAAGGGTTAGCTGAGGTATAGTGTAGTGTGTTACAGTCTAACACCCATGAAGGGTTAGCTGAGGTATAGTGTAGTGTGTTACAGTCGAACACCCATGAAGGGTTAGCTGAGATATAGTGTCATGTGTTACAGTCTAACACCCATGAAGGGTTAGCTGAGATATAGTGTCATCTGTTACAGTCTAACACCCATGAAGGGTTAGCTGAGGTATAGTGTAGTGTGTTACAGTCTAACACCCATGAAGGGTTAGCTGAGATATAGTGTCATGTGTTACAGTCTACCACCCATTAAGGGTTTGCTGAGGTATAGTGTAGTGTGTTACAGTCTAACACCCATGAAGGGTTAGCTGAGATATAGTGTCATGTGTTTACAGTCTACCACCCATTAAGGGTTTGCTGAGGTATTGTGCTGGGCTTTGGACCTGCTCATAAAATGAACAAGGTCCCTGTGAATCAGTTGTTGTTACGCTTCTGCTCATATAAAATTAACCAGAAGCAGATGGAGTTTCACCTTAGGACCTTGGCTGCGCTGAGGCTTTCAACTCAGCCACCGTGATCAGACTTAACGGACGTGAAAGCAGCAACCTTGAATCATGTGGAGTTTCCTCCCTCTAAAGTTAACTTAATGATTTCCACCTTCATTCCCCTACACCACATTCACACCCAGCAGCATCCACCAGTCACACACATATCAGCACATACTTCGGTATCATGGACAGAACTAGATTTTAAATAAGAATACACACTTTATACACTTATGCTTAACATTCCATACATCAATAATACGTTTCTCTACTGCGACAGACCATGATATCCTAAAGGCACCTCACCAATGTTCTTTAAATATCTTGAGAGATTCTCACATCAGTCACCCACTGGGCACAGACGTCAATTACATTTCTATTCAACATTGGTTCAACATAATTTCATCGAAATGACATGGAAACAACGTTTATTCAACCAGTGTGTGCCCAGTGAGTAGTCAGAGTGCTGAACAGAGTATCATATCATATGCAGCTGTCAGCATTGGTGTACTTTGTCAGCAGCTACTGGTTGTTGGACAGGTGGTAAATTGGCTGTGCCAAATAATCATTGAAGTTGTTTGTGCTTGCACTAGCCCCTGTAAACACAATTTGCTGAGTCCGAACAATGCAATGTTTCTATCTAGGACACAGGAAGGTTTTAAACATCAAATGGATTTTACACCCAATTACATTTTATAACCTATGTTACAATGCCCCCATTTACTGTTAGCCCATGACATCAATATACCCTGAGTGTACAAAAAAATATGTGTGTGTTGACACATGGTCATGAGTGTGTGCTTCAATACCACTGGTGACAGTTGGGAGTGCCACCACATGACATTGTGGCCTCATTGAAAATAATGTGTGCGTTAGTGGTGCACGTCACCCGCAATTGCTAATAACCCGACTGTATGTAATAAAGTGAAAACCTGAGGCCCGCCACCGACCCCTTATGCTTGATCCAAGTATGTGGTCATAGGCGTTGTATGGAGGGTGTGACGCAATTGCGGAGGCCAAATCAAAATCCATACCGCATTGTCGTGCGCCTCTCAAATTTTGTAACAATGCGTAGGGTTCCGTATAGCTCCGCATTGACATGATTGGTTGACCGTAGGTGGAGGTCCGGTATAAACACAAACTCACTTCCTTGACAACTTCCTTCACAATAGCTCTGCTCCGCTAAGCGCAAGAAGAATGAAAGTCTGCATGGTCAGATGGCGAATTGACCATGCAGAACCTATAACCCGCAAATATACACGGAGTGTACAAAACAACACCTGCTTTTTCCATGACATAGACTGACCAGGTGAATCCAAGTGAAAGCTATGATCCCTTATTGATGTCACCTTTAAATGTAAAGTCCCTGGTTCTGGTACCGGTTCCGACCGACATTTTAGCAAAAAAATCGATCTGTGGACACCATAGATCGAAATGGCTTACATTGAGTGATATCCTACACTGTCCATGGGAACCAGGGCTATTTATTGAGCCTGTGTGACATAGGATGTGAAATTTGAAACCACTTAAAACTCTGACAGTCCAGCAACTCCTGGCTGAACCCTACCTCAGCCACTGACAAAGCACATGTCTGCATCTTACAGGGCTTTACATGGTCCATCCAGTGTCTGCAGTGGCCATACTGCGTTTATACTTCTTGCCTTTGCTGAGCAGACCAGAGCTGTTGTCAAGGAAGTTGTTTTAAACAAAAAACACTTTCTGTTTGTCATTAATGGACAAGATTTAACGAGTTCAGGAAGCCAAGCTAAATGAGACCAGACGGACAAGATTTAACGAGTTCAGGAAGCCAAGCTAAATGAGACCAGACGTTTTGATCAAGAGAAACCTTTAGAAAATAGGCACATTTTCTCTAACACTAACAATACAAATCTGTATTTTACAGTTATAAAGAAGGTGAAATCTTATAATTAGGTGTTTTATTTGATTATGCAAAGTGTAACGTCTGCTTCCAACTCACACTCTCAAACACTGAGATCACCTGAACGCAGCTCACGCTCCAGATCCCAATCACCTGAATTCTGATCACCTGGTTCACACACCTGTATGTCATTATCACACACTATTTAGTTCAGTTCTTTGCACCCAATCACTGTGAGTTATTGTTTGTTTTGTGACACACTTCTTGTCAGAGTTCTGGTGGTTCCGTAATGTATGCCGCCCTGTGTATGATAGTTTTTGCCTACTTCACTAACGATGCCTATTCCCTGCCTGTACTTTAGCCTATTGGATTTCCTGTTATCAACCTATTGCCTGATCTCCAAGACGACATTACTAGCCGTTGCCCTATTGGACCCCATGTGTATGACCTTCTGCCTGCCCCTGGACCCAGCTACCTGCCTCCTCCTGTGGTCCCTTACAATAAACACCTGCTGCGCCCCCCGCTTCAAACCAGCTGTCTCCCATCGTGTTCATTATACAAAGCATACAAGTCCAGCCTTATTCTTTTTAATAGAAAATACATTAAATATTTTATATTTTTATCATATTTCTACTGTTTACTTGAGCTTGTCCTCAAAAGTGACTACACCTCAGCAATTTACAATTATTTTTATGAGAAAGTTGAGATTTGAACCTTTCTTGGAGTATGTAGCATTACTAGTTATTGTTTATGGCCCTCTCATGATAAACAATTACTTTTGGGGATTACGTAGATTATATTTTGTTACATTTAACTGGTTAAATCCGCTTGAATCAGTGTAGATGAAGGGAAGGAGACAGATTACAGGATTGTAAAGTCTTGAGACAATTGAGACATGGATTGTTTGGACAAGATTTGTGCCATTCAGAGGGTGAATGGGCCAGACTAAAGATTTAAGTGCCTTTGAACAGGGTATGGTAGTAGGTGCCAGGCACGCCGGTTTGAGTGTGTCAAGAACTGCAACGCTGCTGGGTTTTTCACACACAACAGTTTCTCGTGTGTATCAAGAATGGTCCACCACCCAAAGGACATCCAGCCGACATCCCACAACTGTGGGAAGCATTGGAGTCAACATGGGCCAACATCCCTGTGGAATGTTTTTGACACCATGTAGAGTGCAAAAGGGGGTGCAACTCAATATTAGGAAGGTGTCCCTAATGTTTTGAACACTCAGTGTATGGGGAGACATGCTGCTGAGCCATCAACTGTCATCCATATGCTGCACCAAAATAAGCTTCACTTCTTTGTAACAATGTATATCAGATGTGGGTGACGCAGCAGATAGCCAGTTCTTCTAAATCTTCAAATAATTTGAATTGTATCCATGCCTTAATTCATCATCAATCCTGTATAAAAAAAAACAAGTGGAGATGAAAGGCATATCTTAATTATTACTAATTAAGGTAACCAGACTCCAGACTAATATATAGCACATTATGTTTCCTAGCATTGAGAGGAAGTGTCTGATGAATGAGATTACTTGGAAGGTGCAAATGAGAGATTGTGATACCTAGTGGCAAAGGAAACGAGACAGTTTTATTAATGGGTTGGATTTTCAACCAGTGTCTATGGCATTATGTTGCAGCATTTTCTGGTGTGATTATATGATACACTGTATGACAATGACCCAGCAGTCCTCTGCTCTTGCTGGCTGACTGTCTGGTACACACAGTGGTTATTAACTGTGTGTAGCATACCAGACAGACAGAGAGAACTGTGGTGATGATAGTACTGTTTATCTGCTACAGCTGTTCAGTGTCATGTAGTGTCAGTATTTAGTCACATGGTGATGGTTCTTCCCATGATTTAAAATCAAGTCTAGCCTGAAACTTATAGCCACACAACTGTAATAGAAGAATTTATCATGGTTTTGTATACTTATCTGAATTTGCCATATTTTTCCACCATGATAATGCCAATCAACTAAGTAGGACTACACCATAAATAAGTCATTTCACTGATGGTATCTCATTCATGTGGCCACAGTTAGACTCTCAGAACTTATTTTAATGCGTGGCACCCATTGTGCTTGGGATTTTGAAATATTTTGTGTCGATCAGACTATGACATCTGTTCTGTTGTCACTTCTGGGAAATTCAATTCCCGTTACGCAATACCCGTTACGCAATATCATGAATTGTCAGCATCTCTGCTAAGAAAATGTGGTCTACGTGACTGTTTAGTGTATTGTTAAGTTCCTTATTTGATTAATCCTGTTTATTGTGTAAGGCCAGCAGTTTTTGAAGTGTGACCTGACCAGGGAAAAACTCTGGGTCCATCCTTGGGAGCCTTAGCCTAGTATTTTTTTTGGTTATGACTGGTGGTCTGGAAAAACTCTAGACCAGGGATCATCAACTAGATTTAGCCGTGGGCCGATTTCTTCTTGAGCGGGGGCCGGAACGTAGACTGCAAATTGACTGCAAGAAGCCCAAACAGATATAATATTTGACTAATACAAAATAATTTCAAACTTTGCTTGAATATGATATCTCAATTATGCGTGAAAATACATTTGACATTTTAGTCATTCAGCAGACACTCTTATCTAGAGCAACTTACAGGAGTAATTAGAGTTAAGTGCCTTGCTCAAGGGTACAGACAGAATTTTCACCTAGTTGGCTCAGGGATTCAAACCAGCAACCTTTCAGTTACTGACCCAGTGGTTAATGGCCCAGCACTCTTAACTGATAGGATACCTGCCACCCAGATTCCTCAAATAAATATCACTAAGAGCTGATTTCCTGGTGTTTTTAGAGTTTTTTATGTCCAACAATGAAAACTCAACAGAAAACCTGGGGGAACAAATAAACCACCATTTGCCCCTGGGGAACCCTGCTCTAGGCTCTACTCATGTGATACAATTTCCATCTGTTTGCTATGTCTCACTGAGTAAAAGGGGATTTCAAACAAGTGTCGTGCTTTACCGTATAATTTTCAAAAGTTTGACCAAATAGAGTAGTATTTTATATAAATGAAAAAACGATGTGCTTTTGACAGTCCCCTCCCCTTACTGCTTTTGACGACGTCATTCCCTATTTAAGCACTGCGCAACCCTCACCACTCACACATATCAGTTTGCAGACGAGAGTAAAGGTTACCTGCTTCAACAGTGCTTGAACGGCAACCTTCTACTCTTTTGAAGCAATTTCTTTTTGATTGAATTCATCTTTTGAAAACCAAATTAGATCAAGCTATCCATAACATCGTAGAAACGATCAATTCGAATCACTCACACCACCTCTTCGGACCAGAAAAAACACAAGGTAAGACAAATAACATATCTAGCTAAGAATAAATAAGTTATTAAACTAGCTGGTTGGCATAATAGTTGGATGTAACAACGTAACTAGCTAGCCACCACCGCCCAAGGCCGTACTACTGAGGGTGGCTAGCTAGCTACGTTATGTAACAAACTAGCTAACTTTAACAAGCTTGCGACGATGTCAAATGCGTTGCAACGTTAGCATTGTAAAATAACTCAGCGTTATTACGCTAGCTACTAATAACAATCGTCAATGTTATAATTGCGGTGTTTTTCGATATCGTGGTGGTTTACTAAGTATGTCCTTGTTTTTCTAAATAATGGCGTCTGGCGTTCAGTGCTGGCAACATTGTTTTTTTCAGTGATCGGCTCTATGCTTTGCAGTTACGTCGACGTCACAGCACCAATTTGACTTGCTGCGGTCCCAGACGTAGCCTTTTTGTCCGCTCTCTTACGCACACCGCGCCCTTTGTTCTTATCTGCCTGTATGAGCGACGTTGCGGCAGAATTAAGTGGGGAAAGTCGTTAAACGCTATCAACTAAACACTCGTTTGGGGAGCAGTCAAAACTCTCTAAATATAAATTGGCAACACTGATGGCCTTGGTCGGTGAAGTGCGAGGATCTATATTGACAAGAGTCGATTAACAATGGAAGTACATGCCTTCAAAGGCGGGATATATCTAGCAAATCTATTGTTGAATAGAGCAATTCCCTTGTAACAACAAACATTGCGTTTGATCAAAAACTTTACTTATCAAAATAGCAATTACGTTTGTTTAAACGTTTTTTAATTAAGTCAAGGCAACCCGGTCGATGCTGGGCCAACTGTTCACCACCCTTAGACTCCTGATCACTGGCGAAGAATGAACCTCTAACTAAATATTAGAAATGTAAACGTGTATTGAAAGCATTTCATGAGAACTAAAAGGTGTGTAAAATGAAAATATTGTCCCCACTTGCATTAATTTATTGACGGTCCTGAAGTAGCCCCAGAGGCTAATCCGTAAGCCAACCACATTTGGTTTGGTCGCACACCAGTTGGCAGAAGTGAATTCGCCTAATTATTTTGTCAACTCTTCCCACCTATATCAAACCATTTGTTTGAGTTCAGTCATAGCCGCTAGCATTTCTTAATGAACCATATCTAAAACAAGGCTATATCAAGTGCAGTCGCCCTTAACAGACAGTCTTATCTGTGTAGACATATTTTGGGTGGGGTCGACCCTCTTGCTACCTCTCTGGATGCGATGTACATAGACATAGATAAGGTTAGAGTATCTAGCTAAATAGAAGAATATCTGTTTTACTATTTGTTGGCAGCCGCATTTGCAATGACAACGTCCTGCCCATCGTGTTTAAATGCGTCACTGTGGTATTTTGGGTCATATTTTGCTGACAATGCGTGTGGAGATTTGCACACTTCATAAAGTCCAAATACTTTTGAGACTCATGCTCTACTAGCCAACTAAAGGGCTACAGTGATTCATCTCTCATAATCAAACAAACCCTTTATCTATAGAATGGAATGACTGGATAGCACCAACCTTCTGTAATGTTAGACTGAGTTATTGAAGAGTCAGAATCTTCCCTTTGGCTTTGGGGCTCCATGCTGTTTTAAAAGGGCCTTAATTCATTGAACCAAAGTGTGCCCTTTCCTTTTGACAGTTAATACATTTCCATTTCAGAAACATGCCTCCAGTGAGACAGAACTTCCATCAGGACTGTGAGGCTGCCATCAACCGGCAGATCAACCTGGAGCTGTACGCTTCCTATGTTTATCTGTCCATGGTAAGACTGGAAGGGGAATGGAGAGGAAGAAGGGTTTGGCAAGTGTAGTCTCGGATACTAGTATGACTGATTAGATTACAGGAACAGAGTCATGAGGTGTAAAAAGGTTACACCCCATGACAGTGCAGATGGGTGTGTCTTCAATACTCTGGCCTCTTGGCATCCCATTTAATACTAGGGCTGTATGCCCTAAATTGTCATTGTTTTCAACCTTGTGAGTGATGCACATTTTTATTTAGTATTATCACTCTGAATCAGTTTTGTTGTACCATTCACTGTATTTCAAACATTATTCAGAAATCTAAATAATTCAAGGCTCATGAAACTATATCCAGGCCAAATAAGCCTTCCACAACCATAAGACCCATTAAACTATTTTGATTAGATAATTAAATAAGTGCTTTTTTTTTTGCAGCATTTGCTGTTAACAGGAGGCTACCATGTCTATGCCTCAACTTTCTCACTAATTAACAATTCATTCAGCACTGTCTGTAATCATGGTAGCATCCATATTAATGTAGATGTGTTTAAATTCTGTTCTTATTTAGTGACTCCAAAATGATGCATTTACCATTTCTATTGGATGCAAATTTATCCCAACAAATTTGGAGTCACAAGCTTGATGTAGTCATTGAGTGTTAGGCGTATAGGACCACATGTTTACTTTAATACACAAGTAAATTTGTCCCATTACTTTTATTCCCCTAAAATGGTTGGACTATGTATAAGTGCTGTACTTTCTAAACGGTTGACCCGACATGGATCAAAATACACTCAAATTAAAGCTGTCTGTAATTGAACCTCATAGTCATTGTATCATTTCAAGTTCTGGATACAGATCTAAAACAACAATAAAATGTAATTGTCCCAACTTGTGGAGCTCATTTTATCTGCATACTGATAGCAGTGATCATTGTAGATACACATTGATTCTACTGATCGCTACTTATGTCAAGATGGTAGAACTGGAACCAGCCAGGTATCTTTGAATTCACCTTTAACTTCTCCTCTGTCTCAGGCGTATTACTTCGATCGTGATGACCAGGCCCTGCACAACTTTGCTAAGTTTTTCAAGAACCAGTCCCACGAAGAACGTGAGCACGCTGAGAAGCTGATGAAAGTTCAGAACCAGAGGGGAGGGAGAATCTTCCTGCAGGACGTCAAGGTGTCTGCTAAGTGCTTGTGTGAAAATGCATGCTTTCAGCCGGAGTATATTGTGGGGATATGATAGCTCCCATCTAGGGAGGACGGACAGAGGGAGATTGAGGGTGTGGACCACTTATCTTTCAGCCATTTAAACCGCTGCGTGTGTCATTGACACTGTCAGAGATAAATGTACTGTTGCAATGGGCATGGAGAGAATGTTAAACAGCAGCCATACTGAATCCTAGAGAGACTGACTTTGCTTACAGAGTAAAGCAATGAGGGTTTAAGAAAACAGGCAACAAGTGATATTTAAACTTGACTAAATGGTTAAGCAGCTAGAGAGCCAATGTGTACTCCAGTTTGTCTGACATAAGCCAGTGGGGGGAATAGTGGCTTGTGAAGAGGCACTACGGCTGCTCTTTCTAACACCATATGTATGGCTTGTTCCAGAAACCAGAGAAGGATGAGTGGGGTAGCGGTGTGGAGGCCCTTGAGAGTGCCCTGCAGCTGGAGAAGAGTGTAAACCAGTCCCTGCTGGACCTGCACAAGGTCTGCTCTGATCACAACGACCCACACGTAAGTATATGGAGTCATGAACTATACAAAATGCTATGTTATTTTAACTGCAAGATGTTTTTAAGAATCTCAGAAGATTTAAAATCAGAATCTAATCCACCCATATTTAACATGTAATTCAGGATATCATAAACAGGGCGCCAAATCTGAAGTCTGTCAGGTTTTTCATGCAGTGTACACTTTAATCAGTGCCAAGTCCAGAGGGTCACATGAAGGGTTTTACATGAAGGGTTTTAAAAACCCTTTTCCTCTAGGGTCTAGAAGAACACTAGAGATTATTCATCCCTGTTCTGTTTGAGGCATCACTCCACTGAGTTTTGCTTACCTGTGTCTTTTCTCTCATTTGGTCCTTGCTCAGATGTGTGACTTCATTGAGACACACTACCTGGACGAGCAGGTGAAGTCCATAAAGGAGCTGGGTGACTGGGTGACCAACCTCCGCCGGATGGGTGCCCCCCAGAACGGCATGGCCGAGTACCTGTTTGACAAACACACTTTGGGCAAAGAGAGCACATAGACCCTCCATTTTCTTGCTATATCCTATAGCTGTGTTTCTGTCTTGCTTGATATATCTATAGGATTGGCATCAATCAAGTTTATCCTTGAATCCTTAGTTTGTGCTATGCTATTCCCTCCCGTTCCTTTAAGCCAGTAGCCCTTTCCCCTCCAATTGCCTGTCTAGCTTGCTTGTTTTGACTGCAGTTGTCAATAAATGAAACCCTCTGGATTCTGATGGGCCTCTTTGTCATAATTCTGCAGAGGTGTGTGCGTATATAAAGATTAGTCTAAAATGTCTCATTCAGACATAGTTAAACACTGAACAAAACTGGTCTGATACAAAATGGATAGAATATAGAGAATTCAACAAGTTGGAAGGTATAGTGGAAGCTAGAAATGAGACTGACTATAAAATAGCGCACTTTTTTTCCCACCTTTATTCTGAACTTGCCTACCTGGTTAAATAAGTTTTTATTTACAATTGCGACCTGGCCAAGAAAGCAAAGCAGTTTGACCCAATGGTTACAGATGGAGTAAAACAAATGTACAGAAAAACAAGTCTATATGCTATGGGAGGTAAAAGGCCATGGTGGCAAAGTAAATACAATCTAGCAAGAAAAAAAATAAACACTGGAATGGTAAATTGGCAGTGGAAGAAAATGCAAGTAGAAATATTTGGTGCAAAGGAGAGAAATACACTAGGGGAAGAGGTAGTTTGGGATAAATTATAGATGGGTTATCTGTGAGCTGCTCTGACAGTTGATGCTTAGAAAGCTAGTGAGGGGAAAAGTGTTTCAGAGATTATTGTAGTTTGTTCCAGTCATTGGCAGCAGAGAACTGGAAGGAGAGGCAGCCAAAGGAAGAATTGGTTTGGGGGGTGACCAGATGCCTGCTGGAGCACGTGCTACAGGTGGGTGCTGCTATGGTGGCAAGCTGAGCTAAGGGGTGACTTTACCTAGCAGGGTCTTGTAGATGACCTGGAGCCAGTGGGTTTGGCAACGAGTATGACACGAGGTATAAGATGACATTAAAACTAAACTCAGTTGATAACACACAAATACTTTATACACCAATTTTTCATGTTAATGGATACCTTTTCAGTAAAATGTTACTGTCTGGAAACCTGAGAACAATCTTTCGATGCATATGAAGTACATGTCGGATAAAAAAAATATTCAACCGTCCTGATGGGAACACCAGATTTATAAACTTTCCAAATATTGAATAAACTAACCACTAGACAAGGTGGCCTCTATTTGTCAAATGTTATTATTTACCTTAACTAGGCAAGTCAGTTAAGAACAAATGATTTTAAATGATGGTGTAGGAAGTGGGTTAACTGCCTTGTTCAGGGGGCAGAACAAATTTTTACCTTGACAGCCTGAGGATTCAGTCTCACAACCTTTTAGTAACTAGTCCAACGTGCCAACCACTAGGCTACTCTACTCTCTGTCCATGAACTCATTCTGATTTGTTGTGGCCCCCACAATCATTTAAGTTGCCCATCCCTGATGTAGGCTATACCCGCACTGTATCTACGAGCTGTTGGCTAGAGTGCGTGTGCCAATACCAGAGTGGGCATATCCGCTATATTAACTCAATACTTTTTGTAACAAAACCATCAGTTGAAATTGTAATGAAAACCAATTTAACCTGTAACCGAGGTTTTTTTTATGTGCACTACATCATACACAGAATTTTATCTGCAAAAAGTATCTGATGGGAGTAGGCTCAGATTATATTAATGCGGATTTGAATATTTAGATAAATCACATGCAAATTTGATGGAAACCTCGCTATGGATTAAGATTTGAGATGTATATTAAAAGGTTTTGTGGCAAAACGCTATATATCCATTATTTAGCTGGAATGGAATGTTTGTATCCTGCAGATTAGACATATAGATATATTACTTTATATGTCTTTCTTTTATATTGATGTAGACATCACTAGACAAGAATTGGAATGATATCTAGTTTATGTAAGCTAGTGCGGACGGCTCATAATGGCTGGAATGGAGTAAATGGAATGGAACCAAACGTGGTTTCCCTTGACTCCATTCCAACCATTACTGTGAGCCCCCCCTCCCCCTCAGCAGCCTCCAATGAGTGTACAAAACTTTAAGAACACCCCCCCCTTTTGCCCTCAGAACAGCCTCAATTCGTCGGGGCACGGACTCTACAAGGTGTTACAGGGATGCCGGCCCATGTTGACACCAATGCTTCCCTCAGTTGTTTCAAGTTGGTTGGATGTCCTTTGGGTGGTGGAGCATTCTTGATACACATGGGAAAGGGTTAAGCTTGAAAAACCCAGCAGCGTTGTAGTTCTTGACACAAAACAGTGTGCCTGGCACCTTCTTTCATACCCTGTTAAAAGGCACTTAAATCTTTTGTCTTGTTTCAATTGTCTCAAGGCTTAAAAAGACTTGTTTAATTAACCGGTTTCCTCGTATTCATCTACACTGATTGAGGTGGATTTAACAAGTGATATCAATGAGGGTTCCTGGTCAGTCTATGTCACGGAAAGAGCAGGTATTAATTTAAGTGATAATGCCCTCGAAACGGGTGTGATAGATTACATGTAATCTGTTACTACCCAACCCTGCCCTTAGTGTAGTGGGTCTATGACATCATCCTATCTAGGGTTCTATATCTATGATCACCAATGTGTCATTTGTACAGTTCATATATATATATATATATATATTAACATATATCCATATATATATATCCATATATATATCCATATATATATATAGTGTAGTGTGTGTGTGTGTACATATATATATATACATATGACACATTGGTGATATATATATATATATATATGGATATATATATATGTACACACACACACTACAGTTCAAAGGTTTGGGGTCACTTAGAAACGTCCTTGTTTTTGAAAGAAAAGCACATTTTTTGTCCATTAAAATAACATCAAATTGATCAGAAATACAGTGTAGACATTGTTAATGTTCTAAATGACTATTGTAGCTGGAAACGGCTGATCTTTTTATGGAATATCTAGATAGGTGTACAGAGGCCCATTATCAGCAACCATTTCTCCGGTGTTCCAATGGCATGTTGTGTTAACTAATCCAAGTTTATCCATTTAAAAGGCTAATTGATCATTAGAAAAACCTTTTGCAATTATGTTAGCACAGCAGAAAACTGTTGTTCTGATAAAAGTAGAAATACTGGCCTTCTTTGGACTAGTTGAGTATCTGGAGCATCAGCATTTGTGAGTTTGATTACAGGCTCAAAATGGCCAGAAACAATTAACTTTCTTCTGAAACTCATCAATCTATTCTTGTTCTGAGAAATTAAGGCTTTCCATGCAAGAAATTGCCAAGAAACTGAAGATCTCATACAACGCTGTGTACTACCTTCACAGAACAGCGCAAACTGGGTCTAACCAGAATAGAATGAGTGGGATGCCCCAGTGCAAAACTGAGCAAGAGGACAAGTACATTAGAGTGTCTAGTTTGAGAAACAGACACCTCACAAGTCCTCAACTGGCAGCTTCATTAAATAGTACCCGCAAAAACACCAGTCTCAACTTCAACAGTGAAGAGGCGACTCCGGGATGCTGGCCTTCTAGGCAGAGTACCTCCATCCAGTGTCTGTGTTCTTTTGCACATCTTAATCTTTTCTTTTTATTGGCCAGTCTGAGAATATTGCTTCTTCTCTGCAGTTTTGCAAAAAATGTAAAATTGGAGTCATGAGAAGGGCAAACCTAGCCTATGACCTGACTCATCACCTTATATATTACTGCCCACTAGTTATGACAAGTTCAGGGAGTGAGTGTTTTAATAAATCAAACAATGAACACTCAACACACCAACATGAAAACAGAGTCAATAACACCTGAGGAAAGAACCAAGGGGAGTGACAGATACAGGGAAGATAATCAAGGAGGTGATGGAGTCCAGGTGAGTGTCATGAGGTGCAGGTGCGCGAGACACTCAGCAGCCTGATGACCTAGAGGCCAGAGAGGGAGTATATGTGACACCAATGTAAAATTGGAGTCATGAGAAGGGCTAACCTATGACCTGGCCCATCACCTTATATATTACTGCCCCCCAGTTGTGACATCCCAAAAAACACACAAAAACTCTACCACCCATATTTCTTCTAGCCTCCCACAAATTCTTTATCTTCTTAACACTAAAACTGAACCTAAATAATATAAAAATGAAATGTATATATTTTATACAACTTAAACTAAATAGAAACTAATACGGATGTACAAAACAAACAGAAAGAAAAACAAATATAGAAACACATAACCTTGCTGTGCTGTCTCCATACTGACATGTCATTATGCAACCGACATGACGTCATCATGATGGAACTGGCCATAAAAGTTTAAAACTAGTTAAAAATAGTGCGCCAAAATAAAGGAAACACTTGAGATTTGATTTGATTTTGATTTGATTTAAGTAAAGGAGGGATACAAAGTATTTTGAAAGCAGGTGCTTCCACACAGGTGGGGTTCCTGAGTTAATTAAGCAGTTAACATCCCATCATGCTTAGTGTCATGTATAAAAATGCTGGGCAGGACATTATTTTGGCTATCATGGCTTTGGCACGCAGGATGATAATGCCTCCGTCCACAGGGAAGGAGTGGTCACTGATCTGGTTGGCTGAGCATGAAAATTATGTAAACCATATGCCATGGCTGTTTCAGTGACTAGATCTCAACCCAATTGAACACCTATGGGAGATTCTGGAGCAGTGCCTGAGACAGTGTTTTACACCAAAATACAATGATTTGCAATTGAGGACAAAAGCTAAATAGGTCAGTACGGTAAAGCATTAAAATCTATAATTTGTTTTCTGATGTGCTGTTGCTGACTAGAAGAGGCAGTGTCAGTTAGCCATTCTCAAGACGCCAGACATGGGTTATATCCAGAAACTGGTAGGCCTCACGAGATGCTAAGAGGCCTATGTACTTTAAACTATCCATATACATTTTTGTTGTTGTTGCAGTATACCCCCATAAAAGCTCACTAGGTTTTCTAATGCCTTCTTTGTGAGGCATTGGAAAATCTCCCTGGTCTTTGTTATTGAATCTTTGCTATGTGTAGTTTACTGTAGTCTAGTCAATGCCATCCAATTCAACTATTGCTGTATATATACTATTCTATCCCGTGGATTTTTGATTTGATTCATTTTATTTCACCTTTATTTAACCAGGTAGGCCAGTTGAGAACAAGTTCTCATTTACAACTGCGACCTGGCCAAGATAAAGCAAAGCAGTGCGACACAAACAACAACACAAATAAACAAACGTACAGTCAATAATAGAAAAGAAAAATCAATGTGCAGTGTGTGCAAATGTAGAAAATTAGGGAGGTAAGGCAATAAATAGGGCACAGAGGCAATATAATTACAATTTAGCATTAACACTGGAGTGATAGATGTGCAGATGATGATGTGCAAGTAAAGATATTGGGGTTCAAAAGAGCAAAAAGATAAATAACAATATGGGGATGAGGTAGTTGGGTGTGCTATTTACAGATTGGCTGTGTACAGGTACAGTGATCAGTAAGCTGATCTGACAACTGATGCTTAAAGTTAGAGAGGGAGATATGTCTCCAGCTTCAGTGATTTTTGCAATTTGTTCCAGTCATTGGCAGCAGAGAACTGTAAGGAAAGGCGGCCAAAGGAAGTCTTAGCTTTGGGGATGAACAGTAAAATATACCTGCTGGAGCACGTGCTACGGTTGGGTGTTGCTATGGTGACCAGTGAGCTAAGGCAGGGCTTTACCTAGCAAAGACTTATAGATGACCTGGAGCCAGTGGGTTTGGCGACGAATATGGAGCGAGGGCCAGCCAACGAGAGCATACAGGTCGCAGTGGTGGGTAGTATATGGGGCTTTGGTGACAAAACGGATGGCACTGTGATAGACTACATCCAATTTGCTGAGTAGAGTGTTGGAGGCTATTTTAGAAATTACATTGTGTAGTCAAGGATCGGTGGGATAGTCAGTTTTACGAGGGTATGTTTGGCAGCATGAATGAAGGAGGCTTTGTTGCGAAATAGTAAGCCAATTCTAGATTTAATTTAGGATTGGAAATGTTTGATGTGAGTCTGGAAGGAGAGTGAACCAGGCGAGGCAGTCATTTGAGAAACCAAGGCTATTGAATCTGCCGATAAGAATGCGTTGATTGACAGAGTCAAAAGCCTTGGCCAGGTCGATGAAGACGGCTGCACAGTACTGTCTTTTATCAATGGCGGTTATGATATTGTTTAGGACGTTGAGCGTGGCTGAGGTGCACCCATGACTAGCTCGGAAACCAGATTGCATATTGGCAAAGGTACGGTGGGATTTGAAATGGTTGGTGATCTGTTTGTTAACTTGGCTTTTGAAGATTTTAGAAAGGCAGGGCAGGATGGATATAGGTTTACAACAGTTTGTGTCTAGAGGGTCTCCCCCTTTGAAGAGGGGCATGACCGGGGCAGCTTTCCAATCTTTGGGGATCTCAGACGATACGAAAGAGAGGTTGAACAGGCTAGTAATAGGGGTTGCAACATTTTCAGCTGATAATTTTAGAGGGAGAGAGTCCAGATTTTCTAGCCCATCTGATTTTAGGGATCCAGACTTTGCAGCTCTTTCAGAACATCTGTATTCTACAGATTTTCTAAATATTCTATCCACATACCGTCCAAAATGTCTATACATCCCATCTCACACACACACATATATATATATATTTACACTATGGACTCATTGCTTGTCGTATCATTTTTATATTTCTTAATTCCATTCTTTTACTTTTAGATCTGTGTGTATTGTTGTAAATTGTTAGATATTACTGCACTGCTGGAGCTATTAACACAAGCATTTCGCTACACCCGCAAAACATCTGCTAAATATGTGTATGCAACCAATAAAAATAGATTTTATTTGTAAACAAGAGTAATTGTGACCAGTAGCAGGATGAATAATGTTGAAGTCAAAAGTTTACATACACCTTAGCCAAATACATTTAAACTCAGTTTTTCACAATTCCTGACATTTAATCCTAGTACAAATGTCCTGTTTTAGGTCAGTTAGGATCACCACTTTATTTTAAGAATGTGAAATGTCAGAATAATAGTAGAATGATTTATTTACACTTTTATTTCTTTCATCACATTCCCAGAGGGTCAGAAGTTTACATACACTCAATTAGTATTTGGTAGCATTTCCTTTAAATTGATTCACTTGGGTCAAACACAGGTAGCCTTCCACAAGCTTCCCACAATAAGTTGGGTGAATTTTGGCCCATTCCTCCTGACAGAGCTGGTGTAAGTGAGTCAGGTTTGCAGACCTCCTTGCTCGTGCGCGCTTTTTCAGTTCTGCCCACACATTTTCTATGGGATTGAGGTCAGGGCTTTGTGATGGCCACTCCAATACCTTGACTTTGTTGTCCTTAAGCCATTTTGCCACAACTTTGGAAGTATGCTTGGGGTCATTTTCCATTTGGAAGACCCATTTGTGACCAAGCTTTAACTTCCTGATTGATGTCTTGAGATCTTCAAAATACCCACATAATTTTCCATCCCATGATGCCAACTATTTTGTGAAATGCACCGTCCCTCCTGCAACAAAGCATCCCCACAACATGATGCTGCCACCCCTGTGCTTCACGTTTGGGATGGTGTTCTTCGGGCTTGCAAACCTTCCCCTTTTACCTCCAAACATAACGATGGTCATTAAGGCAAAACTGTTCTATTTTTGTTTCATCAGACCAGAGGACATTTCTTCAAAAAGTACGATCTTTGTCCCCACGTGCAGTTACAAACCGTAGTCTGGCTTTTTTTTATGGTGGTTTTGGAGCAGTGGCTTCTTCCTTGCTGAGCGGCCTTTCAGGTTATGTCGATATATGACTAGTTTTACTGTGGATATAGATAATTTTGTACCTGTTTCCTCCAGCATCTTCACAAGGTCCTTTGCTGTTGTTCTGGGATTGATTTTCACTTTTCACAACAAAGTACGTTCATCTAGGAGACAGAACGCGTCTCCTTCCTGAGCGGTATGATGGCTGCGTGGGTCCATGGTGTGTATACTTGTGTACTATTGTTTGTACAGATGAATGTGGTACCTTCAGGCATTTGGACATTCCTCCCAAGGACGAACAAGACTTGTGGAGGTCTACAATTTGTTTTCTGAGGTCTTGGCGGATTTCTTTTGATTTTCCCACGATGTCAAGCAAAGAGGCACTGAGTTTGAAGGTAGGCCTTGAAATACATCCACAGGTACACCTCCAATTTACTCAAATTATGTCAATTAGCCTATCAGAAGCTTCTAAAGCCATGACATAATTTTCTGGAATTATCCAAGTTGTTTAAAAGACACAGTCAACTTAGTGTATGTAAACTTCTGACCCACTGGAATTGTGCTACAGTTAATTATAAGTGAAATAATCTGTCTGTAAACAATTGTTGGAAAATTATGTCCTAATCAACTTGTCAAAACTATAGTTTTATTAACAAGACATTTGTGGAGTGGTTTAAAAACGAGTTTTAATGACTCCAACCTAAGTGATAGATACTAATGGTAATGGCAAGCAATAATCAATGAACAGCAGCATAGGTGTGAGGAGGGCAGTAATTGTGTAACCCGTAAGATAAAGGTGCCAACTGTAAGATGTGGACATGCAAATTGCCTTTCATGTCTATGTCTATTAAATACCTATATTCTACCCTATTATAGTAGTCTATAATGAATCATATCATAAGGATTCATTCTCTCATATTAGGTGAGAGGCAAACTTTTGGAACCTCAACCATCATGACAATTCTGACATTAAAAGCAGAAAAACAAACTGCATTTCCCCCATTAGTCTTTTTAATACAGACGCATCACATTTTGATGCCTTGTTTTTTTAAGCTGTAGGCCTAGTTACACAATTGAGGAGTATCCTCCCTATTGCCCAAGGCTTCAGAGCACGTCCTCTAATTCATCTTGTCATGACCTGGAAATTTCTCATCTTGTGTTCCCGGGCATACACTTCTGATCGTAATAGCTTGGGAGGACGAAGTTAGGGAATTCCAGCTTTTGGAAAAACAGAACTCCTCCCTGGTCTGAGTGGAATATAAGAACAAGCTGCAGACCACAAACCAACACAAAACACAAGGGAGTTCAAACTGCCTGACTGACTAACTAACTAAGGAGCTAGAAGGTAAGCGATAACTCTCTTATATGAGGCAATCTGAGTTTAAGTTGAATAAATGATCTGTAAATATGTTAGCAATTCATATAGTGGCCTATGCTCTCTCTCACCCTCGTGTTTCCTTCAGTTTGTCGCATCTGCAAGTATGAAGCTGCTTCTAGCTGGACTTGTTCTGACCCTCGTTGTAGGAGCTCAAGCTCAGTGGTACCGCTTCCCTGGTGAAGCTGCTCGAGGTCCGTTTATACACTTTAATCATTGTTTCTTCATTGTTGACAGAAATAGATACAGAAACCAGTAGCAACAAATCTATCAAGAGCGACAAATCATTCAAGAGCAACATGTATTGTATTTGAGGACTCCTTTAAAGTCATTGTTGTTTCTTGAGGCTAGGGGTTTGAAAAGTTGTAAAATTAATTGAAAGTGTCAAACTCAACATCTGTGTCCTCCTGACCCTGCAGGTGCTAGAGACATGTGGCGTGCATATGGCGACATGAAGGACGCCAACTGGAAAAACTCAGACAAGTACTTTCACGCTCGGGGCAACTATGATGCTGCCAGGAGAGGACCAGGGGGCAGGTGGGCAGCAGCAGTCATCAGGTGTGTGATTCTCAAATATCTGTGTGATGCTTATAATGTGGTTCAGTTGGTCATCAATTATCTCATAAAAACAACATAAAAAAAAAAAAATGTTTGGTCAGAAAGATAATTTTACCATCGTTGGTTTACTGTGGTTGGCGAGTTACTTATGTAATATTTCTCCTCTCTCAGTAATGGCCGGGAGATGGTTCAGGGTTCCAGTGGTCGAGGACACGAGGACTCAGCAGCTGACCAGGAGGCTAACCGCTGGGGACGTAATGGAGGGGACCCCAACCGATTCAGACCCCAAGGACTCCCCAAGAACTACTGAACCTACAAAAAGGTGGTTACTAGCCAAACTGAAGGACCACATTCCAAACAAACATATTGCACTTAATTACTGCTTTTGGTAAAAATGTCATATTCTCAAAAATGATTTCTGCTAATAGACAGGTACATGGTACTGAAACTTAGTATACAATGTATTTCAAAAGTGTTGCTAAAATAAAGTGATTACACAACCAGAGACCGAATGTCTTTCTGTATTCAGTATGATATGACTGGGAAGGCTGGAAAGAAACGTTGAAATCCTGAAATGTACACTCAAATGATCTGGTGTTGGTATTTTCCCAGCCTTCAACTGGCAACCGGTCAGCCCTTTACAACTAGAAAGAGGAACTTTTGGACAGTGGGGTAGCCGTACATAGTACATGTTTTTCATAGGGTAGACATAGACGGAGCTGAGAAAAACATAGGAGACATAGAAGAAGCTGAGAAAAACATAGGAGACAAGAGGCTAAGATTAAGGCAGATGAAGAGGTGATGTGAACTTTGAGGGTGCAACAACAATTCTTTGCCTCTGCACATCCCTATGCCCATCCCTAAGCTCCCTATCTCCAACACAACACACACTGTGTCCTCCCCTTCTCACTTACAACCAATAGATGCTGGTTTAACTGAACACCGATCCACCAAGCCAATTTGTTGAGTGTAACGATATAGCAGGGAATCCTGTTATTAGTGGTGCAGGGGAAGTAAGGAGGCCTGCAGGTACCATATAGGCTTGAACAGCTGGTCCAGGAGGATAAAAAGTGGTAGGTCAGTTCATGATAAATTACAATTATAATATTGGTATCTGCCATGTCCATTTCAGTGTATTTGCTAATCATTGAGGGTCACTGATGAAATCTTTGTGAAAATAGAGACATGCTCTGGAACAAAGCTGGTGCCAGGCTATCCTTGTTGTGACATCACAAGAGAAGCATGGGGAGAGAGGCCAAAGAGGAGAGCATGGATGCCCCTGCTGTTAATGAATGGAACATGACAGTTTGAATGAGGATTCAATTCAACATACTATGCAACTCTATTGAGACCGGAGGTGAGACGAGTAGGCTATGTATAAGTTGACACAGATAGATAATATGCATAAAATTAGCATACAGCTAGGCTTTTGAACATAACCACTCATTATTACAGAATGCAGAATTACAGGCGTACTGTAAAATATGCACAGACATACAATGTTTTGATGAGCCTGACCACACCTCCACACAAGCAACCAATGAGA